>NW_027493431.1:0-389402 GCF_021521415.1 Bidens hawaiensis | reverse complement strand
GGACCTCTTTTTGAAGTGTAGATAACCGCTTGGTCCTTAAGGGAAGCTATAGCCGTAGAATCAAACACAAATCTTTTTGTACTAACTGATTTGGTATTCATAAACTTGGAAGGTCAAGAATAGTTAAGGTTATGATTATTGGGAAACACCTTAGAAGCCACAAAACTAGGGAAAACTTGTTGTGGTGAACCCCTTGTAGCCGCAGCCCACGCTTTCATAAAGAAGAAATATGTATTGCCATCAAAGAGCTTGTGTGTCACACTAGTTGAAAGGCCAATCCCACCACATTTGAAAACATTAACCTGACGAATGACATATGTAGATAGAAATTTTATATGCACATGCATGGTGATACACCAATCAATAATAGACTTATACCTAGACAGGCTAAACATAGGAAAATAAGAAGAAAAGGTACAACATAAAATAAGCATAACTTAAGGGGCCCATAAGCAGGGGTTGAAGGATCTCGTCATGTGCAGTTTATAAACCGGTTATTGGAACGAAATTCCTGCAATTAGGGCTCTCATTTTGTCAAATAAGACTTACCCACATTTTAGTGATTTTCAATTCTTTCTTTTTTCTTCTAAAACGTGCAATTCATTATTTGTTAGTTTACTTATGTCAATACTTTATCATTTTAATTTGTTGCAATTTCTAATATTTGTCATCATTTGCCAATATTAAAAATCCTTAGGCTATGTGTTAAGTTAAGGATGAGAGAGCGCTAAGCTCCACCACCTCACTAGCTGGGGCGTGAAACACTGCCACAGAGGAGCAAGAAAGGTGCAAATGTGAGGATGGTAGCGGGCGTGAGGGGAGTTATTTGATATCTTTTACCCCTTTTGTAATTAAACAATCATTTCACCCTACACCACAACATATGTTTTTTTGTGTGAAATATGAAAGCATCTAACTAACTAAATTAAATGTAAAACAACGAACCTGAACACCAATCATATAATTTCCAATTGAAGGTTCTCCGATCCTTGGGCTTTTGGGAACCAACTCTCTCACTTTTTCATCATCAGGTTGACGTAGGAATTCTTTGAGACTCTAGTTGACTCGAGCCTCGATAAAATTGACTCCCTTGTCGCTACACATGATGTGCAAGTCATCCTTAACTTCTCCGGAAAAAGGATAGAACTGAGTTAGAATCTCGGATAATGATTTCTTGAGATTCTGGGTAACAGTTGTAGTCCTAGTGTTACTGTCATTAGGAAAGAATAAGATCAAAGGAGTGTAGAGTCGACAAAAAGTTGGTCAATTATAGATAGGTTGTAGGTTCTTAAATGATGTGGAGTTGGTGAAGCTGGTTTAATGATTTCTCTTGAAGTTATATCAAGATCCACCTTCTCCTTGTTTTCTTTGTTATTATTATCCTTCCCCCATCTATACAACAAAAACAAATTAGTTAATAGTTAGTCACAAGGGAAATCGCTATATAACATGGGCTACGAGTAAAGTTAACCTGAAAACAAATTATTATAGTTAGCCACAAGGCGGAAAATCCCAAACATAAAATAATATATAGCTTGGGCTACGAGTAGAGTTATGACGAATATAAAGTAAGAATCGAACGTGGTTCCAAACCTGTTGCCAGTATCAATAACAGTCGTTGTTGATGTGCTGTATTGGTGACCACGAAACAAGGATAGCAATATCATGGATTTAGACTTGGAACTGCAGCGATATTCCGGACAGTTGAGGAAACGACGGGTTGATTTATGGGCAGAGACTAACAACCAGTTCATTGGCACAAACCGCAGATGATTACCCAACTTGTTCAAGCTACTGGCTAGCTAGCCAATTCAATCCATCCTCTTATAAAGACAAATGCAAAGCTACTGCACATTTGTTTTATTCAAAGTGGCTATGAATCATCCACGTGAAATATATGTTATATAATAAACAACCATTATTAACCTGAAATATAGTTGCACATTTGTTTTATTCAAAGTGGCTATGAATCATCCACTTGAAATATATGTTATATAATAAACAACCATTACTAACCTGAAATATAGTACAAGTTGAAACTGTACGTATGCATTTTCTCCGTTTCTTTTTTTGATTTTCCAGGTTTTACTAAAATAGCGTTCTCTTTGGTATTTTTTTAATGTGCGTTTTTACAATAAAGGTGTGGTTTTTTCTTTTTCTTTTCTCTACGTTAAAACTTTTTAATGTATGACTAGGGTATATACCCGCGTGACACGAGGATGGAATAAATTGTCACTAAACATAATCAACTTAAACATCAATTTAAACAAACATAATGTTTCTTTAACTATTAAAACTTAATAGATTTACATTGTCACTAAACACATCACTATACCAACCAAAAAGTAATAGATTTACATTGTCTTAATATTAAAACTTTCAAATTACAGGAAGTTAATTTGAACATAACAAACATAATAAATTTAAACAACAAATTCAAGCAACACAATACTTCTTCAAACTTTCGGACCAAAACGTTAACCATTTACATTGGCTAGATCTTAAAAGTTAAAAGTTACAATAAGTTAATGTACATCGAACAACCAAAAAACATCAACAAAAGACATAAACATGTACTTTCATATTAAACCACAATCAACTTCTTTAAACATTCCACCAAAAGAAACTCATTTTGCTTCACCACCTGAAAATATAATAAAAATTAGCATCAATATTAAATATATTTAATAATGAGTAACATTTGAACATTAATAAAGTTGTTTTTATTAAAACAAAATAACATACAACAACAAACAAAGTAAAACAACAACATAAAACATCTTTCTAACTTAAACCATTAAACCAAAAAGATATATCAATAAAAATCTATTTTGGCCGTAATTTTATACATAACAAATTTGATACTCATTTAAAACAACCCATTTTGAAATATTTTCAAAATAGTTACAAAATATAAAAAAATTGGAATTAGTCAACTTCAAAAAATTATGATTTTTTTTTAGTTTTGACCAATCTTGCAACAAACTTTTAAATCAATGACATTAATATTTTGTTAAACTTGCAAAACATAAAAACGATTTACAAGACATTAATATTTTGTTAAACTTGCAAAACATAAAAACGATTTACAATAAATGAATTTTCAAATAACTTTGGAAAGATTAAAAAAGTTTATGTTGACTTTGAAAATATTTAAAGATGAAAAAATATGATACAAAAATATATATACCATATATACATGTATTTTAATAAAAAAATATATTAAAAACGTGGAAATTAATTGTTATATTTAAATGATAATATTATTAAATACATTACTAACGAACGTATATGAATATCCCGTACAAACATAAAATGTAATAAACACGTATTTAAGATATTGACATTTTATGTTAAGTATATATATTAGGAAAATGAATTAAATTAGAATATATTAAATGGTTGGTCAACAATATTAAAGAAAGTTATTAACTTTAAAAATTTTAGAAAACACCGACCCACATTATAGTCAATTCCAAAAATAAATAAATAAATTATACTCAACTTATTTATTTGAAATTCAATAGAGATTAAAGTCATTATTTATAATTATTACTTTTTATGTGTATTCAAATTATTAATTTGAATACACATAAAAAGTAATAATTATAAATAATGACTTTAATCTCTATTATATGATTTGATTAAATTAGAATATAATAAATTGTTATTTAAGTTATAAGTCGGTTTACCAAAATTGTTAAATGAAATTTGTTATAGTCAAAGATCCTAAATACAAAAAATATTACAAAAATCATGGCATAATGTAATCTTGAAATTATTACATTTTTAGTCGATCCATTATTAATATTATTTTATTACAGTCAAAGAAATATGCATTCAGTTTTGTTAAAAACCCATTATCATTAATTGTGATATTTATGTCTAATTATAAATTGGTCAAACATATAAGATAGGAAAATTGTGGAGATTGGAAACTAATAAACAATAAATATTGACAATGGTAACAAAAATTTTCCATAACCAACTGTAATATATTTTTTTTAGAATTTAAATTCAAATAATATTTCGAATTTTTATAGTGCATTAATTGTTACAGTTTCCATAACCAAATGATGACACCCATTAGCATTAATTGTGACATTTATGCCTCATATATATTGGTCAAACAAAAAAGATGGAAATGTGTAAATGTTAGAAAATATAATGCATCTTACAATATAATAAAATAATAATGTTTTAAGTCAATATATTGAAATATAAAAATGGTAAGGAGTAAATGTTATTATTTCTGTCAAAATAAGATGTAATAACTAATTAGAAAATGTAATAAACTAATAATAACAAAATTACTAAAATTATAATAATTATTATAAATTATAGAGATTATCATTAATAAATAGATAAATATAAGATACAAAAATAAAATTTTTCTTTAATACATCGGTTCTAATTAAAATATATTAAATGGACAAAACCAACAACTATATATGATTGATTATATGAAAATCAAATAAATTACATGAATTGTGAAAAATAAAATACATGAATAATAACAAAAATATACATCAATATTAAACAAAAAATAAGATATCTTATCAACAAATTTTCAACCCATGAAATTAGCTATATCAAGTTAGGAACATAACCTGAAATGAGAAAATTAAATATTAATATTCGTTTTACAAATAATAAATTTTAATCATGGTAATGTTACATGTTATGAAATATTTACCCAGTAATTCATAAAATTCAACTTTAATTTAAATTTGAAAATTTATAAATTTTAAATTACATCATTTTAGAAATAATAAATTTTAATGATGGTAATTTTAGACATTATGAATGTTTGTTTAATCAGCCATTAAAAAGTTCAACTTAAAGTTAAATTCAACTTTAATGTTTGACCAACAATTTAAAAATGTTTGACCAACAATTAAATAAAAAAATAAACTTTAATTTAAATTTGGAAATTTAAACTTTTTAATCAAATCGTTTAACTTACCAACTTAAACGTTTGACCAACAATTACCTAAAAAAATCAACTTTAATTTAAATTTGGAAATTTAAACTTTTTAAATCAAATCGTTTGGAAATTTAAAATTTTTAAATCAAATCGTTTAACTTACTAACTTAAACGTTTGACCAGCAATTAAATAAAAAAATCAACCTTAATTTAAATTTGGAAATTTAAACTTTTTAAATCAAATCGTTTTAGAAAATAATAAATTGTAATGATGGTAAGTTTAGACGTTTTGGAATATTGACTTACCATTTACAAATTTCAAATTTAAATTAAATTTGGAATTTAAATTTCGAAATTGTAATCGATTTAGAAATAAAAAAAAAGTAATCGCGGTAATGCTATATGTTATGGAGTGTTAAACCTTTGATTTACAATTTATTATTGGCCTTACCGGAAAAAGAATAATGATAATGTCCATGGATGAAACTTTTTATTTAGAACCTAGAAGAACAACATGTAAAAGAAAAATACAGGAAAAATATAAAACTTTAAATAAATATAAAACAACCATTGTTATAGGTATAACACATGAACCGAAAAACTTACCGGAAAAACGTAAAAACGTAGAAATATTAGCTTAATCGCCATTTTTTATTTAGAACCTAAACTGATTTAAAAAAAAAAACAGTTAACAATGAAAATAAAGATAAAAAGATTAGATCTACAATAACCGGAAGTAAATATGATGTTGCCGGAAAAAGATATAACCTTGCCGAAAAATCATATAACATTGTTGGCCATTAAAGTATAATATATAACCTTACCGGAAAACGATTAATCTCGATCTACATTACCGGAATATAGAAGATGGTGGATGGTGGAGTTAGAGAGAGAGAGAGAGATTAAATACAAACAAAAACGGAAAACAAAAATCTTACCGGAAAACCTTACCAGGAAACCGTAATAACTTCAAAATATCAATTCAATCTAGGATTTTGATATACAACATAAAGAGATTATTACAAAATCATATAACAATTAAAATAAATATAAAACCATATCGGAAAACCTTACCGGAAAAAGATATTACCTTGCCGGAAAATCAAATAACATTGTTGGCCATTACCGAAAAAAGACTAATCTCGATCTACATTACCGGAATATAGAAGATGGTGGAGTTAGTAATTAAGCCGAGAGAGAGAGAGAGACAGAGAGAGAGAGGAATTAAAATGATTAAAATGATGGTGGAAATTTATAAGGTTTAAATAGTGTGTGAGATGACACATGACACCATATTAGAGAGTCTTAGAATGGAAATGAGATGACATTGAGGTCTAGGTGGACACCCTAGTAGAAGGACATGTGGCAAAATTGTGTTGATTTAATAGATTAGTAAGATTTTACAAAAATCACCTGTTTTTTTCCTTCTTGTATTTTTTCTGACGTATGTTTCTACAATTTTTAGTTTAACAGCTTCGTTTATATTTATCAAATTGTTTTGAATATTGTCAACGCCACCCTTGTAAACAAGTGCGGAATTGATGATTTTATTTTTAATATCGCTTCGACACTAAGTATTTACACGGTTCAACACCACCACCGCAAAGTATAAGACTTGATACTAGATGAATATCATATATATATATATATAGAAACATGATCAAATTACATTTTATTCTTAACATGAAAACAGTTAGAACTAATTTGTTGTTATGATTAGGTTTATTTTTATAGGTGTTTGCTATTACTTTTTGTTCGCAATTGCTAATTTTCGATTATGAGACGTTATAAGTATTTACTGATTTATATTTGTTGTTATTATTAGATTTTTTTCTTTTACTGTTATAAGTATTTGTTGGTATAAGTTGTTATTATTTTGTTCTTGATTTTGATTCTTTTGTTGCAATTTTTAGGTTTTTTTCTTTGTTATTATCAATCAATATTTATGAAGATTGATATTGTAGTTGGTATTGTTTCTTACGTTATCATTTTTTTATAAATTCGTATTATTTCCTACATTCTCATGTTAACATTAAAATGTACATGAACCTTCCCATATATATATATATATATATATATATATATAATATAGGATCATGATCATGTGAGAACTATTTTGAAATTGAGAGCTTTGAAAACCATATTATAACACAAAAAACCCAAAAATAAAAAAAATCATAAAACATAAAAAACGCAAAAAATGAAAAAATTAAAAAATATCAAAATTCTTATTTATCATCCCGGTTTCATAAAAAAAACGTCTCGTTTTAGCTAAATTATACACATATGTATAATATGTACATATACGTACATACATGTTTTTTTATACACATATGTACAATTTAAGGTAAATGATAATGTGCATATGTGTATGATGTAACTAGAGATTATTTTTTATACTTTTTAAAAATTTTTGTTTTATAATTTTTTTAAATATTTTTTGTAGAGGTTTTTTTGTGGCTCAAATTGGTTCTCAAAGTTCTCAATTTCCAAAGGATTCTCTTAGAATCCTTACCCTATATATATATAAGTTATTTAGGAAAATACGAGTTGATTTGATTTATGTGTCTTTACTTAATTATTATAGAGGGAATTCTTATTATAAAGGGGAGGAGAGATAGAGGTGGACCCAAATTAACTTGGGATGAGAGGATTAGACGTGATTTGCTAGAATTGCACATCTCTGAGACATGGTTCAGGAGTTCTTGGAGACGTAGAATTAAGGTTAATGACCTTTAGGAGGAGAGGCTATTTCTTGTTATGGCTTTTATTGTTGTTGTTGTTGTAAATTTTACATTGGTTTTGTTTTAGTCTATCTATAATGAAATGTTGCTTGAAACGTACTAATATCATATTGTTTTAATTTATTACTTATTGCTATTCTTTTGTTTTATTTTATATAATTTTATTTTAATTAATTGTTTATTTATTTACTTTCGAGTTGGGGGTCTCGTCGGAAGTAACCTCTTTATCCTTAGGGATAGATGTAAGGTTTGTCTACATTCCACCCTCTCCAGACCCTACTGATAGCTTAGGCTATTTGTGAAAAATACTGAGTATGATTGTTGTTATTGTACTATAATATTATTATTTTTCAAAACTAAATAAATAAATTTGATTTGGTATGACCTTGTAACTGAACTATAAGCATAGGTTTTGGCAAAACAAGTCTGTACAACCGATTGTTTTGATTTCCTTATCTATAATATATATAAACGAAACCTCTAAAATCCTACGTGTCGCGCTCTGGTCGCTCCCACTCTCTATAAAACAATAGATTGCTTGATTGGTAAATGGTGAAATCTCATTGATTTAGCCTGATTTGACCCCTTTTAACTTACATGGGTCATAACACCTTAAAAATCTAATTCCTAGCAATCCCTCAACCTCACGGGTTTATCCATTGACAATCTTTTCGCTCAAGGGTTTCAAAACCCCAATTCACCAATTCACCTCAATCACTTCTCCGATCAAATTCGTGGCCGTAAATTTCACTTGGATTTTCCAATCTGAGTTATAACATCTGGTATGATTAATCTAGGTTTTGTTCCTCTTCTACCAATTGACCGAATTTTCGTTATCGATAATTTTGAATCTCAACGATGATCCTTACCTTCCACATTCAATTTCGTCCTAATCAACCTTCTATCTGTAAGTTATCTTCAATTAACCTAACCTAAGGTGGAAATGTCGGGGCGTGAGCTCAGTGTTCACAGCTCTCAAGGTACCATCATGCAAATAATATGACAATATCAAATTAATTTGTTTCATAATAAACAACATTTAAGTATATCAGTTATAAAGAAATTGCAATACAAGATCATATAATTAATTACTTATTGAATAAGTTTTGTTCCTAATAATCTTCGCTGTGTGTTCTTCACCTTGTTAAACAATCCAATTGTAACCTGCAAATGTGTACAAAATATATAGGTTTGTCAACAAAACATGTTGAGTGAGTAGATCACTAGTTCGAGAATACAAAAATAATGAGTTATAATAATAAGTATAATAATATATATAATCAATAGCAAAACCGTTGTCTGTGAGTACAAACAATCAAAGAAAATGAAAAAGTAATAAGTGTCACACCCCAACCTACGGCGGAAATACTGAGGCGTGAACTGGTTGTTCACAGCTTTTCAAAGGTTACTATCATGCATTATTAAAAGTTTCGATATCTATTAAATAAATTTCCAAATAACAATCATCCATACAAAATCCAAATACACGAAGTACATATATCAATCAATAACAATATAGATTAAGTTTATTTCTAGGATAAATCCTTAAGTGATCTTGTATTTCAGTTACTTCACATCAAACGATAAACAAGCATATGCGTTGAAACTAGAATGGTTTTGTCAACACAAGGTTGAGTGAGAAACACACCAGTTTAAATGTTCATATAGAAAATAAGTAATGCAACAAGTCATATGAGAATATCAAATTAACCAAATGAGCAAGTATAACTGAGATGTCGAGAAGCGCAAAGCTATAATGACTGGCGTATGATCATACTATTATGAGATTATGTTGGACCTCTCCGAATGCGGTTCACGTAAAGCATATAAGCACATAAATAATTAAGGTATAAGTTGTTAACACATAAGACAATATTTGCAGTTTTGAGTATAAGTATATATTAGAAATATAATTTACGCATATGTCCCGAAAACGTGGAAAACGAGTAAAAAGAGGGGAATGTGGTACTCACCTCAAAGACTAACGAAGATGATTACGAAAATGTGAATGCAAAAAAAGTCACGCGCGAACGTTAAAGCCTATGAGAAAATGAGAGCTAGGCCCGTCTCCGAGAATGCTAAAAGAAATTTAGGCCTCGTGCGAGACAAATTTTGGGCCTCCTCCTTTTAATATAAACTCATCAATTATATATTAAAAACCACAACACTAATACAACTGTTATAAAATAAAGCTATGACATATTCTTTAAAATAAACAAAATAAAACTAGTGTATTAAGATGGAACTTAAGCAAATTTTGAGGCTCTCCTAGCGTTTTGGGAAGCAAAGCTCTCGATCAAGTCTTTACAGTTCATACCTTCTAATATTTCGTTTTCAATAGATATCATTGCCAATCCGTTGAGTCTTTCTTGCGATATTGTCGATCGTAAAAACAAAACAAAATAACTCATGTAATCAAGAAATTAAAAAAAGACTCCTATTAGACAAACTCACAAACACATAATACTTTCTATCAAAAGGATTAAAAAAAATCAAGGTGATCAACGAACTGTGAACTCTCAACAATCATTATCAACAAAACCACTTTTGTGTCAAACATAATAAAATAACAATTTTGCAAAAACACATTTAATACCTTCCGATTGCTATTTAGCCTATTTGCATGCATAAAATTAGGTAATAAATTAATAAAAATCGTATTTACATGCCTTCGATTCCTGATTTTTGATGGCCTAATCTCCGGTCGCTTGATAGATTTATTGATGATTGAATGATTGTTCAGTTCGTAGTTTTCACAATGGTTTTTATTGGGCTGTGCATATCAAACAAGGTTTTTATTGGGCTCTGCATATAGGGTTTTTATTTGGTTATGCATATTAAACAGGGTATGATATAATACAAAACATTTGGGCCCTCTGAAAATTTGGGCCTCGTGCCACTACACGGGCCGCACGGGCCAAAAACCGGGCCTGATGAGAGCAAACGGACTCGCTAAGTATAAGGTTTAATTACGACAATTAGTTAATCAATAACAAAATGATATAATATTATATTTATATAAGGAATTATTATATAAACTATTTAGGAAAACATACTTAATAATTATTATTTGTAATTGTATAAACATTTAACATTGGTTTACTTGATTTTTATATATATTAAAACATTAGTATTTAATTTATAATATACTATATATATATAATTATACATTTGTGTTAATACATGAATGGAAACGAAAGTTAAACGAGTATTACAAAGTCAATTTTTAATGATATAATTATTATTTAGTTATTATTATCATTAATCTAATTAATTAATTACTTAAAATATTAAATACATAAAACCAAAAAAAAGGGGTGCAGGGAGAGTCGAACCAATGACCCCTTCCCCAGAGTCATATGTATTAACCAGCTGGCCAAAGGTGACGTACGTTAGGAATCAGTTTCCCTAAATAAATAAACAGAAGCTGATCGAACTGGTTTAATACATAAACCCTAGAAATCTAATTTGATCCAATCGTTTACAATTAATCAAAACGAGTTTAGGGGTTTTGATCCTCATGTAAACGCGATCAAAACCGTATGTTTAATTACCTCAAACAGTGAACGAAGGTGGGTTAATTAGACACAACAGTAGCCGGCTATAAACACTTATGAATGAGTATGTAAACTACCATTACAATCTAATTATATAGGGGGTTAATATCGGTCACATAATAAGGAAAATATTTGTGTGATTAATTGCAATATCATTGAGTATTTCGTGATCAACAAGCTAAATTCACTGTCAGCTTAGTTTAAAAGGAATAACGAATCAAAATATATGATTAACATATATGGATTGTCAGTTAAGGCCGGAAATGCTATTGTTAGTTGATTTCCCATATCAATTAAATCATACAAACGAAAATTAAGTACCTAGTTATTGATTTATATATTCAGGTCCAAGTAATAAATATGGATACGGGTATGGGTTTCTGGATATCCAAGTATAAACGGGTCTGGTTATGGGTTATTTGAGAGTTTATAATAATATAAATACATACTTTGCATTTTAGTCCTTGGAGGTTTAAGATGGAAACAAAGTTGAACAAAAGTTTGAGTTTGGGTTAATTTTGCCATAAATTGGAAGTTATATATATATATATTTTACATAAACCATTTAAACAATAATAAAATAATAATTAATCTTTTCGATAAGCGAGAAATTTTAATTAATAAAATAACCCGAGCGTCGAAACGAGTCAGGTATTTAATAAAAATATATATATATACGAAAACCCGAGTTGTTATTGTCTCCCTACTTTAGGAAATATCGTCCCGAAATTAAGGAATACCATAACAATACCATTAAATAAAAATACACAATACAGAACCTTAGATAGTTGAAGTAACGCTCAAAATGAAAATCCGATAAGAGCACTTATATATAGGATGTACCAGTGGCGTATCCACCATGTCTTTATCATCTTTGCATTCGTACCGTTATCTCGACTACTTCCGGTTCTTTATTATGGCACATAACTATTCGGATCATGATTTCCATGCGAGGACTTTGGTAATTATGTATGCATCCATAATTACTTAGATCATGGGATTGTCCACATAACTCGTCCCATTGTGTGGGTTATAAAACGTTAAAACATGATTTCGAGGGAACAAAATTTGTTAAGGAGTTTTAGTCAAAAAATAAATGTATAATACGATTCCAAAAGTTGCAATTTTGTTAAGACATCACAAAAAAAATATAAGTAGTTGAAGTAGACATCACTTTATGAAGGTAAATAGATAATATAAAAGTAAACTTTAATAAACAATCTATGTAAACAAAAAGAAACTTTATTCATAAGATAAAAGATAAATAGTCTAAATACGGAAATAATTCAAGGCCATAAAGAGGCGTTACAATACTTAATTAAGAAAAAGATAAAATAAGGTAAGATATGTAAGTCCCGAATTTGGATCACTACAATATGATATTAACTAAACGAGTATTGGTGCGGAATACTAACACTCGGTGATTCAAGAACACGAGTAAGAATAGTAAAAACAGTAAAGTAACACGGAATTGCTTCAAAACACACGTATATTATTGAATATATCGGGTGCTTAAGCACTTACAATACTTGATAATAATACTAGGAATGAACAACCCTCTAGTTCTGCTCACTCTCTGCTAATGTGAACAACCCTTACCCTATACATTATATGAACTATATATAGGGAAACCAAAACACCTAGGCCCACATAAACCAAAAGCCCACCGAGATCCATAAGGATCTCAGTTTACATACATAGCCCAAAAGTAAACCCGACATACATAGAACTAAGTACAAACCACCAAATATGGACCCAACAATCTCCCCCTTGGTTTGTAGCTTCGTTCTTGTTTATTCCACTTCAGACTAGCCTAACCGAAATCCATAGAGATTTTGGTATTACACCAATGTAGTTCTTCAACTCATCTTCGTTTACATCACTTTAGTCTTGATCATGTCATGGTCCTCTGATATGCGTCATTCTAACCAATTTATGACCCAACAATCTCGCCTTTAGACCGATACTTTCAAGATCTTCAGAATCTTTACTTGAAGATGATCAGCAACTTCAATGATCAGCAACTTCAGCATCTGCATCCAATACTCTACCATCTCCCCCTTTTTGATAGCATCATCCAATTTGAATCTCAGATACTTCATATGCTTCCGTTGCAAGAAATCAGTCTTGAAAGAACAATCAACTTTGATAGAAAGATCAACCAAAATATATTTTTTTATTTTTATTTTTTTTATTTTTTTAAAACAATTAAATAAAACAAAAATAAGACAGACATATTTTTTTTAATTTTATGTTTTTCTGTTTTTTTAATGATTTTCTTGAAAAGACTTGAAATGACATCATACCAGCTAAACCAACTATAACACAGTAACCGATATCAGATTTCATGAGCTGAAAACTTCAAAACTATTTCTTAACACATTTGTTTCGACAAGAGTACTCAAGAAGTAAAGAATAAAATAAATGAACTAAAATAAAACAAAATAAACAACAAATAAAAAAAATTTAATCACCCGGTCTTCTTGTAATGTAGCAAAAATTTGGGATCCAATTTCAGTTTTTGATAAAACTGCTGCCTTTATGAAAAGATCCGAACATGGAATCATATTATTTAAGGTGCTTTCACAAAGATTCATGTTCAGCATTATTATGACATAAAGAAACAGGTTGATAGCAGGTATAATGAACTTAGCATGATTTTCATTGCATCAGTGATATGATTTAGGTTCAGTTCAGCATAAAGCTTAGATGGACATCACTCATGGACCTGTGATGCCTCCTATCTCTTCTTAAAGCGTATTTGGCTTTCCCCATATCACCTCGATTTGACTTTGACACACTGGATTTGGTTTAAAAAACTTTTAATGACAGAACTTATTTATTTGATTTTTCTTTTCAAAGTTACAAACATATTTGAGGTTGAACGTTGGACTTACAGTTTAAATTAACAAGCCATTCATTCGGGATGTTAAATGACTTATATTATTGCCTCCACCCCTGTAGTTCTGTTATTAACCCTCATGTTTGTGTTTTTCTTAAAAGCTTGTGAACATTTATCAACTTTTGGTTGATTATATATTTAAAGTAATTTTGTTCACATTTGTTCTTTGTCATTCTCAATGAGATACTTCATTTTGGGGACCAAATACCAACGGGCTCGTGTATGACTGGGTAATTGCTTTTCTGCCTATCATTCGGAGAGATGTATATGGAGACATGCACATTTCTTCAAAATTACTCTCCACAGTAAGTTTAGCATATTTAGTTTATATCACTTCAAGTTTTACGCACCATGGAAAGCTACCATACAAATCAATAACTGTTCTAGAGCCTTTTCAGCTTAATAACTTCACCCGTTAGGCACACAGAAACAATTTATCTATCACTTTCCAAAGGTTGGATCAATTTTCATTTGAAAATATTTTAAAGCTTCTAATAAGCTGTTAACTGAATAGTAATATCACTTCCCATAAAATTACAGAAGACAAACATGTTAAGAACTCAGTCACCCCGGTCACTCTTCAATTTTCAGGTAAATGGCTATCCCGTATGACCACTAGTGGTTAACAGGACCAAAACACATATGAGAATACGTGTCCCTCCAACTTGGAATTACCGACATAATTTTAAGTGAAAGAATTCAAAACACAGAAACACATCACAAACGCCCCAGATGCTTTCAGTCTTTAGATAAATGGTTATCCTGTGAATCTACAAGTAGATCACCGGACCAAACATATACAAGTATATGTTCCTCAAACTTGAGCAACCGACATAATTTTAAGCGAGAGTGAAGTTTGAAAGACATAGAATTTTTTTATTATTAAATGCACACGCACACTCTTTTTGAATTTTTTTAAATTTCTCCCCCTAAATTTGTGCAAAAACTTTTATGTACAAGTTTAACCTAAAAAATACTCAATCGTCGAAACAAAGTATTTAATAAAAATGCAGTATGATAGTTAGCCAACTGATGTACTATCATTTCTCATGTACGTTCAAGTCATTTTCTCATTTTTGAGAAACAAAATACACTATACTTGAAAAACTATACGTGAACATATTTTTTTTTTTGATTTTTTAAATCTAAAATTTTAAAATATTTTTGATTGATCAATCTTTCATACCAAAGTGATACAGTTACCTTTTATCTTCAAGACATCATCTTTCCATTTGTGAGAATCTCCCCCTAAGAATAAGCTTGTTTTGAGATTCTGCATCCTTGCGAGTTGAATATCTGGAACAAACCTTTTAATATGCAATATATTCTCTGATTGTTCCTACACACTTAGTGAGCAGATTAAAAACGTTCTGTTACCCTAAAATCCCATCCAGGCAACAAATAATCCATTTTATGCTTTAGAGATTTAAATACAATGGATATTTGCCCTGTCATGTGCCTGGAACAACCCATTTAATAAACAATGAATTTGTGGTTGTTCCTACACGCATAACGGGATTAGTTGGACATAGGAACCCAAGTCATAAATGTCTTGGGGTTTCCTTGAGCATCAACATATGTGACCTCTTGCCAACTCATATCATTCCCATCTTTAACAGAATCATTTGTTAATACAGATTCTGTTTGCTGAGTCTTATGTTTCCATATCTGTCTTGGTTTAATGAAATTTGAAAGAACAGACTTTGGAGTGGAGCAATTCGAATTCGAACTCTTAGAACTTTCCACACTCTTTGATTTATGAAAATTTATTTTTCTTTTAACAGTTTCTAGATCATTTGAGTGCAAACCTGTCATATTAACTTTGAATCCTTGAGTATCTGTGACCCGTTGTACAGATACTCGTGGTTTGGTAAAATAAGCATTTTGTTTAACCACTAGATTCGGTTGAACTTGTTACCTTTCACCTGAGGAGCTTGTCTATTAACAGCACGGCAGTGACACTCCTTTGCCAAATGCCCGCCTTTCCCGCAGACGAAACACGCCTTCATCCTTCTTCTAATGTCAACGTAAGCACTAGCCTCATGTTGGAATTCCTTCTTATGAAAGGTTTTTTCCATTCTTCTTTCCCTTTGGCACAACCTTCTGATTTTGCTTGTAATAGGGAACATATAGACGATGAACACAATTTCTGGCTATATGTCCTGGCGTGCCACAGTGGTAACATGTTTGCCTCTTAATATAGATATCACCCACTGATTTATCAGCACATGGAGATCTGGAGGATCTATGAGGACGAGATTGTCCTTGTTGTGCTGATTTCTTATGTGCCTTCCTTCTGTTGCCACAACTCTGTGCATTATTATTAGTACAATTTGTGTTGTGGTGTCATTTGAGTTTGATGACACGTTAGAATGAGATTCACTTTCACTAGCCTGAACCCCTTTACTATCAGAAGCAACATCATTTACTCTATCAGAAGCAACATCATTTACTATATCAACACATGAAGTAAAAGCATCAAAATTGTTCACACATTTAAAAACAGGCTTGATTTCCTCTAGGGATCCTGATCCAACAGTTTCAGATTAAACCTGTTTACCATACTTCATGTCTTTTATCTTTTCCTCCTGCTCTTTTGTAAGAGGAAGACTGGTATATTTGTCATTGTATGGTGGGGGTACTTGATTATATCCTATACCCTCACATTCGTTTTCTTTCCACCATAATTGATTTTCAATCATTGAATTAACTACTTTACTGGAATCCTCGAATTTTTAAAATCTAGTTCAGCCCTTTCAAATTTACTAGTTAGATTCAGAATTTCTAACTTGGAGGCTTCCAGTTTAGCAGTTAGTTTAGCGATTTCCTATTTGGCATCTAGATGATGACAAGACTTTACACTAAATTCAGACTTAAGCTTTTTAATATCCTTGTTCTGTGCTTCTATTTTGTCTAGAAACCCCTTTTCATTTTTCTTAAGTTTAAAATTTTTTGATTTTATTCTTTCCATATCTCTAATTAGACTGTCATTATGAAGCTTATACATTTCTACTCACCACAATTTAGAGAACATGGTTGAAACCTTAGCTCAGATGAATTTGCTACTTGTGAGGTGGCAGACTGATTAAGAGTAACTCCAAACATTGAGATGAGTTGTGGAGAATCCGTTGAGTAATTAAAGAGAGTAAACTGATTTTCCCGCCAAAATTTCTCAAAAAAATATGATCGCCAAAATTCTCAAAATAGATGTCCCGCTCAAAAGAGGCGTCTAGGAAAAATTTCGTTCAAGACAATTTTTTTTGAATTTCCCGCCAAAATTTCGCCGAAAATTACTTGAAAAAATTTGTTTTCGTCAAAATTTTCAAAAATGAATCTTTACTTATAAGGAGTATTCTGGAAAAATTTCATTCAAGAAAATTTTTCCCACCAAAAAACTCTTGGCTTTGACCGAACACTAGGTTTGCCCGAGAACCAGGTTTGACCGAGAACTGGGCTTGGCCGAGCACTAGGTTTGGCCGAGAACTAGGTTTGGCCGAAAACTCAGTTGACCGAAAACCTCTGTTTACCAAGATCAAATATGGTTGACCGAGAACTCCAATCTTTGACCGAGAACTAAGGTGTTGACCAACGCTTTGACCGAGAACTCCAAGATTTTGACAGAGAACCCACAAATTGACCAAAAATGACCGAGAACTAATATTTCACACCCAATAGGCAAACAGAATGTAACAAACTTCCAAATAAAGTGGGATTTGATTTAATTTCCAAATAAAAATCAATTCCTTCCCAAGAATACTTTCTTCCTCTTCTCCGGTCACTGTTTCACCGGAAAACACAATAACCACCGTAAAGACTATTCTAAAATCGTTGATATCACAATAACGAGCCTGAATTCGTCCAAGGCTCTGATACCAATTGTAAGTCCCGAATCTGGATCACTACAATATGATATCAACTAAATGAGTATTGGTGCGGAATACCAACACTCGGTTATTCAAGAACACGAGTAAGAACAGTAAAAGTAACACGGAATTGCTTCAAAACACACGTATATTATTGAATACGTCGGGTGCTTAAGAACTTACAATACTTGATAATAATACTAGAAATGAACAACCCTCTAGTTCTGCTCACTCTCTGCTAATGTGAACAACCCTTACCCTATACATTACATGAACTATATATAGGGAAACCAAAACACCAAGGCCCACATAAACCAAAAGCCCACCGAGATCCATAAGGATCTCGGTTTACATACATAGCCCAAAAGTAAACCCAACATACATAGAACTAAGTACAAACCACCAAATATGGACCCAACAAGATAGATAAAGGAATGGCAAAGGTCTTCATGATCGTTGACTAGCTTAGTTGGCATGACTTGCGGCACCATGAGTAGTTGTAGGAGTAGTAGCAGTTGAGGTAGATTGGCTTGGAACAACTTGAATAGGTTGAGCTTGCATAACAGAGGCTTGAGTCAAAGTAGGCTTGGTACGCTTGAGTTTGGGGGTGCGGAGCTTGATAGAGTTGGGGTAGGTAAGGTTGACCTGGATTGATGGAAGGAGATTGAAGAACATGAGGGGGGTTGGGTTTGAATTTGATGAGCATGGGTCAAGTAGCCGGGTGTAGTCATGGTGTGGGCTTGACGGGCATGGATAAGTAGAGGACACATGTTACGAAGATGGTTTGGGTCTCCACAATGATAGCAAGCACGGGTATTAGGAGCACCAGGATGAGCACGTGGGGTGGCTTGTTCATTAGGCGGTATACGACAAGTGTTAGCAAGGTGGCCATAAAGGTTGTATTGGGTACAAAGTCGGCAAGGGGTTTAGGGAGAGTGATGAAAGTTACACTTGGCACATAGGGAATGAGGACCAAGATAAGTCTTTTTGTTCGAGGTAATTTGGTTTTGGTTAAGAGGAGGTTGGTTATTGGGTTGATTAACGGCATAGGCTTTACGCTTGTTGTTGCGGTGATTGTTGTTGTAAGAAGCAGGTTTTGGTTCGGCTTTAGCATCAGATGTTGAGTTGGTTGATTAGGCTCGGAATCCTTGCGAGACAAGGTTCCATCCCTAACATGACTATCGGTGAGAGAGGCAGCTAGGTCCATCGCCTCACCAATGGTTAACAGGTCACGACTCATCATGGCATCACGAAAAATGATCGAAGGACCGCGAATGTACTTCTGAATACTGAAAGTCTCGACGGTTACCAAATGGGGCACAATACGGCTAAGCTCGCGAAACTGGTTAGAATAAGCGGAGTTATCCCCACCAATCTGCTAAAGATCCCAAAATTCAGCTTCCAGTCTATGCAGTTCGTGTTCTGGGTAAAATTCCATCTTCATTGCCTGCTTAAGTTCTTCCCAAGGCATAGACACGACCAAATCAGACCCTTGGTCGTTCCTCAGGGCATTCCACCAGATGACAGCTAGACTCTCAAAACGGCTAGAAGCAAATTTGGTCCGTTTGGCATCCGGACATTCTCAGTGGATGAAGATGTTTTCCATTTCCTCGAACCATTGAAGCAAAGCAGTGGCATTTTCCTCACCACGGAAGGATGGAGGGTTGGTGATAAAAAAGTTACGGAAGTCATGATTATTGGGTGCGGCCGAGGTGTTCGAACCGTTGGAGTTAAGGCTCTGGATCCGAGTGATAATCATGGGCATTGCAGCAGCAAATTCTTTTGTGATCCTAGCAGCCAAGTGGCGATCGATTGAACCAGATGAACGTTGGTGACGACGGTGATTTCTTAGAGACGATATTCTATAGGTACCAAAAATGAAAATTTATAAGATGAATGGTAAGTTGAGGATATCATTAGAATAATAAAATAAGTATGTAGGTAACTTAAAATAGCATCGCCTTGAGAAGTAAAGGGATTTGCGTCATAAAGGTTAAAAGTAAAAGATTATAAGATGAGGGGGGTACATTGCGTAAATAGTTATTAAATGATGTAGTCAATATAATTAATGTGTGATGACTATATAAGGAGTTAAGTCAGTTTAAAATTTAGATTATTAAGTTTACAATAAACTAACGAAATATAAATTGTGGATGTTGGCCTCCCATGAGCTTTCTTTGGCAATTTGAATGGCCCAACGACTAACTAATAAAAAACAACTGAGTTGGACAGCCCATGAGCGTTACATGGCAATTTGATTGTCCCAACTAATTAACGAATTAACATTCAATGAAGTTTGTTGGCCCAATGAGCGTTACATGGCATTTTAACCGACCAAACTAAATAACGAACTATCGAAATAAAATTTGGGTAGTCGGAGTATCTTGTTTATCACCACGTTGATCACTCCAACAAAAATACGACAACAAGTTAAGAAATGGATAGTAGGAGTGCCCATAGGTTCCACGGATTTTTCACCCAACTAACCATTTAAATAACGAAACACAATAATCGGGAAAACAAGTTTAGCCACGAACCACCGTGAATTCGGTTTAAAAGTATTATAGGGATGCAACCACTAATGTGGTCACGATTGACAGCTTAGGGTGTCGTTCATATGGCATTTTTGGGCCTCGCTCGGGTCCATAGGTTCGAGTACTGTGGTCAGGATATCCGCGAGGTAAGGAATAGCACCTTTGGTCCTTGGAACCGTTTTGCCAAGGCCTAACTCACAGTTTCTCTTCCCCTTTCATTTATCATAGGGACATGCCACATAACCTAGCCCTAAGGTGAACGAGTGAAAACAACTTGTGGGAATTCTTAAGTAATTTCCCAAAAATAAAAGAAATCTAATTTTTAAAAAGTTTTCTTTGAATGTTGCGGCATAGCCTCGGATTTTGTATGTGTGTGCATAACAATACAATAATTAATAAATAATTATCTAGGAAAGCTGCAAACAATTTAAAATTAAACACATAAAGGTAAACAGATAGGCACGTATAGGGCTCCTAAACATGTGTCTAAGGCAATTTCTAACGACCTATCTTAAACTTTCGGCTCTGATACCATTCTGTCACACCCCAACATACGGCGAAAATGCTGGGGCGTGAACTGATTGCTGACATCTTTTCAAAGGTTACTATCATGCATTATTAAAAGTTTTGATATCTATTAAATAAATTTCCAAATAACAATCATCCATAGAAAATCCAAATACACGAAGTACATATATCAATCAATAACAATATGTCTCATTAAGTTTTCTTCTAGCATAAATCCTTATGTGATCTTGTACTTTAGTTACTTCACATCAAACGATAACATGCATATGCGTTGAAAATAGAATGGTTTTGTCAACACCAGGTTGAGTGAGCAACACAACAGTTTAAATGTTCATATAGAAAATAAGTGATTGCAACAAGTTATGAGAATAACAAATTAACCAAATGAGCAAGTATAACTGAGATGTCGAGAAGCACAAAGCTATAACGACTGGCGTATGATCATACTATTATGAGATTATGTTGACCTCTCCGAATGCGGTTCACGTAAAGCATATAAGCACATAAACAAGTAAGGTATAAGTTGTTAACACATGAAACAATAGTTGCAGTTTTGAGTATAAGTATATATGAGAAATATAATTTACGTATATGTCCCCAAAACGTGGAAAACGAGTAAAAAGAGGGGAATGTGGTACTCACCTCAAAGACTAACGAAGATGATTAAGAAAATGAGAATGCGGAAAAAGTCACACGCGAGCGTTAAAGCCTATGAGAAAATGAGAGCAAACGGACTCCCTAAGTATAAGGTTTAATTACGACAATTATTTAATCAATAACGAAATGATATAATATTATATTTATATAAGGATTTATTATATAAACTATTTAGGAAAGCATACTTAATAATTATTGTTTGTAATTGTATAAACATATAACATTGTTTTACTTGATTTTTATATATATTTGAAACATTAGTATTTAATTTATAATATACTTTATATATATATATATATACATACATATATAGAATTATACCTTTGTGTTAATACATGAACGGAAATGGAAGTTAAACGAGTATTACAAAGTCGGTTTTTAATGAAATCATTATTATTTAGTTATTATTATTATTAATCTAATTAATTAAATATTTAAAATATTAAATACGTAAAACCTAAATAAACGAGATGCAGGGAGAGTCGAACCCACGACCCCTGCCCCCATAGTCATATGTATTAACTAGCAGGCCATAGGCGACGTGCTTTAGGAATCAGTTTCCCTAAATAAATAAACAGAAGCTGATCAAACTGGTTTAATACATAAACCCTAGAAATCTGATTTGATCCAATCGTTTATAACTAATCAAAACGAGTTTGGGGGTTTTGATCCTCATGTAAACACGATCAAAACCGTATGTTTAATTACCTCAAACAGTGAAAGGAGGTGGGTTAATTAGACACAACAGTAGCCGACTATAAATGTTTATGAACGAGTATGTAAACAACCATTACAATCTAATTATATAGGGGGTTAATGTCGGTCACATAATAAGGAAAATATCTGTGTGATTTATTGCAATATCATTAACTATTTCGTGATCAACAAGGTAAATTAATTGTCGGCTTAGTGTAAAAAGAACAATGAATCAAAAGATACGATTAACATATATGGATTTTCGGTTAAGGTCGAAAATGCTATTGTTAGTTTATTTCCCAGATCAAGTACATCATACAAACGAAAATTAAGGTCCAAGTTATTGATTTATATATTCGGGTCCAAGAAATAGAAATGGATACGGGTATGGTCTCTTGGATATCCAAGTATAAAAGGGTCTGGTTATGGGTTATTTGAGAGGTTATGATAGTATTAATACATAATTTGTATTTTAGTCCTTGGAGGTTTAAGATGGAAACAAAGTTGAACAAAAGTTTGAGTTTGGGTTAATTTTGCCATAAATTGGAAGTTATAAATATATTTTACATAAACCATTTAAACAATAATAAAATAATAATTAATCTTTTCGATAAGCGTGAAATTTTAATTAATAAAATAACCCTGTAGGTTCCCAGCCAGATCTACACAGGAGTATCTCATAACACGAGGGTGCGGAATCACCACGTAATACGATACGAGCGTAAGATACGTTGAACCGATAAACAAAGACACGTTACAATACTAATAAACACGATTGTATTGCAACACTTCAACACGTGATATCAATAATCACCAATACACGTTCGGAAAAACTTAACCAAAATAAGCCGAAGTGAGGTTTAAATAAACCTCGACAACTTCGCCTAACATACCAGGGGAAATTGTCATAACTTCGCTTATCTCCTAGTTCGCCTACATCCCAGGCGAACTTGTGTAAAACAATATTCAATACCAAAACAAACAATCTAACACGATTACAGACACATACAAAACACGAGATACTGAACTACTGACATTATGCACTAACAGACTCCCCTTGGCAGTAGCTTCATATCTCTATCTTCATTCTCGTGTCTAGTAATCCCAAAAATCTCGTGTCACCCGTCTTCAAGCATGAATGCCCTGTCTTACACAGACAGAGACCACCCTTTGGTACTTCTTGGCTTCATCTTTCCACACAGGAATGTAGAATATCTTCTTATCGTTTAGTACCTGCAAATCAGCTTGAGACAAATTTACCAACTGCATGGGATCATACACTCTCAGAATCACCTGTTCGTCTTCATCTTCTATAACAGCTTCAGCTGTTTGACTATCAACGTACCACCACTTGAGACTCTTTAAAACATCCTTGGGCATTATCTTCATTGGCACTTCTTTCAAGCACCGAATCGGCTTATATTTCATCACCATCCAAGGTTTGCCATCAGCTCGCATTACCCTTTCCTTATCTTCAATTAACTTCCCTTTCTGGGGCTTTAACAACTCAAACTTCTTCTCTTTCACACTTTCTTTCCACACAATCTTCCCAATTATTCTAGCCATATTGTCATCACTCCTATTAATCAATCCCAATCTAGCCAAATCCTTCACCTCACACTCAGGAAAGGTATTGAGAGATCTCAACGTCCTCTTAAAATACTGAATCCCATCAAAGCGTTTAATCACAAATAACTTTAACTGCTCATCATACAGCCAGCAAATAATACCTTTCTTCGACTCAGCATACCCTTTGATATTGTAACTCTTTTTGAACATTGTTGGAACCGCTGGCTTCTTTGTCTTAACAAACCACTGAGCGTAACTTTCTTTCCATCTCGGCTGTTCTTCCCACTCAGACTCATCAGACACATCCATATCTTGACTCACATTCACCTTGTCAACATCTGGAAAATCATGTTCTACACTATCATCCACAATCTCACCTTCTTCTATCTCACTATCAATCACAATCTGTTCTCCTATCTTTTCAATCTCATCAATAGTTAACACATCATCTGTTAAATCATCGTCATCACCCAACGTTTCCTCATCATCAACAACCACGACATTTTCACCACCTGATCCACCTGATGTACCAGTTGACTCCCCCTGAGATGTGGAAGTCCCAAGAGTTTGTTCAGTTCTTGGCAACTCACCACCTGCACCTTTCGATGCATTGGGATCATCGTCTCTATCTTGTCTCTTCTTGGTTCTTAACTCGTCGCTCTTGCAGCTCGTCTCTCCTTAAGATGCTAAGAATTCTTTAAGAGCATCAAATAATTTACCGTGTTCAACAAGGAGGGACGATTGGATCTGGTTTTCTGCTACAAGTCGCTGGATAGCTTGAGTCTGGATTAGATTGATTCTTGACTATTCAGCAACTACCCGCTCAAGAGCCGCTATCCTTTCAGAATCAGACAAGGTAGCATTAAAATCAAAACGCATGTGAGAAACGTCTTGAGCACACTTGTGTTTACACAAGCATTAAAGATACAGGCATCATTAACGAATGCTTGTACACCTGCTTCATAAGCCAGATTGAACCAAAGAACTATCAAATGGCTCTCAAGGACAGCTCGTGGGTTGAAGCCATGCAAGAAGAGTTAGCCCAGTTCAAGAAGATGGAGGTTTGGAATTTGGTTGAAAAACCGAAAAATGTGTATGCGATTGGCACAAAATGGGTTTTCAAATGCAAGAGAGATGAAAAAGGGATAATTATCAAGAACAAGGCGAGGCTGGTTGTAAATGGTTTTAATCAGCAAGAGGGGATCGACTACAATGAAGTGTTTGCTCCTGTGGCGAGATTGGAAGCGATTCGATTGTTTTTGGCATTTGCGGCACACAAGGAGATGAAGGTGTTCCAGTTAGACGTGAAAAGTGTGTTTCTTAACTGTAAAGTTGATGAGGTTGTGTACGTTGAGCAACCTTCGGGTTTTCCTGACCCAGACTTTCCTGATCACGTGTTCAAGCTAAGTAAAGCGCTATATGGGCTACATCAGGCCCCTCGTGCCTGGTACTCAACTCTATCCGATTACTTGCTTGAGAATGAATTTGAAAGGGGAAAGATCGATAGCACACTGTTCGTTAGGAGAAATGGAAGAGACTTTCTTCTGGTTCAAGTCTACGTGGACGACATCATCTTTGCTGCATCAAAAGTCGCCATGTGTCAGGAATTTGAAGCCGTCATAAAAAAGAGGTTTGAAATGAGTGCTATGGGTGAACTAACTTTCTTTTTAGGACTGCAGGTTGATCAGAAGAAAGATGGGATGTTAATTCATCAGACTAAATATGTCCAAGACGTTCTCAAACGCTTCAAGATGGAGGACATCACACCATTTGATACTCCAGTTTGCGTCAACCATAAACTGGGTGCTGATTCAGATAGTGATACAGATGTGGACCCCACCCAATATCGGGCAATCATAGGTTCTTTAATGTACTTGACTGCATCTAGACCTGATATTATGTTTGCAGTTTGTCTTTGTGCTCGCTTTCAGGCAAACCCAAAGGAATCTCACATGAAGGGTGTGAAGAGGATATTGCGATATCTCAAAGGCAAGCCTAAGCTAGGGTTGTGGTACACGAAAGGAGGAGACTTGGAGTTAGTCGCCTACACAGATTCTGATTATGGAGGATGCAATCAGAATCGGAAGTCAACAACAGGTGGATGTCAGTTTCTTGGAGGCAGATTAGTGTCATGGCAGTGCAAGAAGCAGACCTCAGTCGCCATTTCTACCTGTGAAGCAGAATACATGGCAGCATCGAACTGCTGCTTCCAGGTTCTTTGGATACAACAGCAATTGCGCGATTATGGTCTGAGTTTCACTCATACTCCTATTTGCATAGATAACACTGCTGCTATCTCAGTAACTAACAATCCCGTAAAGCATAGCAAAACTAAACACATTGACATCCGTCATCATTTTATACGGGATTGTGCTGAGAAGAAATTGATTGTGCTCGAAAAGGTTGATTCGTTAGATAATTTCGCTGATTTGTTTACTAAAGCGTTTCACAAAACTCGTTTTCAAAACCTTGTTGAGCTAAATGGGATGATCAATCCCGAGTAACCGTGTTTTTCGTTTTTGAGTATTTGTAAAAAAAAAAAAAAAAAAAAACCGTCACTATCGCTTAGAATTATGTCGGTTGCTTTAGTTTGAAGGACATATCTTCGGATATGTTTGGTCCTCATTTCTACCTGTAGAGTATGAGGATAGCCATTAACCAGATGACTGAAAGTGACCGAGGCAGTTTTTGATGTGTTTTTATTCTTTCGCTGAATATTAGTCGTTCATACTTAGTTAGAAGGACACATACTCGTATTTTGTCGGTCCAGCTGATCCATTGGATCTCCAGGATAGCCGTTTACCTGAAGACTTCGAATTGATCGGGGCGATAGAAGTTAAATTTTTTTAAGGGAGATGAAATTATTTTTCAAGTCTACTACTTCGTAAGAAGTTTCTTTACTATGTTTAAAAGAAAATTGATCCAACCTTGGAAAGTGATAGACAAACTGATTCTGTGTGCTTAATTAGTGAAGTTATTAGGCCTAAAAGACTTTAGAACAGTCATTGTATGTCATGGTAGCTTTTTATGGTGAGTAAAAGTAGAAGTGATACAAACTAAATCTCCTCGATTTTACGTGGAAACTCCTTAAGAGTTGTGCATGTCTCCATATATATCTTTCCGAATGATAGGCAGAAAAGCGATTACCCAGTCATACACGAGCCCGTGAGTGTTCTGATTCCCGTGAAAATAGCGTGTCAAGAAACTGCAGTGATCCAGATTCGGGACTTGCAGTTGTTTACGTCTCTGAAACTGTGTAAATCTTGTTATTAAAAAAAAAAAAAAAACTGAGACATTCTAGAGCTTATAATGTTAATACTTCTCAATCAAGATGCAAGAAAGATAACGGGAAGAAGAGTCTAAAGATCGAAGAGTACTTACAATTTAATCAGACACTACGGGTCGAGGTCAACTCGGGGTGACTTGGGGAAAGCCAAATACGCTTTGAGAATAGATAGGAGACATCACAATCTCTGATGTGTTGCCCATTTAAATTTTGAGCTTAATTGAACCTAACATGTATCACAGAAGCGATAAAAACCATTTTAAGTTATTTACCTGCTTACAACCTGTCTCTTTATGTCATAATACAGCTGAACATGGATCTATGTGACAGTCACGTAATTAGTATGAATCCTGTTCGGATCTTTTCTAAAACGTGGTAGTCCCTGTCGAGACTGAAATTTGATCCCGTGTACCTTATTTCTAAGTTTTATCCTACTTATGTAGTTGTATGATTTTATACCTGGTTACTTGGTCTTGATCGTATCATTTAACTCTTTAAAGGATGTTTTAAAACTTAATTGCAAATTGTTCAAATTATAGGGGTTTGTTTTGTAAATTTTAACATCGGCGAAGTTATCCCAACTTCGCCTGCAATAGGCGAAGTTATCCATAACTTCGCCTGTATAACCTTGACCCTATATAAAGAAGTTTTTGGTTAAATGTTCAGTATTGTTTTTCAAAATCCGGCGAACTTATTCCCAGTAACCCTAAGCGAAGTTATATCTCGATCAATCTGTGTTATTTTTCCTCGAGTTCATTCCGTGTTAAAGGTGTGTAGGGTTGTTGCATCTTTTAATCTATGTCATTGGCGTTAATCAAAGGTCGTTTCGACCCGTTTAGTGACCTCGTTCTTTCAAACATCCAACACCCAATTTTCAAACTTATTTTCACGTGGTCGTAATCATATTGATCGTCTAGATCTCCATAAAAACATGTGTTTAACAGTCCGCAATCTCCAAATTGACCAAATCAATTCGTTTGAACAACTAAACTGTTGCCGATTCATATTCAGGGGAACTTACAGTTTAGGCGAAGTTATCCTTAACTTCGCCTGAGGGTTAACTTCGCCTGATAATTAATTATGTAACAGTACATGAGGCGAAGTTGTGGTTATGAGAAGTTATCATTAACTTCGCCTGACCCTTTTTACTTAACATTGATCAGGCGAAGTTCAAGTTGAGGCGAAGTTGTTCCCAACTTCGCCCCACCTCTAACTTTGCCTATACAGAATAAATCATAACTTCGCTCATGGTAACAGGCGAACTTGTGATTTACCTCGACGATTCTCTAACTTAGTCTGTTTTTGTTGCAGAAATGGCAGCTGTAGCTGGAGCAGGTGCAGGTGGTGCAGGTGGTGACGAAGGAGGAGATAACCATCGACAGTTTTTCCCGGGGCATAACATGTACATCACATTGGACCCGGATGCGAGCGGTGTTGATGATTTCCGCGAGATCATTACATTTCTACTCCGCTCGCGTATCTTCCACGCTATTACTACAACACTGCCTATCTCATTGCCAAACATAGAAGATTTCTGGCAGATAGTGGAATATGACTGTCGAGTCGAGCCCCCGGTTATACGTGCAACGGTTAACAATCAGATAGTACAGTTCTCGTCTGAACAGATTAGGGTGGCTTTACAGTTTGGGGATGAAACGAGAGACGATCCTACAGACTTCGTGGCTCCATTCAGAGATGGTGCTTTTCTGAGGATGGGATCTTCTGGTCCATTGGGAGATACTCAAAGACGAAAGGGATTCTTGTTAGACCAATGGCGATTTCTTATGCACGTGATGATCGTGTGTATGTCAGGGAGAAAGGCTGGTACGGATGGAATGGGTGCGACCATGCAGTCGGCGATGACTGCACTGACTTACAATAAGCGTTATAGCTTTAGTCAGATGGTATTCTACGAGATAGACCGTCAAAGAAGAGCGGTGGCGCGTGAGAGATTTCTGATGTATCCAAGATTCCTTCAAATGATCTTGAATCATGTTGCTCCCACGTTACCTCAGCGCCGCCCGATTAGATATGTGGAAAGTGTAAGCAAGAGAATCTTCGCTCAGTGTAGATCATCAAGTGCAAGAAGCAAGCCTGAGCTCCGTCCTCGACATACTCCATTATTTGGGTACTTGATCAACCCAGAGTATGTTCCAGCTCGTGGGGACGAGTTTCGGGATCCGGCACCACAACAGGCTGGAGCACCTCAACCACCACCTGAGGTACAACAAGCTTTACCTGCTGCTCCTGTTGTGGCACCGGAGGAAAATGTAGACCTTGAAGCTACTTGGCGGTCAAGGATTTTTTGATATGGATCGTGTTGACCCTGAGGAAGAGGTACAGGTCTTGGTAGCCCGGGTTACTAGTGTGGATGTTGCTAGGGTAGCTACGACTGAGGCTGATTCTGATTCTTCAGATGATGATGTGGCTGAAGCTAGACGGATTTTGGTTACACAAGAAAGGATTCATGGGAAGAGGAAGAGAGACAATGATGACAGTGAGTCGGATTTCGAGGAAGATTTACATCAGTTGGTCCATAGATCGAGAAGGGAACGGGCAGGTGCAGGTTCGGGAGCTGGTGAGAGCTCAAGGGTGGTTCATTTCACTCCACCCGCACTGTCTGGTATGACTATAGTCCCTACACCATTGCAAGTTACAGGGCCAATCGCCACGGATGTTCCCGTGGTGACTACCTCATCTTCCTTTGGCATCCCACCCACTACATTCCAGCTCTCGGCTCCGGAGATTGTGTCCCTGCCACCTCCAATTCTTACTCCAACGGAGGTCGTAGCAAGGTTTGTTGAGTCGACAGTTGTTGCTACTGCAGGGTTGTCGGTTACGATACCACCTGCGGTTACGTTTCCACCTGTTTCTGAGGTGCCGGTTACATTGGGAATCCCTCCTCCATACGCTCAAGACATATCATATATGAGGTTTGATTTCGATGCAACCTTATCCGATTCGGAAAGAATAGCAGCGCCAGAAAGGGTCGTGGCAGAATAATCAAGGGTAAATCTTATCCAGACTCATGCTATTCAGCGCCTCGTTGCGGAGAATCAGATTCAGTCGTCCCTCCTGATCGAGCATGGTAAAATAATTGATGCCTTGAAATAGTTCTTGGCATCTCAGGGGGAGACGGGCTGTAAGGGTGATGAGCCGGACGAAGAAGCGTAATGATCGAGACGATGATCCCAATGCATCGAAAGGTGCAGGTGGAGAGTTGCCAAGAACTGAACCAGCTCTTGGGACTTCCACATCTCAGGGGGAGTCAACGAGTGCAGCTGGCGGTTCAGGGGGTGATGATGTGGTGGTTGTGGATGCTGAGGAGGTGTTAGATGATGTTATAGGTGATGAGGATGTGTTACCGATGGAGGAGATAGAGAAGATAGGGGCTGAGATTGTCATTGATAGTGAGATTGAAGAAGGAGAGATTGTGGAGGAGAACGTTGAGCACGAGATTCCGGAAGTTGATAAGGCAGATATGGGTCAAGATATGGGAAGCGATGAGATGGAATGGGAGGAGCAGCCAAGATGGAAAGGAGGCTACGCTCAGTGGTTCGTAAAGACGCGGTCCCTACTATGTTCAAGAAAAGTTACAACATCAGGGGTTATGCTGAATCGAAAAAGGTGATTATATGCTGGTTATATGATGAGCAGTTGAGGCTTTTTGTGATTAAAAGGTATGATGGGGTTCAGTATTTCAAGAGGCTGTTGAGATCGTTGAATACGTTGCCTGAGTGTGAAGTGAAGGACTTAGCCAGGTTGGGGTTGATAAACAGGAGTGATGATAACATGGCTAGGGTCATTGGGAAGATAGTCTGGAAGGAAAGTATAAAGGAGAAAAAGTTCGAGCTGTTGAAACAACAGAAAGGAAAGCTTGTTGAAGACAAAGACAGAGGAATGAGAGAAGATTGCAAGCCTTGGATGATCATGAAGTATAAGCCGATCCAATGTTTAAAAGAAGTGCCGATGAAACAAATGTCCAAGGATGTGCTCAAAGATCTGAAGTGGTGGTATGTGGATTGTGAAACAGCTGAAGCAGTAATGGAGGATGAAGATGAACAAGAGCTGATGAGAGTTTATGATCCTATGCATCTAGTGAATCTATCTCAAGCTGATCTGCAGGTGCTGAACGAGAAAAAGATATTTTATATTCCTGCTTGGAAAGAAGAAGCAAAGAAGTATCAAAGAGTTGTTTCGGTTTGTGTACGAGAAGGCGTTCATGCTTGAAGATGATCCATACCAAGATTTTTGGGATTACAAGACACGTGTTTGAAGACAGAGATATGAAGCTACTGCCAAGGGGGAGTCTGTTGGTACATGATGTCAGTAGTTCAGTGTCTAGTGTCTGTAATCGAGTTAGTTGGATTTGTATTTTGTATTAAGCGAAGTTAGCTCACAAGTTCGCTTATATAGGCGAACTTGTGGAACAAGCGAAGTTAGTGACAACTTCGCCTAAATATGTTAGGTGAAGTTGTCGTCTGTTATATACGGCTAGATTACGGCTGATTTAGATGAATCAGTTTATGAGTTGTTCAGAGTTTTTGTAATCAGTGATCAGTGAATCACGTGTTTCCAGTTGCAATACAACGTGTCTTTGTTTATTGTAACGTGTGTTTGATTGTGTTAACGTGTATCGTCTTCTACGCTCGTATCGTCTTACGTAGGGATTCCACACCTACGTTGAACGAGATATTCCGTGTAGATCCGGCTGGGAACCTACAGGAGGTATTCCCAAACTAGCTGGAGTATCAGAAGTAGTCTGAAAGTAACAGCGGGTGGTATCGAAACAGGCAACCCCGCAGTAGCAACCAACGTTGACTCAACAAATCTTGAACAACCTCCGATGGAGTGACAGCAGGAGGTGGCAAGGAGACTATCTCAGGAGCAGAAAACTGAAACGTGGTTGGAGGGATACCAAATGATGATGACGTTGTCACCACGGGAACACTTGAGACAATTGGTACATTCACAGACACAGAAGCAGGAACCATAGTCATACCAGATAACGAGGGTGGAGAGAAACGAACCACCCTTGAGCTTTCACCAACTCCCGAACTTTCACCAGCTCTGACCTTCTTCGATCTTCGTACCAACTTGTCTAACTCCTCCTCATAGTCAGATTCACTGTCATCCGAGTCTTTCTTTCTCTTGCCATGTATTCTTTCTTGTCTGACCAGAATCTGTTGTGCTTCAGCAATATCGTCAGTGGAGGAATCAGAGTCGGTTCTCTCAGAATCCACCACAGACGTAGCGACCATAGAGACATGCACACCAGATGCCTCAGCTACTGGAGCTCGAACCTCAGCAGCTGGATCAATTTGTTCCATGTCGAAGAACTCTTGTCCTCCAAAGGCGGCTTCAAGATCGACCTGTTCTTCCGGAGCTGCAACAGGATCAGCAGGCAGTGCTTGCTGTACCACAGGTGGTGGTTGAACCACAGGAGGTGGTTGAGGAACATTAGCATGTTGCGGTGCCTGGTCACGAAATTCATCTCCTGGAGGAGCAATATAAGCTAAAAATTACCAGATAACCAAATAGTGCAGTGTGCCGCGGACGAAGCTCTGGTTTGCTACGAGCACTTGACGACCTGCATTGCGCAAAGATTCTCTTACTTACACTCTCAACATAACGGATAGAACGTCGTTGAGGCAGGGTAGGGGCTACATGATTCAGAATCATCTGTAGGAATCTCGGGTACATCAAAAATCTTTCCCTGGCGACCGCGCGTCTCTGACGATCAATTTCGTAAAACACCATCTGACTAAAGCTGTAGGGCTTGTTATAAGCCAGGGCTGTCATTGCGGATTGCATCGTTGCCCCCATACCGTCAGTACCAGCTTTACGGCCAGGCATGCACACTATCATCACGTGCATCAGAAAACGCCACTGATCTAATAAAAATCCCTTTCTCCTTTGAGTGTCACCCAACGGACCCGAATAACCCATACGTAGAAACGCACCATCTCTGAATGGAGCCGGAAAATCTATTGGATCATTTGTAGTTTCAATCCCGAACTGCAAAGCGACCCTTATTTGACCTGCAGAGAACTGTACCACTTGATTGTTCACTGTCGCACGCATAACCGGAGGATCAACTCTACAGTCATATTCTACCGTTCGCCAAAAGTCATCAATATTTGGTAGAGAAATGGGAAGAGTAGTAGTGATGGCGTGAAAAATACGTGAGCGAACGAGGAAGGAGATGATCTCGCGATAGTCGTCGATACCACTCGCATCCGGATCCAAAGTAATATACATGTTGTGACCCAGAAAGAACTGTCGGTTGTTGTCACCACCTTCGTCACCACCAGCCCCTGCCACAGCAGCCATATATGCACAACAAACGGTTTAAGTTAGAACATCGACGTAGCAGATCATAACTTCGCCTGTTACCATGAGCAAAGTTATGATAAGTTTTATGTTAACTTCGCAGACCCCAACTTCGCCTGAACACTTAGGTAAGATTTTCATGTGTAGGAGAAGTTAGCCATATGGTGAAGTTGAGTACAACTTCGCCCTAATCACTAACTTCGCCTGAGGACAAACCAGAATTATTAAATAAAGTATTCTTGAGGAGGCGAAGTTAAACCTAAGGCGAAGTTGAGTACAACTTCGCCTAAACCCTAACTTCGCCTGAATCTGAAACAGCATATTATTATTATCCGATCAAGGTTTAGTTTGAACTATTGAGAATCAAAACATGAAAGGATAGTTCTATTGAGATCTAGAAGACTAAATGGGTTACAAACGCAGTAGAAACAGATAGTTTATCGGGTGTTTAAAGGGTTGCACAAACAATGTCTCAAATCGGACCACAAAGGTATATGATTAACACCATTAACATGAATTACAGGTTAAACCGATCCTACACACCTTTAACACGGACAAGAAATAGATAATAATGAGGTTCGATTCAAGGTATACGTTCGCCGAGGGTAGAAGTGAGTGGGTATAAGTTCGCCGAGAGTTTGATAGTTTGGAAAGTGTTTGATCAAGTTGACCCCTTATATAGGTTTGGAAATACATGGGCTAAGTTAAGGTTAACTTCGCCCTTGTGACAACTTCGCTCCTTAACAGCTTACCATTAACTTCGCTTATGGTCAACCAGATGGTCAACTTCGCTCTTTAATAGCTTACCAGTAACTTCTCCTTTATTAATTTACAAACAGAACCTTATAAATTTGATCAAAATGCAACTGCCTTTTAAGATCCTCCGTTAAAGATTTAAACTTTACGATCAAAGACCCAAGTCACCAAGTTATAAACCATAAAACAAAATAGGCAATGACAATTTTAGTAATAAAATAAACGGGATCAAATTTCAGTCTTGACGAGAACCTGCATGTTTTAGAAAAGATCCGAACAGGAATCATACTCATTAAGTGGCTGTCACATAGATTCATGTTCAGCGGTATTCTGACATAAAGAAACAGGTTGTAAGTAGGTATAAAACTTAGTATGGTTTTCATCGCTTCAGTGATATGGATAAGGTTCAATTAAGCTCACACTTTAGATGGACATCACATGAGAGATTGTGATGCCTCCTATCTATTCTCAAAGCGTATTTGGCTTTCCCCAAGTCACCCCGAGTTGACTTCGACCCGTAGTGTCTGATTAAACAGTAAGCACACATCGATCTTTAGAGTCTTCTTCCCGTTCTCTTTCTTGCCTCTTTATTGAAATTTGAAACAACATATGCTTCAGAATGCTTAACAACATATATGTTTTTTTTTTTTTTTTTTTTTTTTTTTTTTTTTTTTAATAAAGACATTAAACATCTTCAAATTATAGATAACTGCAAGTCCCGAATCTGGATCACTGCAGGTACTTGACACTATCTTCTCGGGAATCAAAACGCTCACGGGATCGTGTATGACTGGGTAATCACTTTTCTGCCTATCATTCGGAAAGATGTATATGGAGACATGCACAACTCAGAATGATTCTCCACATTAAATCGAGAAGATTTAGTTTGTATCACTTCTACTTTTACGCACCATAGAAAGCTACCATAACTTACAATGGCTGTTCTAGAGTCTTTTAGGCCTAATAACCTCACCAGTTAAGCACACAGAATTAGTTTTTCTATCACTTTTCATGGTTGGATCAATTTTCTTTTAAACATTATATTGAAACTTCTTACGAAGTTATAGACTTGAAAAATTATATCATCTCCTTAAAAAAATTTAAATTCTATCGCCCCGATCAAGTCAAAGCTTTCAGGTAAACGGCTATCCTGAAGATCCAATGGATCAGCTGGACCGACCACATACGAGTATGTGTCCTTCTAACTAAGTATGAACGACTATTTTTCAGCGAAAGAATAAAAACCCATCATAAACCGCCCCGGTCACTTTCAGTCATCTGGTTAATGGCTATCCTCATAATCTACTAGTAGAAGTAAGGACCACACATATCCGAAGAGGTGTCCTTCAAACTGAAGCAACCGACATAATTCTAAGCGATAGTGATGGTTTTATTTATTTTTTTTTTTATAGAACGGAAAACAAGGTTACTCGGGATTGATCATCCCATTAAGCTCAACAAGATTTTGAAAACGGGATCGGTCAAACGCTTTAGTAAAAAGATCGGCGAAATTATCCAAAGAATCAACCTTTTCAAGCACAATTAATTTCTTCTCAGCACAATCCCGTATAAAATGATGACGAATGTCAATATGTTTAGTTTTGCTGTGTTTGACGGGATTGTTAGTTACTGAGATTGCAGCAGTGTTATCAATGCAAATAGGAGTTTGAGTGAAATTCAGACAATAATCGCGCAATTGCTGTTGTATCCATAGAACCTGGGAGCAGCAGTTTGATGCTGCCATGTACTCTACTTCGCAGGTGGAAATGGTTACTGAGATATGCTTCTTGCACTGCGACGACACCAATCTTCCTCCCAGAAACTGACATCCACCGGTTGTTGACTTCTTGTTCTGATTGCAACCTCCATAGTCAGAATCTGTGTAAGCTACCAAATCCAGTTCTCCCCCTTTCGTGTACCACAATCCCAACTTAGGCTTGCCTTTGAGATACCGCAATATTCTCTTCACTCCCTTCATGTGAGAATCCTTTGGGCTTGCCTGAAAACGAGCACAAAGACAAACTACAAACATAATATCAGGTCTAGATGCAGTTAGATACATTAAAGAACCTATGATTGCTCGATATTGGGTGGGATCAACGTCTTCATCACTGTCAGAATTAGCACCCAGTTTGTGGTTGACGCAAACTGGAGTATCAAATGGGGTGCTATCGTCCATCTTGAAGCGTTTGAGCACATCATGGACATATTTTGTTTGATGAATAAACATCCCATCTTTCTTCTGATCTACCTGCAATCCCAAAAAGAAAGTTAATTCGCCCATGGCGCTCATTTGAAACCTCTTTTTCATGACTGCCTCAAATTCCTGACACATGGCGACTTTTGATGCAGCAAAAATGATGTTGTCCACATAGACTTGAACTAGTAGATAATCTCCCCCTTTTCTCTTGACAAACAGCGTGCTATCGATCTTTCCTCTTTCGAACCCATTCTCAAGCAAGTAATCGGACAAGGTTGCGTACCAGGCACGAGGGGCCTGATGTAGCCCATATAAAGCTTTACTCAGTTTGTACACATGATCAGGAAAATCTGGGTCAGGGAATCCCGGAGGTTGTTCAACGTACACCACCTCATCGACTTTACCATTAAGAAAGGCAATTTTCACATCTAACTGAAACACTTTCATCTCTTTGTGTGCAGCAAATGCCAGAAATAGTCGAATTGCCTCCAATCTTGCCACAGGAGCAAACACTTCGTTGTAGTCGATTCCTTCTTGCTGATTAAACCTTTTTACTACCAGTCTTGCCTTGTTCCGTATGATTATCCCTTTCTCATCTCTCTTACACTTAAAAACCCACTTTGTACCGATAGCATTTACATTCTGTGGTTTTTCAACTAATTTCCAAACTTCCATCTTCTCAAACTGTGCTAATTCTTCTTGCATGGCTTCAACCCACGAGCTATCTTTTAGAGCCATTTGATAATTCTTCGGTTCAATCTGGCTGATGAAGCAGGTGTACAAGCATTCGTTTATGATACCCGTGTCTTTAATGCTTGCGTAAACACATGTGTGTTCATCCAAACTTCTTCTAGTTTGAACACCGTCAGACAGATTACCTATCACGTTCTCCAAGGGGTGATTTTTGTGAATTCCAGTAGTCTGTACCGGACTGACTTCCAGATTGTTTTCTAAATTTGAAGAGAGTTCATCAGTGTGTGATTGATGTTGAGTGTGAAATGGATTGAAGAATTCTTCTTCAGTAGAGGCAGCAGGAGCATCAACGACCCTTGACGAGGTAGGTTGACTTTCATCGTATTGCGGACGTTGCACAATATTTTCCTCCTCGTCATACAGAATCTGTGAAGCAAGTTTCTCATTAACTTCTGCAAAATCCAAGTAAGGCACATTAAAAGATTTGAATAGTTTATCATAGTCGAAAGCTTCAGCGGGTCCCATGATAGGCCTTGGTGATTTGTAACTCGTAATGTCAGTGTTACATACCACTTCAACCTTGCTGTTCGATAAATTAAAGACTCTTCTGTTGGGTGTCCCAACAACATATCCGACTAAAATACCTTCGTCGGCTATCTGACCAAATTTTGAGTTTGTCTTTAATATCGAACATGGGGACTCGAAACGTTCGAGACCATTCAAGTTTGGCTTTCTACCATGCATAAGTTCATAACAAGTTTTATTTAATCTTTTAACAGTTAAAACACGATTAAGGATATAACAGGCTGTGGCAACAGCCTCAGCCCAGAACACCACGGGAAGTTTAGCATTTGCCAGCATAGTTCTGGCTCCTTCGATTAGCGTTCTATTCTTCCTCTCAGCTACCCCATTTTGTTGCGGAGTATACGGGGCGATGTACTGATGTGCTATCCCTTTCTGTAAGCAGAACATCTCCATCTGATAGTTCTTGAACTCTGTACCATTATCACTCCTGATGTACTTAACCTTTCTCCCAATAATATTTTCAACCTTGGTAATCAAGTTAATTACCAACTAAACTGTCTCATCTTTTGCCCTCAGAAAGTATACCCAAGAGTTTCGAGAGTAATCATCTGTTACAACCAAGTAGTATGACGTTCCACCTAGACTCTTTACATTCACAGGACCAAAGAGATCCATGTGTAGTAGGTCTAGGGTGCTGACACTTGAGTTAACCTTCTTGGAGTGATGAGGCTTTTTGTGTTGCTTTCCTTTCTTCCACGACAAGCATTGATCTTCAAAGTTAAAATTCTTTAAGGGAACTCCAAGTACCAGCCCATTCTTGACAATGTAATTCATTTTGCGAAGATGTATATGTCCCATCCTTCGATGCTATAACTCTGACTCCGACTCGGTTGCATTTGATAGAAGACATGACTCTTCTGTTGTCATCTCAGTTGACCTCATATCCATCACATACGTGTTCTTTTCTCTTGGAGCTTTCATTACCACCCAGGCCTCTGGTATCTTGAAACCAGGATAAAGAACGATTGCCTCATTTTTAGTAAAATGCACCGTGTATTCTTTATCACAAATCTGAGACACACTCAACAAGTTATGCTTCAACTCTTCCATAAAATTCACCTTCTCTAACTTCATTCTTCCATTTGTCACAGTTCCAATACCACTGATTCTACCTCCACTCTCTCCAGCGAAACTAACCCTTCCTCCTTGAACAGATTTCCAGTCACGTAACAAATTCTTGTTACCAGTCATGTGCTGGGAACAGCCACTGTCAACAACCCACAGATTGTTTACAGCCCTGTTTGACTGTTCCTGCACAATTAAAGAAATAGATTAAAATCTGGGGACCCAAGACCTACTGGTCTTGGGTCGACTAAATCTGTTGACCGGCATCCAGTACTTTGGTTGCCCAAAGTCAGTTTGAGAATGGTTTCTGTAAGTTCTGAAAGGAATCCTTCTAGAGGACTGGCTATGAGGCCATCCAAACCTTAGTGAATTAACTGAATTATAATTGTTGGTTTGAAGGTTAGCTGGGAAAAAATGAGACCGATTTCTTTGAAATCTTGGATTAGTCCAATGTCTGAAATTTGGTGTGTTCGCATTCCTTTTATTCTCAGTTTTCGGAGGCCTCATACCTCTAAATCTTCTCTGTGTTAGAGGACAATCAGCAATAAGGTGTCCTACTTGATTGCATCTGAAACAACTTCTGTTTTGAACTTTCGTCTCAACAGTTGTTGCAGATGTCGAGGTTGCATTACTACCCGTTTGTCTAACATATGGTGGGACAAACGGATTTAGGGAAGAATTATTTTCATCGGGCTTATATTCCTCCCCACGTTTTAGTAACACTACCTCTTCTTTTATCTCACCCAATTAGGATGACTTGTCCGAATTTGATGAGACAGAGCTAGAGACAGAGATCGCAACGTTAGAACCTGACTTACTCGTCTCGCTCTTATTAACTTCAGTTTCTTTTGCAGATTGCTGCTTACTAGGATTATAAGTATAGTTATTGTTATACGGTGGTGGAACTTCAGAAAATCCAATTCCCCCTTTGTTAACTGGGGAACGTTGAACACTTATGATGTGATCAAGCATTGCTGAAGAATTTCTAAATTGTTCAATTTTTCTGTTTAGTTCCACCACTTTTACCTGGTAATCAGCTATCTGTTTATCTTTTTCAGCAATTAGTTTGGTTTTTTCTTCTAACACTTCATAACTAAGATCAATTACTTGTATTTTTTCAGCTAGACTGGCTTTAAGACTTCTGATATCCTTTTCACTAGCTTTTATTTTTACCGAGTAACTGTTTTCTCTAGTTTTAGTATAGTGATGATCTTCTTTTAACGTTTTAAACTGTGTGTCCAAACTAACAAACTGATCAGTTATTGTTTTTAATTGTTCAGACAGATTTTCACATTGTACACAATGAAGTTCAGAACTTACCTCAGAGAGCTGATCATTCACTTCTGCCATATATGCTTGATTTTCTCTCGTCTCCCTCTCACTTCCTCCAGTTTCGATGTTTACCAAATTAGCCTGTTCGAAGACTTCCTCAACTTGTATATTCCAGTTGTATCCACCATTCTGTCTAGATACCATATCCCTATTCTCACTACCTCCCCCATTCTGTTGTGCAGGCCTGTTCTGACTTCGTTCGACTCTCTCATTTGTACATTCCTTAGCAAAGTGACCATTTTGTTGACAGTTGTAACATCGAACCTTTGATTTATCAAACCCTGGTCTTTCTCCAACGAACTTTCTACCCGTTTTCTTCATGAATCTCTTTACCCTTCTTACTATCATAGCCATCTGCCACTGCAAGTCCATCTCTTCCAAATCATCAGCATCAATCTGATCATAGTCTTCATCCAAAGTTGCAGGGTCGACTATTTTACCTTTGATGTAGTTATCATAAGATGCAATGAAGGATGCATATAGAGCAAACTGTTGTTCAGCTGATTTAACACTCATGGGCATCTGTGAGTAGTTGTATCTTGGAACATTCGACGATAAATTTCCAGTTGTGGCTTGAGGTTTTGAAGGATTACTACCTCCAGCTACGAAACATACGTCGCCATCCATATTGAGAATCACATGACCATCGTGAGTTGAGTTTGAGTTTGATTCTCCCTTTAAGTAGTAGGCAGTGCATTCTGATTTTGAACTTGAGCATGGAGTGACTTTCGCACCATACATTCCCGGATCCTGAACTTGATCAGTTGGTGTCTCCTTCCGAACCATGTTAAGTTCAAAATTTCGTAACTTATTGACTGCTGTTTCCAAATCAATCTTGGCAAAGTCTTTATCCTCTCTCATCAGAACCGTGTACATTTCCCATTTCGGTGGAAGAGCATTAAGAAGTTTCTCTACTATCTCTTCTTCCTTGTATTCAATTGAGTAATTACTAAGTTCGGTCATCAAGTGATAATATCTTGTGATGATATCGTCAAGTGATTCATTTTTCAAATACTTGAATACAGAGAATTGGGTTTTTAGCAGCTTTGTCTTGGAAGCACGTATCCCCACATTACCTTCATATCTATTTTCTAGTGCTTCCCATAGCTCTCTAGCAGTTTTGTACTTCTTGAAGGTATGAAGAATCTCTTATGGAAGAGCCATGGTTATTGCTGCATGAGCTTTACTCTCTGCCTCATACATTTTCTTTTCCTCCTCTTCCATCTTACTGTACTTCTTAATTTGTTCACGACCTTCAAACAAGAATGTTGGTGGAATGTATCCGTCTTGAATGCAAACCCACATCTTAGCATTTTGATACTTCACATACTATCCAAACCGATCTTTCCATGCAACGAAATCGGTACCCTTAAGCATTTTTGGAGCTTTAGTTGCTAAACCGGCTTCAACCTCCATTTTTACTAGTTCTGTAATGTTTATTGAAGTCATAGTTGAGAGAAACACAACTCGAAATACAAAGAAAGTATTTTTATTTATTTATTTATTTTTTTTATTTTTTTTAATAAACTGAGATCAGATAGCGAAGTTGTTATAACTTCGCTTGTGCTTAACTTCGCTTGTGCTTATCTTCGCTTGTGCTTATCTTCGCTTGTACTTAACTTCGCTTGTTCTTAACTTCGCTTAAACCTTATAAGTTCGCTTAAACCCTACGTAAGATGACGACAACTTCGCCTAATGAACACGAGTTTTTGCAGGTTTTAATTGGATGTATTGTGAGGTATGCGAAGGTGTTTTGGGGTTTATTTAATGGCGGGAGGTGGGCAACACACAAAAACTAGATATTTCAACGTAAACTCGTTCCGCGAATAGTCAAACGGAACGATCTTAACACCCGTGTGATAATCCCGAACCACACAATCACGAGCAAACGCTCTGATACCAATTGTAGGTTCCCAGCCGAATCTACACAGGAGTATCTCGTAATACGAGGGTGCGGAATCCCCACGTAATACGATTCGAGCGTAAGATAGATAATACGTTGAACCGATAAACAAAGACACGTTACAATACTAATAAACACGATTGTATTGCAACACTTCAACACGTGATATCAATAATCACCAATACACGTTCGGAAAAACTTAACCAAAATAAGCGGAAGTGAGGTTTAAATAAACCTTGACAACTTCGCCTAACATACCAGGCGAAGTTGTCATAACTTCGCTTATCTCCAAGTTCGCCTACATCCCAGGCGAGCTTGTGTAAAACAATAATCAATACCAAAACAAACAATCTAACACGATTACAGACACATACAAAACACGAGATACTGAACTACTGACATTATGCACCAGCAAACCCAAACGTCGAAAAGAGTCGGGTATTTAATATATATATATATATATATATATATATATATATATATACGAAAACCCAAGTTGTTACAATAAGTGTCGGTAAATCCATTGTCATGCGGTGGATGTTGGCTACTACGATGGTCGTATGATCATACTATTCTGTGATTATGATGGACATCTCCTAATGCGTTCAAATAAAGTAGGTAAGCAAACAAACATGTAGCATATAAGCATTTTAACTGATACGCACACAAAGATCACAGTTTGCTATTGAGAATAAGATATAAAATGTAGTTGAATTATAGGTACGCATAAGTCCCCAAAAAGGTTTATAATAAGTAAAAAGGGGAGTGATTACTCACCTTAGAATCTAAGCAAGAGATAATGATTCGATAAGAAAAAGAGGTAGATCAAGTTGTTTGGGAATTACCGACGAGATATCCTAAGTAACAATAATTACGGAAATTAAATAACTGTGATTTCAACAATGAATCTAAAACTAGATAGAAGTTCGGGATTCGATGATCGGGTGCATTCTTGCGAAAGTTAAATGTTACAAAGATTTATTACTTTAATAAATAGTATATTTCAATTAATATTTATAAAATTTTGGATTGATTATATAAAGAGTTTTGTTCATTTCATTATAAAAATACGTTTAATGTATTTATATATATTTTTATTATTAATAAAAATTTTCTTTTAAATAAATATTGTAAATAATAGATAATAAATAATAATATTATATAAAATATAATCTTTTATAAAATACTTGAATTTATATATTTAACATGTTAATTAATAAGATTAAATTAAATATATTTTTTATTAAAACTCTTTTTAAATATTAAAAGGTTTATTAATTTTAATAATCTAACATATATATATATATATATACATATATATATATACATATAAATATACATACATATATATATATATATATATATATATGATTTTTAACCAAGGTTCGGAAAATTGATCGGTTAATGTACATTCCGATTCCAGTTTCGGTTAATAAAATAATAATATTAGTATTATAAGTTGGGCTTGTATTGGGCTAACTAAATATGGATAATGAACTTGGATTAATAGGAAAAGAAGAAAGACCATGGGCTTAAGCCCATGACCCATGATATAAATACCTCAATTATCTATTAAATCCATTCATTTCACCCATTCCATACACCATCCAAAACACAAACTTAAGCTCTCTCTCTTTCTCTATATCTCTAGCCGAAATAACAAGAAGAAAACCGAACATCTATCCGAGGTAATGTTGATCTTATATGGATCCAAACCCGCTAGTTCTAGTCGTGAAACGATGAGCCGACACCCTCAACCGTTAAAGCCACGAGATTCGGATGGAATCGACTATAAGCCGATCGAATGACGAGCTTAGGGATCACCCTAGCTCGGATCTAGAACGATCGGGGAGAAAAATAGTGAAGAAATACGTTTTTCCGGCATGACGGCGCTGCCGGAAAGGCGGCGTACGAGGAAGGGAATGTCAGAGAATGTTTCTGACATTCTATGACCTACCCTTGGCGCGTGTAACGAATTCGTTATGCCAATTCGCTCTGCCAATTAGTTAAGAAAGAATAACGAATGAGCTTCATTCGTTAAGTAGTTCGTTACGAAAAACTAACGATTGAGCCCTCATTCGTTATGATCATTCGTTAAGGCCATTCGTTAAGTAAGAGGCGAATGAACCCATTCGTTATAAAAGTTCATTCGTTATGAAAGTCCATTCGTTATGAAGGTCAATTCATTATAAGGGCCAATTCGTTATAAAGGTCAATTCGTTATAAAGATCAATTCGCTATGAGGGTCCATAAGTGGCTATTCGTTATGAAATAACGAATGAGTCCATTTGTTATGAGCCCCCGTTCGTTAAAGAATTGGATAACGAATTAGACTTTGAAAGAATGACAGAAAGGTCCCTGGACTTAGAATAAAATGGTTTAATTACAAAGAAGCCCTCGAACTTGGTGAGTTAGAAAATAAAATAATAAATTAAGAATTTTAATGAAAATTGTGTTAAGACAGTCAATGAAAATAAAAATTTTCCAAGATGACTTGGCAGCTCGACCCATCCAGGGGCTCTGCCCCTTGGACCCTACTTGGGGCTGCCGCCCCTAGAACCCCGCTGCCAGGGCCGCTGCCCCCGAACCCCCGTTCGTTTAGGTTTATAACTAAAATAGAAATGCGATATGGGTAGTGATAGTTAAATGATACGTGTAATTGTTATATAGTTAGTTGCGCACAGCTAAAGAAAGGAATAACCATTAACGGTGAACGTAACAGGACACATGTGAGTTTCTCGCCTCACTTCCTTGCTATGTGTTCGGGGTTGTGTGCATACTCGATGTGACTAATTAATACACTTACCTAAAATAGTAAGTGTATGCCTTCTATGAATCTATGTACGAATGAATGCTTGACGATACGTGAACGATCTTCGGATATTGCATGTACTGCCAGGTAATAGTGTGGTATGTTATTGTTTTATGAATGATGTATGAATGATATATGAATGTTATGGAAAAGATTAAGTTTATGTGTGAAAGAACATAAATTTAGACATAAAGAAGATAATGTATGGCTGTATGGAGGTATACTTAAGGGGTTGCATACCCTAATAATATATGCGAAGGTAACATGGTTGCATACCCTAATAATATATGCGAAGGTTACATGGTTTCATACCTTAATAATATACGCGAAGGTTACGGGGTTGCAGACCCTAATAATATATGCGAAGGTTACATGGTTGCATACCCTAATAATATATGAGAAGGTTACGGGGTTGCAGACCCTAATAATATCTGCGAAGGTTATAGGGCGAAATGCTCTTTAAAACGTAGAGGTAATTACGTACGTATAAGTAAGTTAAAACATGAAATCATGAAGGTATGAAAGAAAGAAAGAAAGTATGTATGCACGAATGAAAGAAAGGTAACAAGCTAAATATGTAATATGTATCCTCGGATACATTTATATGTAAGTATGTGAATGTATTGTATGTTGCCTGATTAACTAGAACTCACTCATCGTAGCTGACTTTTAGTATGCACGCAGGTAAATAGACTGAGACAGCTGGCTTGAGAGGGCCACATGACAGGATTAAAGAGGCCGGCATCTGAAGATTTGTCATGATGTTTTGGTACTATGTTTTACGTTATGTTAAAGACAAGTTACGAATGTTTGTAATGAATGGTTGACTATTGTTATTATTCCGCGAAAGTTTTAATTCACTATGATATTTAGAACTTTGTTTATGAGTAAATCCAACGTCCAAGTAGGGCACCAGGACCGGGGCCTTACAGTTAATACGTCGGTTTTAATATAATATGGATTAATAATTATATTTATAATATTTGTATTGTAGTTTAAATAATAAAATATACTAATATAATTGATTAAAATGAATTATTACGAAAAATACTAAAAAATCGGGTTGGGCTAGGGTGCTGGATGGTTATAACACAAAACTGAAACTTTATAACTTGCAGACAAAAACCCAAGTTCATACACAAGAACCCTAGAATCGTTAATACGTTAAATTGATTGTTAATCGATAAATTAGACAGAGGGTTAATGATTCAGGGTTTAAGGCGAACTCGTTACACATATTAATTACCTTAACGATGCCTGATTAAGGGTTTAGTTGTTCAATAACCCGACGGCCAGAAACAAGCTCGCGAACAGACATTAAAATATGATTGTAAAGCAATTGATTATTGGGGCTTGATAAACGGGGTATCCAGGGTTGAGCAGATGGAAATAATTGAATTCTAAAGATCGTTTTGGCGTATAATCAAGAACGGGTTAGGACTTCCTAAATAAATGGTCAATACGTATCATATAATAATCTCATTTCCTAATCAATAGGTCGGTGAGATCGCAAATGATCGATATAAAGATTTCATAGATCAATTCCTTGATTAGGACGAGAATTGTGGTTCAAGATAATCAAAACGGTGTGCGCGGGTTACCGGGTTGCTCATGGACACGGGTCTACGTAAAAGGGGTAAGCGGTGTATAATTATATATATAATTTGCAATATAGTCCATGGGCATTAGGGTTGGGATTAAGTTTAGATTAAAGTTTAGTTTTGGGAAAAAAATATATATAAACCAAAGTTATTTTCATATATTAAATAAGTATAATAACAATTAAAGATAAAATAATAAATACTTGATTAACGCGATATTTTTAATGATAAAAATTTCTCAAACATAAAACGGGTCGGGTAACGGTTAATTAAATAATAATTTAAAATTCGAGTTGTTACACCTAATATTTTAATGTTCTATCAACATTCTGTAATTATTTTGATTTCTAAACATGTCAGTTACTGAATTCGCAGAGAACAATCTAATCTCATCCTAAAACCCTAAGTTTGTTTAAGTTATTGCATTGAGCGATTTTATTTTGATCTTATAACTACTATTATTAAATGCTTTGTTTTGATGTTAATCAGTGTTAGGTAGGATTTCCTGATTAATATTTCATAGCCGTGTATCTGGAGAGGCTCCTCAATGGATTGATCCCCAAATTATGCGTCAATTTCTTATTAGGTATCAGTTTCACTATAATTTATAGGTTATTGAAGAAACACGGATCTACTCCCCTTAACGGGTCCTAGATCCAATGAATCCACACAGTAGGATACGGATAACAACCAGTACGATACAAGCCCAATTCCCAAAGTCCAGTGACGTGAACCTGGAAAACAGACACCATGAGCTCGTTACGGGAAAGACAAGTGGGGGGTCTTCTCGTAACCACCCTTCGGCATGAGAATAAGTACAATTCCGACGAAGATAAAGTACTTAAGTAAATAATGGGAGTACAGTGGGAGTGAATGAATACCTCATGAAGGTAGTGAGAGTATTTATAGCCGAAGGGTGTGAGAAGATGATTGAGCCAGCTGTCCTTTTTAGAAGATGCTCTCGAAACCACATGGACACGTTTCCTCATATGATAGGTTCAGTTATACGTTGCATGTGCATGTATAACAACCTAGACACGTGTCATAACAGGATAGCATGATAGACGACCCTGGTCATGTGCACGGTTATAACGGCCTTGCTAGGTGTCCTTTATTTATTGGGCGAGAGATCACGTATTGCCCAAGAAAGCATCTTGGTAAATCTTCTAGAAGGTAATTAGTTATTGACAGCTGTCCCAGAACATTACCTCTTGGTCATTTATACGGATGGGTATTCCGTCTTGTGGATGACTTCTGAGGGTGCTAGGATGCTTCTGCATGTGCCATGAGGGTGTTCCTTCCTTAGATGGTTAAGCGGGTGATCCATATGTCTTGCGGGTGCCTTATAAAGGATCCTCAATTGACCCGCGGGTAGTACTTAAGGGTATTTGGGTCTTTTTGGTACCCTACCTCTATAAGTCCCCCCAGTCCAGTGTTTCTTCCGCGTGAAGTACTTTATGCGGGTGAACTTTTGGACTTAAGGGTGTTGTTTTGGGATTTTTCGGAATTTTGCAATTTGTGGTGATGATATTTTGTATTGGATAACCATAAACTAGTACGAGGTGACAGCTTGCAGGCCCGTGTGTCAGAAAATGTGACGTTTATGCCGGCTGTCGCTGTACCCAACTGTTCACCTTTTTGCTTTTTCGAATTTCCCGCGTAACGTGGCGTCTCTTGATTGGATCTCACCGCCTTCTCTCCACTGTTCATATCCCATCGCATTAAGTGCGAGGGGTATAAATAGTGGAGTTTAACTTCTCTTCGAAGTTTTATCACCTTCGATTTCTGAATATCTTTCCTCTTTTTCTCTCTGAAGATTTCGATTAACCGCTCAATTTTATTATAACCGTTCATTATTTCATCAGATCTTACTGTAATGGCGACTATTCAGTCTGAAATTGATGAGTTAGAGGTTCAATGGGATCAGACTGATTATTAAAAGTTGATTGATACCTATGGTATTCCACCGGAGTGGGAACCGGAGTTTCCCTCTGCCGGATCTATAGCAAGTCTGCCACCGCCTGACAAGATGGCTGTATATTGATTTCTTTGTTTATGGGAATTTTCGTTTTCCGATGACCAAGTTTTTCATGAAGGTTCTAAGAGCTTATGGGATCCATTTATCCCAGCTACACCCTCGTGCTGTCATGCTAATTCGTCACTATGAGTTTGTATGTACTGCACATGGTATTTTGCCCCGCATCTACCGGTTTCCCGTTTTTTACCGAGTAGTCAATCGTGGTGGTTGGTTCACTTGTCAGGGATTTTTCGATAGATGTATCGGTTACGAGGTCGAGAAAGGCTCTAAGGATTGGCGCGGTAATTTTTTCTGGATATCCGAGGGCGTAGTGCCCAATACTATGATCCGACGCCCGGTCACCGAAGTGCTTCCTGAGATTGTTACGGCTTCGCATGAGGGTCAATAATGGTTCCGTATCCTTGTTTTCTGAACCAACACCAATGCGGGCATTACCCGAGGAGGCATTTGTATGGGCAGGCATGAGCCGTTTATGGCCATCTCCGTATTTGGAGCCCATTTTCATTGGTTTAGATGGGTGTAAGTCACCATCTTTCCTCTTCCTCTTTTTAGGAATTTTGTGATTAAAAGTTTTTATGTTTCATTCAGGTCCCGAACCTATGCTGAATGCGCTCTTTGAGGATAGAGGTTGTACGCGGAAAAGAATCCACGATGCCGCGGACACGCCCATTCTTGAAAAGACTAAGGACAACTTCCACTTCCCGACAAAGGTGCAAGCCGAGCCCGTTGTTTCGGACGCTACCTTTGAAACAGGTGAGTATGTTTTGAATCCCCCTCCTCTTAATGTTCTTACCTCTGATGGGGTAATCGTCATTCTATCGTCGAGTGACGATTCCTCAACCCAAGAGGAAGAAAGCTATGATGATGCTTCTGAAATTTCATCAGTCTCTCACCTGTTGGCAGAGCTGGAACAAAAGAGGACTTTCACGTGCTTTCAGGCGAGCGACATGGGCACAAGTGGTGCTGGTACTAAGGACGAACCAGTAGCTAAGAAACAGCAGACTCGTCGTCCTAAGAAGCCACAGTCTAGCTTTGCGGAACGCATGAAGACGGTGACTGGTACGTGTTTCATTTTCTAATTTTCACTGCTTTGATACGTGATTAAACGTAATTTTCTTGCGCAGATCCATCGATTGTTGGGGATGATGGGTCAGAGAAATACCATCACTAACCCCTACATTCGAGAAACAACCATCCCCTCCTCCAGAGAAGGAGACGGAAGATAAGCCTTCTACCCCTCCCACTGAAACAAATGTGGAGGGGTCCAATCCTCAGTCTGGGACCAACGATTCTTTGGACTATCTTTTTCAGATTGGGGATGCTACTAGCTTTCAGGAGAATAACCCAGTGGTGAATGAAGAGGCTTTTAGGACCCAAGAATCTCCTCCTCGATCTCCTCCTCAACCTCTCTTCACGTCCTCACCTCTGCCTACGGGTGCGAGAGGGGAGTTTCGGTTCAGAGGGTCTGTCCATGATGTTGGAGGAGGATCGACACATTATGTTCGTCAACCTTCATCCTCCATCCCGGTTCGCCTTGATACATCGAGTTCACATTATTACGGAGAGGCGAACCCATGGGAGGACTACCATCTGTTTGTCTCGTCGTGGGACATTGTCAATGGGTCTCGGTTTTCCGACCCAGAAATTTGTATGAATTTTGTTAAACACTGCGTCCCATCTGCAGAAAGGGCTTACCAGCGCGAACGTTCCCACCATGATCTTCATACCGATTTGTCTTCGTCCCTGGCAAAAACTTTGGCTTGCAGCCAGGAGATCTTACGCGAATGGCGAACGATGGGTGGGAAACTAGGTGAAGCTTCTCGAGCTGTCGAGACTGCGAAAAAAGAGACTGCAGAAATCGCCCTTAAGGGTGTAAAGGACCGGAATGCTGCCGCTTCCCGTCAATGGAAGGAGGCATGCGAGAGGAAAAATGCATTCCTCGAAGCTGCTTTTGCTGAAGCTCAGAAGAAAAAAGGATGACTTGGTGCGGGCCCATGAAGCAAATTCGGCTCTAGAAATCCAAGTAACCCGCCAAGGCATTCGGATCCAGGAGCTTGAGGCAGAACTGAAGTTGCAGAAGGAGCAGTCTGAGCTTAAGGACAAAAATGCTGCTGAAATGCAGTCTGCTTACGACTCCTTGCTGCAATCTCGCGCGGAAGCGGAAGCTCATGCCACTGAAGCTTCTAATGACAAGCAAGGTATGGCTGACGAGCTAAAGGAGCTTCGAAGCAGGGCGGAGCTTGCCGAGCGAGATCAACAGTGGTTCCTCAACCGAGGGCTTGACTCTGTGAGTTTCCCTCATATGTTGTTCATTATACTCCTCTTGTTTTAATGCTAATAAATTACTTTTATCGTTTGTCAGGTCATCCGACATATTAATGGGAGTTCTGAGCTCACTGATTGTTTTGCAAACTTGATAACTGCCTCCTCTTAATCCGGCCGCGTGAAAGGCTTTAATGAAGGGATGATTTTTGCCCAAACCAATCGTTCTTTCGAAGATCATCCGCTTCATGGCCTAGACGTCAAGCAAGAATATGATATGCGGATTAAGGAATATGACAGCCTGGTCTTTCCTCAACAAAATATGCTTCAGAAGTTTGCCTCTGCCGATGATGGTGTGCGACAATTGAGGAACTATCTAGATGATGAGTCTGAGGATGCCTCGTCTGAGGATACTCCTCAGGATGACACTTCTGCTCCTAATCCTTAGGATTGATAGGATCCTTAAACTTGTAATAATTTCTTCATATTTTTGTAACCGTTTTTGGAATATGAATGACAAAGAACTTTTTTGTCTTGTGAATATTATACTGTGCGCAGGATAATATCTTTGTGAGATATTTTGATTTGTTCAAAATTCAAACTTTTTTGCAAGTTGGATGGTTATGGTGACGTGGTGGACAGAGAAACATCAAGGGAAAACTGACAAGACATGCAAGACGCCTTTTGACAGCCTGTTCGCACTTTCTTGAATCTCTCGCCTGACGTGTCAACCATCCAATTGTCCGCGTTTTCTCTTTCTTCTGGCAGTCAGTCGGTCGCATTTATTGCGATGAGTATAAATAGATCACTTGTGGCCTTCAATTCGTTCTTATCGCTGAATCTTTTTCTCTCCCCAAACGCCCAGATTCTCAAAACTTCTATAGTTTGCTTTCTTATCTCCTGATTAACCAAGATGGCGGTGAAAAGAAGAATACTCTGGTGATTCACGAGGTTGTCGTGAATTTAAAAGAAAAAGACTATAATGACGTCGTCAACGTTTATGGTTTGGTGCCAGAGTGGGGTCCAGAACGTCCGACTGACGGTTCAATTGCAACTAACCCTCTGGCAGGAAAAATGGCCGTATATACTGACTTTTTCATGACGAGGAACTTCCGGCTACCCATTACGAAGTTTATGAAGGCCATATTGACGTCCTATGGTCTTCACCTGTCTCAAAGTAATCCTTTTGGGATGCTACGTGTTCGTCATTTTGAGTTCTACTGTCAGGCTCATGTTATTGAACCTACAGTTGGTCGGTTTGCCGTTTTTTATAAGTTGACGAACCGTGATGGATGGCATGGTTGGGCCGCTACCAAGAAGGGTCTGATCGTTACCGAGTGGTACCGGAGTCTTTACGAATTGTCACACCCCCATCTTAGGCCTAGGATTGTGATCGACAGTTGGTGCCATGGTTGTATATAAATCAGAGTTACGGGTTATAGCCGAAGACTTTTATAAAACATAAGGATCAAACTTGTAAATATTTACATTACAAAAAGACGAGACGAAAGTCTCGTTTAGTATTTACTTGTTTATATGTTTTACAAAAACATCATATTTTAATATTCAAACAAAATTATCTGAGCCATCGGATTCTTGAGCTCTTCGTCCTTTAAGCTCTATTCTTGGTTACCTGCAAAATGTTTTAAAATACGTCAGCAACGAATGATGGTAAATAAGCTGACGCTAAAATATTTTCTTTACTTAATCACCCCTCGAGACCACGTAAGCCTCAACCCATCTTGGCTTAGGAATAATCAAGTTAAACAATCATCATAAACTCGAGTCTCTACACTAGGTCACTTCAGCAAAACACCGCAGAGTTCCGACATAACTTAGGTACCATAAATATACACATGGTCAGTCTCACTCGGACGTAACTTAGGTCCGGCCCATCGTGGCTGGAGGTCGTGACCAAGCGCGGTGCGATGTGCCCACCGCGTTCCACATATGTAAGGATCCAGACAAACGTATACCCCAGCCTGAGGGCTAGGCTTATACTCTTATTTACAATGTTTTTAGAGACACGTAGCATCATGTAAAGTTTTACACATAACACGTTTTGATTGTTTGAAAACAAGTTTATAAAAGTGGGGCGTATTCACCTTTTCAATGGGATCGGCTTCCAACACCGTCCGTGAATCTTTCTCTTGCTATCTCGCACCTATAATACGAGTATAACTTTTGTTAGTCGGATATACAATCCGGCTTAAGACCTTTAGTCTTATTTATCTCGATGAACCTTTAGTTTAATATCTCTTTTTACTTTAAAACCTTTAGTTGAAAAGTAATCTTTTTAAACCTTTGGTTTATTTATAAAAACCCTACGTTTATTCTTCTTTAAGAAACATATTTCTTTCTTTATTATTTAAGTATACTCATTATACCTAAATAATATATTTTATAAAAAAGAATAATCATATACATATATATACTCACATATATATTTCATTTTCCTTTTTCTTTATTTTCTTTGTTATATATATTTTTTTGTTTATCGAGAATAACTTCGACTTGGGGTATTAATCCCTTATAATATTTTATTATTATTTTATACGGGCATTATGCCTACCTTTGTCGGCTCAATAAACCCTATTCACTCGGGCAGCACTTCGACTCTATTTCTTTATCAATGCTTGATTGATCAACCCTTTGCTTGGACACACGAATCGAACACCAACACTTCTCGGCACGCTCTTCGAGATGATCGTCGGGATGCCAAGACATCACCTCCTTCTTGTTTATAATGTTGTCGGGGAGTGGCACGAATATCGAGGTATAGCACGCTTATCGAGGAATCGGGACACATTTATAGAGATGGATCGAGGGCACGTTTCCCAAGGTCTAGTGAGAGGTTAGAAAGAGAGTAATATGTGTGTTTTGGTGTGATGGAAGTGAAATCCCGTGGCTGCTATTTATAGAGCTGATTTTGGTCCGCATCGCGGTACGCGATGGGTTCCCTGGCTAACCTATCGCGTATCGCGATATAGGTTAGCTTAGTCACTGTGTAGACCTGCCACATGGCGACACGTGGCAGCCGTCGCGCCACATGGCGACACGTGGCGAACGTGTTGCCACGTGGCGACAGACGTTGCCACCGTGTGCCACGTGGCACACGTGTCACTTCGTGTCAGACACTCCATCGCGATACGCGATGGGGGTTTCTCTTGATCCATCGCGTAGCGCGATGGGTCAAGAAAACAGATTTTTTTTATTTAAGCCCCTGGAGTTTGGAAATTTACAGAATTGGTCCCTTAACTTTGATTTTTGACATTTTTGGCTCGATATTTTCCGTGATGTTACATCCTCCCCACCTTGAAACAAATCTCGTCCTCGAGATTGCTTACAAGAACAAGTGGGGGTATTTCTTTCTCATTTCGGACTCGAGTTCCCAAGTATACTCGGGCCCTCTTCGTGAGTCCCATCTAACTTTCACAATTTTCAAAGTTCGTCTTTTAAGTTTCTTCGTTTTCGAATCTTCTATTTGTACTGGTGGTCTTTCAATGAATTTTAAGTTCTCGTTAATTTCTACGTCTTTTAATGGCATTGAAAGAGATTCATCGGCTAGACATTTACGCAGATTCGAAACATGAAATACGTCGTGTATCCCTTGCATTTCCTCGGGCAGTCGCAATCGATATGCAACAGTGCCAATTCGTTCAAGTACCTCAAAGGGTCCAACGAATCGATGACTTACTTTCCTTTCTTGCCTAAGCGAACAACGCCTTTCCATGGCGAGACCTTTAATAAGACTTTGTCACCGACATTAAACTCTAACGGCTTACGACGGACATCGGCATAACTCTTTTGGCGATCACATGCCGTCTTAAGTCGTTCTCGAATTTGAAGAACTTTGTCGGTGGTTTCTTGGACTATTTCGGGTCCAGGCATTTGATTATCTCCTGTTTCAGACCAGCACACGGCGTTCTACATTTTCGGCCATATAATGCCTCGAATGGTGCTGTTTGAATACTCGTGTGATAACTATTGTTATACAAAAATTCCATTAGGGGTAAGTGGTCGTCCCAACTTCCACCTAAGTCTATCACCCAAGCGCGGAGAATATCTTCCAACGTTTGAATTGTCCTTTCGCTCTGCCCATCAGTTTGTGGATGATAGGCGGTGCTAAGGTTTAACTTTGTGCCTAACGATTGTTGGAAGCTTTTCCAAAAGTGAGACGTGAATCGGCTGTCTCGATTAGAAATTATAGATAGCGGTACTCCATGCAAAGCAACAATGTTGTTCACATATATACGCGCTAATCTATCCATTGAGTACGACTCATTGATTGGAATGAAGTGAGCGGATTTGGTTAATCTATCGACGATCACCCAAATGGCATTGTGTTGTCGAGTCGTCTTCGGGAGTTTGGTTATGAAATCCATGGTTATTAACTCCCACTTCCATACAGGAAGTTCGGGTTGCTGTAGCAGTCCCGAAGGCTTTTGGTGTTCAGCCTTAACTTTTAAACAAGTTAGACATTTCGCAACATGCGAAGCGATGTCCTGTTTCATCCCATTCCATCAGTAGTTTGGCTTGAGGTTTTGATACATTTTGTCACTACCGGGGTGCATCATGTACTTGAACTTATGGGCTTCGTTCATAATCTTTTCACGCAAGTCTCCAACGATTGGTACCCAAATCCGATTTCCCATTCTAAGGATACCATTGTCACCTTTGACGAGCGAGTCAATGGTGCCGTTACGTTTTTCGTCGGAGATTTGGTTTTCATTGATCGCTTGAATTTGAGCAGATTTGATTTGGTCAATAAGATCAATTTGAAGTTCTAGCCTTAACGCTCGGACTCTTTTTGGCTTATCGTGCTTTTTACAACTTAAGGCGTCAGCCACAACGTTGGCCTTGCCTTCATGATAAACGATCTCACAGTCGTAGTCGTTGAGAGTTTCCATCCAGCGTAGTTGGCGCATATTTAGCTCTTTTTGATCGAATATATGTTTCAAGCATTTATGATCAGTGTACACGGTAAATTTTACTCCATAGAGATAGTGCCTCCATATCTACAATGTAAAGATTATGGCGCCTAACTCTAGATCGTGAGTTGTATAGTTCTTTTCATGCACCTTGAGTTGACGAGAGGCGTAAGCGATTACCTTCTTTCGTTTCATTAGCACACATCCCAAGCCAGAATGAGACGCATCACTAAAGACAACAAAGTCTTCAGTACCTTCTGCAAGGCCAGTATAGGAGCTTGGGTAAGCTTTTGTTTGAGTATATCGAACGCCTCTTGTTGTTTTGTTCCCCATTCATACTTGATGTTTTTGAGAGTAAAAGGGAACAAAAATTCGGGAAAAGTTTTCGATAAACCTTCGGTAATAGCCGGCCAATCCCAAGAAACTTCGAATCTCGGTTGGCGACTTTGGGATCTCCCACTTAGAGATAGCTTCAATCTTAGCGGGTTCCACTTGAATACCATTGACATTAATGATGTGACCAAGAAATTGCACTTCGTTCAACCAAAACTCGCATTTCGAGAATTTAGCGTACAACTTCTCGGTCCTAAGGATTTTAAGTAAGGTTCGAAGATGGACTTCATGATCATTCTTAGACTTAGAATAAATAAGTATGTCATCAATGAAGACGATAACAAATTTATCCAAGTAAGGCTCGCATATGCGATTCATCATGTCCATGAACGCAGCTGGCGCATTGGTAAGTCCGAATGGCATAACATTGAACTTATAATGGCCATACCTTGTTCGAAAGGCAGTTTTCGGAATATCTTCGGATTGAACTTTAACTTGGTCAAACAGATCATCGGTTCGAGGGAGTGGATAACGATTCTTGATTGTGACTTTGTTGAGAACTCTGTAGTCAATGCACATACACATGGATCCATCCTTGTTTTTGACGAATAGTATCGGCGCTCCCCAAGCCGATGAACTTGGTCGTATGAAACCTTTCTCGAGAAGCTCTTCCAATTGTTTCTTCAATTCCTTCATCTCAGTTGGCGCGAGGCGATACGGAGATTTGGCGATCGGAGTAGTACCGGGAATAAGATCGATCCTAAGATGGCTCTGATACCAACCTCTCGCACCCCCCATATTAGGCCTAGGAGTGTGATCGACAGTTGGTACCATGTTTGTATATAAATCAGAGTTATGGGTTATAGCGGAAGACTTATATAAAACATAAGGATCAAACTTGTAAATATTTACATTACATAAAGAAGAGACGGAAGTCTCGTTTAGTATTTACTTGTTTATATGTTTTACAAAAACATCATATTTTAATATTCAAACAAAATTATCCGAGCCATCGGATTCTTCATCCCTTCGTCCTTTAAGCTCTATTCTCTGTTACCTGCAAGATGTTATAAAATACATCAGTAACGAATGCTGGTGAATAAGCTGACGCTATAAATATTTTCTTTACTTAATCACCCCTCGAGACCACGTAAGCATCGGCCCATCTTGGCTTAGGAATAATCAAGTTAAACAATCATCATAAACTCGAGTCTGTACACTAGGTAACCTCAGCAAAACACCGCAGCGTTCCAACATAATTTAGGTACCATAAATATACACATGGTCAGTCTCACTCGGACGTAACTTAGGTCCGGCCCATCGTGGCTGGAGATCGTGACCAAGCGTGGTTCGATGTGCCCACCGCGTTCCACATATGTAAGGATCCAGACAAACGTATACCACAGCCTGAGGGCTAGGCTTATACTCTTATTTACAATGTTTTTAGAGACACGTAACCTCATGTAAAGTTTTACACATAACATGTTTTGATTGTTTGAAAACAAGTTTATAAAAGTGGGGTGTATTCACCTTTTCAATGGGATCGGCTTCCAACACCGTCCGTGAATCTTTCTCTTGCTATCTCGCACCAATAGTACGAGTATAACTTTTGTTAGTCAGATATACAATCCGGCTTAAGACCTTTAGTCTTATTTATCTCGATGAACCTTTAGTTCAATATCTCTTTTTAGTTTAAAACCTTTAGTTGAAAAGTAATCTTTATAAACCTTTAGTTTATTTATAAAAACCCTACGTTTATTCTTCTTTAAGAAACATATTTCTTTCTTTATTATTTAAGTATACTCATTATACCTAAATAATATATTTTAAAACAAAGAATAATCATATACATATATATACTCACATATATATGTATATATTTCATTTTCCTTTTTCTTTATTTTCTTTGTTATATATTTCTTTGTTTATCGAGAATAACTTCGACTTGGGGTATTAAGCCCTTAAAATATTTTATTAATATTTTATTCAGGCATTATGCCTAGCTTTGTCGGCTCAATAAACCCTATTCACTCGGGCAGCACTTCGACTCTATTTCTTTATCAGTGATCGATTGATCAACCCTTTGCTTGGACACACGAATCGAACACAAACACTTCTCGGCACACTCTTCGAGATGAACGTCGGGATGCCAAGATAGCACATCCTTCTTGTTTATAATGTTGTCGGGCAGTGGCCTGAATATCGAGGTATAGCACGCTTATCGAGGAATCGGGACACAGTTATCGAGATGGATCGAGGGCACGTTTCCCAAGGTCTAGTAAGAGGTTAGAGAGAGAGTAATATGTGTGTTTTGGTGTGATGGAAGTCAAATCCCGTGGCTGCTATTTATAGAGCTGATTTTGGTCCCCATCGCGGTACGCGATGGGTTCCCTAGCTAACCTATCGCGTATCGCGATATAGGTTAGCTGAGTCACTGTGTAGACCTTCCACGTTGTGACACGTGGCGAACGTGTTGCCACGTGGTGACACATGGCGGCAGACGTTGCCTTCGTGTGCCACGTGGCACACGTGTCACTGCGTGTCCGACACTCCATCGCGATACGCGATGGGGTTTCTCTTGATCCATCGCGTAGCGCGATGGGTCAAGAAAACAGATTTTTTTATTTAATCCCCTTGAGTGTGGAAATTTACAGAATTGGTCCCTTAACTTTGATTGGCTCGATATTTTTCTTGATGTTACACGAATGGAAACCCAAATTTTTCTAGGTTCAGGAGGATGTGATTCCATTCACGATGGCTCAACGCAAGGGCCTCCCTGTGCGTTATTGCTACCACCGAGATTGACCTTCCTTGGTATACCACTTTGATCTAGACACCCACGCCACTGCGGGCGATTCATGAGGGAGCGTTGGTACAAGCGAAGATGAGCTGCTTATGGCCATTCCCTAACTTGGAACCGTACTTTGAAAATTCTGAGAAGAGTAAGTTTTTATTTTATTCTTCCTGAATTTTATCTCGCACTCTTGACACTTTTCAATTACAGGTGAAGGCTCTATTCTTTTCACCCTCCTGGACAAGGTGGAAGGTCTGATATTGCGCCGGCCCATTCACCCAAACGAGTCGTCGTTTCTTGAACGCACCAGGAGCAATTTTTTGTTCTCCATTCGTCGCACGGAGCCTGTGGTGTCTGAGGCTGTTCGCGAAAGGTGAGAAGATCATCGCCGAAGGTGAGGGAATTCTAAAACCTCAGCCTCTTATTGTCATGACTCCTAGCGGGGTGATAGTATATCTATCTTTTAGTGAAGAATCGTCACCCCGTGGTGGAGAAGCACTTATTGATACTACTGACTCCCCAAACGTCCTGTCCTCATCTATAGGTTTAACCCGCAAGCTGGGTTCAAAGGAAACCACAGTCTTGGTGACGGGTGATGTTGGTGATCACCAAACGATTGGTGATGCTGACGTTGAGGGGGAGGTTAAAGCCGTTGGTGCGGTTGTTTCCAAGGCAGCTGGTAAACGTAAAGTTCAACCTACTAAGGCTGCTCCTTCCAAGAAGGCAAAGAAGAAAAAACCCGCTAATTTGGAAGCACGTCTTCACCAACTTGTCTCTGAAGACATTTCCTTGGGTAAGTTTAACGCTTTTAAAATTTGTCCGCTTACTATAAATCAAACATATTTCTGATGTACTATTTCACGTTTTACAGTAGCCCTGAAAGACTTTTCTGAGGACGTTTCAGGTCTGAAGAGCTCAACTGCACCACTGCCTCCGTCTCCACCATTCTCACCGCCTAAGATCGTCCAAGAACCGATCAATGTTGCTGATGATTCTCCTATGAAAGGTAAGGAAATTGGTAACACTGATGACTTTAATATGTAACCTTCCTTCAACGTTCATTGCTTCAGAGATCAAGTTGGTGTTAGTACATTTGCCTTTGGTCGCCAAACCTCTCCATCGCCTCATGAAGAGGATGCTGCCCCACATCATCCGCGTTGGACTTTACACCAAAAAACAACGCTAAACGACGCGGATGTATGTTTTGAGTACTTGCGGGAAAGCCTTCCTCCCGCAGAGAGGAAACGACAACTCCGTCATATTCGCCAAGAATTATTGAATTCACATTCTTATCATGTGGCAAATACTGTTTCCACTAGTCAGGAGATATGCCAAGATTGGCTAGCGATGAATGAGGAGTGGGATGACCTGGAAATTAAGGTGGCTGAAGCCAAGAAGGAAGCCCTCGGGGCCATGGATGAGGCTAAGGAGAGCCGTCATGCCTTGGAGGCGGAGAGGTCTATCCGTCTTGCTGTTGAGGAGGCCAAAAGTGTTCTCCAAAAGTAGTTGGATGAACAAGCTGAGCTGATAAAAACTCTTCAAGCTGAATCAGCAGCTAAGGATAAGCGTTTGGCCAACCTTGCTGCTAAAAGTAGAGACCAGGCCTTGGAATGTGCTGATCACAAAATGGAGCTTGTCCGGGCCCAAGCAGACAAGAAGTGGTTGTTGGCGGAAGGAGTTCCCAAGGTATCTATCTTATTTTTTTTTAAATAATCAAATTGTCCATAATCATTTATGTCTAATTATTCCAACAGGCTATCGCCGATGTTCGGGGTAGTGACGAACTTGGGAACTATGTCATCATTCTTTTGAATGCGTCCAAATAAGCTTGTCGTTAGATAGGCTTCCAGGAAGGCTACAAATTTACTTCAGAAGGCAAGCTTCCGGAAGAATATATTTTGCACGGCCAGGATACTGCTACCATACTTATCCAAAAGACAAAAACTTTTGATGCTTTAAAGTTTTCTCTTGCGGAGCAGTTATTCTTCAACAGTAGCTGGTCTAGTACTTCGGGGCAGTAACTCAAAGTGGTACCGGGTCAGTCCCTAACTATCTGCTTCCAAACCAACCCAGCTGGCTGGTCAATCTCAGAAAGAAGATAGGCCGGCAAACCGGAGACGAACGACCACGGTCCCGACCTTACCAGCACCGGGGGTGTACTAATCAATGAACCCCCGAAACCTACTTTCTTTTCTGACAAAATCAACCGATATCCGAGCTTGCGGACAAGGAGGACAACATAGGTCAGCTGAAGGACCTCCTTTGACTTGCTGAGGAAGATGAAGAGGATCAAGATGGAGCGGATAATGATAATGCGGGAGGCGAAGATGCCGCCCCATAGATGTAGATTTATCTTCCTTGTAATCATCTTTCCTTTGTAATCTCTTTTGATCAATAATAAGAAGTTTGTTTTATCCGGTACACTTTGTCTTATTCTTCATAACATAAATGTTTGTAGGATCTTCTTGTTTGTCAATAAAGGATTACATAGCAACACATATTTACATGAGACTAAAATAAATATCCATAGATCAGGCATAAGCCATATTACAGAAAATGAAATTACACAACTTCTGCTAGTCTATTTGGGCACGCAGGCCAAAAACATAAAATAAAAGCGTACATACTATATGTAGCATTTTTTCAACTGAGCCCCGTTCCAAGTTCTGGGAATCTCAGTCTCGTCGAATTTTTCTAACTTGTAGGCACATTTAGATAATACTTGTTTGACTTTGTAAGGTCCCTCCCAAGTTGGGGCCAAATTTCCCGGAGGCTCCTGGCCAGAAGCCTCATTATTGCGGAAGACAAATTCTCCCGCATCGAACTCGTATTTTTGGACCCGTGAGTTGTAATATTTTTTCAACTGGCGTTTATAATTGTGCTCACAGATCGATGCTAGTTCTCTTCTCTCCTCAAGGAGTTCAAGATTCATCTGGAGTTCGTGATCATTGTCATCTATCAACAAAACTCTTGCGGATGGAATCCCAATTTCGGCTGGGATCATGGCCTCAGTGTCATAGGTTAGACTAAAAGGCGTCTCAGAATTGTTGAATTCTTTTGGGTGCGGAAGGCCTAAAGTACATGGGGCAACTCGTCAACCCAGCCTGTCCGTTTAGTTCCTAACCTTGCTTTGATCCCCTCCTTAATTGTTCGGTTGATTTGTTGAACCTGACCGTTTGCTTGCGGATGGGCTACAGATGTGAAATTTTGAATAACTTGAAGTTCTCCCAACCATTCTTGTAGTCCACTGTCCGCAAACTGGGTCCCATTGTCACTTACCAGTTCCTGTGGAAGACCAAACCGACAGATAATGAATTCCCAAAGGAATTTCTTAAAACTTGATGCAGTTATTGATGCGATTGGTTTGGCTTCCACCCATTTTATGAAGTAATCAATGGCCACTATCCGGAATTTGACTCGTCCTGGAGCTTCAAGGAAAGGTCCCATGATGTCAATAGCCCATTTCTAGAACGGCCAGGCGGATGTCACCGGAATTAACTCATTTTTTGGGCGTAAGGTTTTGGGAGCATGACGTTGGCAAGAATCACACTTCCTGATTTCTTGCACAGCGTCTAAATGCATGCCAGGCCAATAATACCCCGCATTCATGAGTTTTGCCACAGTCATTCTAGGACCCGCGTGTAGGCCACAGATGCCTTCGTGTACTTCTCATATTAAGTAGTTCGTGTCTTCCGCGTCCACACAACGCAACAGTGGTCCTAAAAACGATCTCCGGTACAACACGCATCATTCATTTGGTAATTCAAGGCCTTGTGTTTTATCTTTCGTGCCTCAGCTTTTTCTGTTGGGAGGACTCCGGATGATAGATAAGCCATGATCGGTGTCATCCATGATTCGATGCCCGTTTGGATTACAAAAACTTGATTTTGTGGAACGGACGGGTGGTCAAGGACTTCAACGTGGATATCTTTAGCAAAGTGCTCAAAATTTGTTGAAGCTAACTTTCTAAGGGCGTCCGCAGATTTGTCCTCGCTCCTCTTGATGTGAATAACGTTAAAAGAAGATAATTGGCGAATTAAGTCCTTTGCCTGCGACAGATAGGAAGCCATAACATCATTCTTTGCTTCATAAGTGCCATTAATCTGCCCAGCGATTAACATGGAATCCACTCGTTCTTCCAAGTGTTTTACCCCGAGTTTTTTGGATATCCTCAAGCCTGCCATAAAAGCCTCATACTCTGCCTCGTTGTTAGTGCTTTTAAAGTCTAACTTTATAGCGTATGTGAATTCATGGCCTTCGGGGTTGACTAGCCTGAGGCCTGCGCCAGATCCCTCACTGCTTGAAGCTCCGTCCGTGAACAATGACCAAGTTTGCCCTTGTTCAGGAGGTGCTTGGGGTTGTTGCTCAATCAAACATTCATTCTCTTTGTGTTGTGGAACATTCATTCGCTGGCATGGGTTTAAATTCTATCGTGTGTTCACCCAACTCAATGGCCCACTTTGCCAACCGTCAGGACAGTTCTGGCTTACTTAACACATTCTTGAGTTTATATCCAGTTAAGACATTTATGGGATGTCCCTGAAAATACCTGCGGAGCCGTCGGGCTACATAGACCAGTGCTAGAACAAGTTTTTCTAACATTGAGTACTTGGTCTCCGGATCCGACAGCGTCCTACTGACATAGTAAATTGGGGTTTGGACATTCTTTCTGTCTGTCAGTAGTACGGCTCCCACAACAATGTCAGATGCCAATAAGTACAACGTCAACGGTTCTCCTGCATAAGGAACTGTCAACGTGGGTAACTCCATTAAACATTTCTTGACTTCTTGGAATGCTTGTTCGGCTTCCGTGGTCCACTTGAATTGTGCCTTTTTGAGGCAATTCCTCAAAGTTGAAACGAATGGATAAGATTTGGCTGCATGGTTTGCTAAAAACCTATTCAGTGATACCAATCTTCCATTGAGAGTCTGTACTTCCTTGAGGGATGAGGGAGAGGGCATGCGGGCCACTGCCTGGACCTTATCCGGGTAAGTTAATGTGTTGCATCTAGCTTGTATAAATATGATAGATTGGATATTTAGCTTTTGCACAAGATAGTGTTTTAAATTTATAAAAGTGATTTCTACAAAGACTAAATACACACAAAATAGGCAAGTGTACCTATCGTATATGTAGAATAGTATTGGTAAGAACCAATTATCGATACTTGGACTCAAATGTTTCTAATAATAAATCGTTGTTTTACTTTAGTCGGAGGTTTTAATCATTTTAGGGTTAATTTTTGAACTTTTTATAAAATATAAATACTTATACATAATATATAAGTGACCAAGACAAGAGATTCTAACGAGTTGTTCAATTATGCTAAGGTTACCATCTAAGATCAAGAATCCACTCCATTTTAGCATTGATAATTAATATTTAAACATGTGGTAAACTTGTCGTAGCAATATATGATAGATAGCTACTTAAGCCTTAAGTGAGCATCTTTGACACTAAGGAAGTAACATGCGCATTTTAAAGTCCATCCTTTCCTAATGTCATGCTACCTCAATGATGTCAATTTAAGTTGGCAAGTAGTTTCGTAAAGTAGAAAGATTAGGATTGACTTCGATTTCTCAAATACCAATTCTAACAAATTCGGGTGGTTGTAGTTAACTCACACAACCTACCCTTGGTTGATTTATGTAGGTTATAATTACACATTCCGTTAACATATGATTTCTTTAACTAAAATGATATCCTAAGCAAAGCCATTTTTAGATTACCAAGACTCAGAGAAATACATCATAACTTATATCTCATCATTTCTAAGTACAATATAAGGATCCATGTTTCTTTAATGTATCAAAGTATTTCTATCTTTCAAGAACATGAATCGATCATGAACGATTGCCAATAGAATTGACAACCTCCAACTTTGAATTAGTGATTTAAGATGGTGAAACATTTCTCATCAAAAGATAATTGTAATATAACCGTGTACTTTACTAGACTACACCACATGTTTTGTATAATTATCAAGTAAAACAAAACTTCTTCATAGATTTTAGATGGTAAAATGAGTTTAGCTCATAATGAGCATGATGATAAACATTAAGATGAATGATGATAAAAAATACATGATTAAACTTGGAACAATCTAACCAAATGTAGATGAATCTTCCTCCTTAATGGTGATGATGAAGGATGATGATGATGGTTGATGGTGATGACCTCCAAGCCTTCAATCTCTTCACTAAGTCTTCTATGTGAGTGTTAGTGTGTGTTTTTATAAGAGAAAACCGGATAGAATTCCTTTCAAGGCACACCAAATGAGTGCAACATGAGCCACTATTTATAGGCAATCTGGAGTGAAAAGAACGGCCCCGTGCTTTCGTAGGCACGCCCCCGCGCTTTTTAGTGACATGTGCTAATTATTTTTGTCGTTTCTGGATGGTAGGCACGGCCCCGTGCTTCCTGAGGCACGCCCCCGTGCTTTTTAGTGACATGTGCTAATTCTTTTTGTCGTTTTTGAGAGGTAAGCACGGCCCCGTGTCCAGCTGTTCACTATTTTATCTTTTCTTGTAGATATTTTTGTCTTTTCTGAAAAGTGACAAGAAGCATGGCCCCGTGCTTCCAAAAGCACAGCCCCGTGTTTCCTAAAAGCACAACCCCGTGTTTTCTAATGCACAGCCCCATGTTTCGTGAAAGCACAGCTCCATGTTTCCTGAAGCACAACCCCATGTTTCCTGAAGCACAGCCCCATGTTTTGCTGTTTTCTTTGTTGTTTCATTCGTTTCTTCGTTTGAGGCTTGGATTCACCTGAAAATACATTTTAACATGATAAGTAGTTAATTTAACTATATTATTCGATAGAAGTTGCAGTTTTTAGAGATTATTTGATGCTAAAAAGATGTATATTTTTATATACATCAAACATCCCCACACTTGAACCTTGCTTGTCCTCAAGCAAGCAACTTATAAATATTCTCTACAAATAGCAAGTTAGGACCATAGCTTAAACATCCCCAAAAGAGTTCCAAGAAAATGGGAACAAAATAACCAACCTTAAATCATAAGAATATATGTAGTGATATATAAAAATGTGATTTTGTTTTTATGAGTTTCCGTTTATGCAAAACGTCACGTTCTCACAATGCCTACTCACACTCGGTTTTATATCTGATCATACCTGTGATGTATGTATGTGAACACTCTTAGTCAAAATGCAACCTGTGAAAAATAAGCTTGTAGCAATTTCAAATCTCCACCTTTGTGAAGAGTTGCATAGATTAGAAGGTAATATGGGTTGGTTTTGTGTGAGTAGGGATTTGGTATTTTGTGGTGGTTCAAGGGTTTAGGTTAATGAGGATGGTAAATACAACTTCTGCTGCATGTCGGGGCAGTCTTAAGATGTCTTCAACGGTTAGCTCCTTTCTCCCGATTGCTTTTTTTTTTAACTAGTGACTCTTTTAAGGTCAGATCGTCAACACTAGTTTTGTCGAGGATGTGGATCAGTTCTTCCTCAATCCTGCTCTGAACATAACTCCCAACTTTAATAGATCGTTCGGCTTTGAGCCTAGTAGCCTCCACCCTCATTAGTTCGGTATATTCATGTGAGACTGAGTTTGACTTTCTCTATATCTTCTTTCATGGGATCAATTTCCGTATCCTAAGCATCGTTCATATATTTTCGTTTTTTTTTCATTGCACTTTTGGAAACACCACAAAGTGGTTGCCTTTGTTCGTCTTGGCGCCACTTTTTCTTCACCTCATTGCTAAAGAGAAAGATTCTCCCCGTAACTTCTGAAGACAACTTAGGTTTTTGCGAAATGTATGCAGCAAAGGAATTTGAAATCGAAAGAATGCATTTCCAGTTTTTTAGTGTCTGCCGGTAAAAGACCAGCGTTGTATTTTACCGGTGAGAGGGATAAAGTGGCATGGTAAGGTTTTGTAAGGTTTTTGGTTTTTGTGATTTGAAGAATGGTTTGATGGGATTGTGACAATATTACCTTCTTCCTTATACAACGCTTTGTGCGGTCTTGAAATGAATAACTGGACAAGTTCTAAATCACACGAAACATGTGACTCACTCAAAGCTTCCGAAAAAAATATTTATACGGCATGAGGTTTATCTCACAGTAACGGAGGAATTGGGTATAAACGCCATATTTTGCATAAATTTCTTCTCAGTATTACAAAACTTCTTTTAATTTTTTTTTCAGTTTTAGTTTATAGTAGAATTTTTTAGTTGGATATTTGCAAAAAAAATTTCTTGGATATGCTTTTGGTTTTGTTATATAAAAATAGTCTTTGTTTGCTACAAAAAAAATTTGTTTATTAGAGAATCTTATAATTAGTTGAACAAGCAATTGGTCAAGTAATTCCCCTCCCCACACTTGAATTTCACATTGTCCTCAATGTGAAAAGATTCATAAAAAGATTAATAATAAGATTCATATGAAGTATGGAGGGTAAAATGGAAAGGAACTTCCCTACGGGCTAACGAAATTTTGACAGAGCGTCCCATGTTTTTCGTCCGTTTTCCTGTAGTGTACCTAAGTAATAAAACTGCAAACAACTAAAAAACATCCAAATCACAATTTATATATTTATTTATTTATTATTATTATTATTATTATTATTATTATTATTATTATTATTATTATTATTATTATTATTATTATTTATTTATTTACAATGCCTAGTTTAATCAGGGTCTTGGCCAGACCCTACTCCCAATATGTTCATTGGTTTTGGTGGAGGATTAGTACCTCTGAGACGGTCTCGAATGGTCCATCGATGTATGGTTTTAATCGATGTCCATTAACTTTGAATTTGTGGCCGTAAGAATTTGAAATCTCAACTGTCCCGTAGTCAAAAACTGATTCAACTATGTGTGGACCTGTCCAACGAGATTTCAACTTTCCTGAGAAAAGACGTAAACGTGTGTTGTATAACAAGACACGATCGCCAACTTGAAATTTTTTGTTTCCTTTTAAATGGGCGTCGTGTAAACGTTTAGTCTTTTCTTTGTAAGCCCAGGAATTTTCATATGCCAGTGCTCTTAGTTCTTCTAGTTCGTGAATTTGATCTTTTCAGTGTTTACCGGCGAACATTAGATCGAAGTTCACTGCTCTGAGAGCCCAGTAAGCTTTGTGCTTTAGATCTACGGGTAGATGACATGCTTTCCCATAAACAAGTTTGAAGGGTGTTGTTCCTATGGGGGGTTTTGGGGGGTTTTGTAAGCTGTCCTAAGGGCCCACAAAGCGTCATCTAACTTTTCTGCCCAATTTTTGCAATTCATTCATATGGTTCTTTCTAGGATCTTTTTAATTCCCCGATTCGAGACTTCTACTTGCCCACTGGTCTGAGGGTGATATGGTGTTGCCAAACTATGGTGAACTCCATATCGTGCTAAGACTTTGTCCATTAAGGTATTACAGAAGTGGGTACCTCTATCGCTGATTAGGGCTTTTGGAGTACCGAATCGTGAAAACAACTTTTTCAGAAATCGTACAACTACTCGAACATCGTTAGTGGGAAGAGCTTGTGCTTCTACCCATTTAGACACGTAGTCGACTGCTGCAAGGATGTACTTATTTCCGAATGAGTTAGTAAATGGGCCCATGAAATCTATTCCCCATACATCAAAGACCTCACAAAATTGAATGCCTTTTTGAGCCATCTCATTTTTGGTTGAGATGTTTCCGGCTCTTTGACAAGCATCGCATGCTTGGATCAAAGCATGTGTGTCTTTATATATGGTAGGCCAGAAAAATCCTACATCAAACACTTTTCTGACCATGGTGGCTGTACTGTGGTGTCCCCCAGTAGGTACTTCATGGCAGTGTTTGAGGATATCTAAGGCTTCCTTTCCTGATACACACCTACGAACTACCTGATCGGCACCTATCCTAAACAAGTAAGGGTCTTCCCAGAAGTAGAACTTAAGGTCGAAGAAGAATTTCTTCCGCTGTTGATGAGTGAGGCCTTTCCTTAAGATTCAACATGCTAAATAGTTCGCGAAATCGGCAAACCAAGGACTTTCATCTTCCTCCTGCATGACTTCTTGGATATGCATGAGAACATCATGTGAAAATTATCATTGATAAATTCCTCATGGTGTCCATTTGAAGCTGCGCATTCTAAGCACGAAAGATGGTATGCGTCTACATTTTTTGCTCCTTTTTTGTCCTTAACTTCAATGTCGAATTCCTGGAGTAGTAGAATCCATTGGATGAGTCTAGGTTTGGCATCCTGCTTGTTGAAGAGGTATCGTATGGCGGCATGGTCGGTGTAAACTATGGTTTTGGAAAGAACTAGGTAGGATCTAAATTTTTCAAAGGCAAAAACTACTGCTCATAACTCTTTTTCTGTTATGGTGTAATTTTCTTGTGCATCATTAAGAGTTTTACTGGCATAGTAAATTGGGTGAAAGTGTTTTTCTTTGCGTTGTCCGAGTACGGCTCCAACTGCAAAGTCACTTTCAATGCACATGATCTCTAATGGAAGGGTCCAATCGGGTGTAGTCATGATTGGTGAGTTGACAAGTTTGTCTTTTAATATGTTGAATGATTCAACACATTCGTCTTTCTCCAGAAGTTTGGTCATAGGTCTAGCAATTTTGGATAAGTCTTTTATGAAGGGGCGGTAAAAGCCTGCGTGACCTAGAAAACTTCTAATGGCTATGACTGAAGTTGGTGGTGGAAGTTTGGATATGGTTTCTATTTTGGCCATATCAACTTCTAGTCCTGCTTGGGATATATTGTGACCTAGAACGATGCCTTCTTTGACCATAAAATGGCATTTTTCCCAGTTTAGTACTAAGTTTACTTCTTCACACCTAGCCAACATCTTGTCTAGGTTTTTCAGACAGTGATCGAAGGAGTCTCCAAAGACTGAGAAGTCGTCCATGAAAACTTCCATAGAGTGTTCGATTATTTCATGAAAGATGGCCACCATGCAACGTTGGAAGGTGGCTGAAGCATTACATAATCCAAATGGCATTCTTCAGTAGGCGAAGGTTCCATACGGACATGTAAATGTGGTTTTCTCCTGATCCTCAGGAGCGATGGTAATTTGAAAGTATCCGGAGAATCCATCAAGAAAACAGTAGAACATTTTTCCAGATAATCGCTCAAGCATTTGGTCGATAAAAGGAAGTGGAAAATGATCTTTTCTTGTGGTGTCATTAAGCTTTCGGTAGTCAATGCAAACTCGCCAGCCTGTGATGGTTGTCATTGGTATCAGCTCGTCTTTCTCGTTCATTACGACCGTCATTCCTCCATTCTTGGGTACTACTTGAACTGGACTGACCCAAGGTTAATCCGAGATTGGGTAGATTAATCCGGCATCAAGCAGTTTGATTACTTCCTTCTTCACCACACCTTGCGTGTTGGGATTGAGACGTCTTTGATGTTGGACCATGGGTTTGTATTCTTACTCCATGAGAATTTTGTGTGTACAAAAGAGGGACTGATGCCCTTGATATCCATGATTTTCCATGCGATAGCCTTCTTATGGTTTTTGAGAACCATAAGAAGTTTGTCTTTCTCTTCTTTAGAAAGGTGAGATGAAATAATTACTGAGATTTGAGAGTCTTTTTCAAGAAAGGCGTATTTGAGATGGTTTAGTAGTTCTTTTAATTATAAGGCTGGTGGTTCTTCGATTGATGGTTTTGATTTTTCATTGCATTCAGTGATCTCATATACTATTTTTGATGTTTCCTGATAGTTATTCACAGTATTGAGATTATCTTCTTCTAAAATGGGTTTGGTAATAGTGTCAGTTATGATTTGTGTTTCTAATGAGGTATTAAGGGAAGATTTCTGTACATAGCAACTCATGATAGAATCGATGATGTCAACACAGTATAATGTGTCATCGTGATGTTGCGGATATTGCATAGAATTTTCTATGTCAAAAGTGATTGCGTAGTCATTGACCCTAAGAGTGAGTTTGCTGGTGCAAACATCAATAATAGCCTTTGCGGTGGCTAAAAAGGGTCTTCCTAAAATCAGAGGTACACTTTTGTCTTCCTCAATGTCTAGAATCACAAAATCTACTGGGAAAACAAACTTCTCAATTTTGACAAGCATGTTTTCAACAATGCCCCGAGGATATTTAATGGATCGGTCAGCTAACTGAATGCTCATGCATGTGGGCTTTGGTTCTCCTATCCCTAGTTTTGCAAAAAGCGCATAAGGCATTAAATTAATACTTGCTCCTAGGTCAGCCAGGGCATTGCTAACAGACAAATTTCCTATGAGACAAGGGATAGTAAAACTCCCAGGATCGGTCATTTTTGGCGGCAGCTTGCTTTGAAGAAAAGATGAACATTCTTTAATCAAGGTGACATGCGATAGCTCCTCCAGCTTCCTTTTGTTGGTCAGCACTTCTTTGAGAAACTTTGCATAGTTCGACATTTGAGCAATGGCTTTGACGAAAGGGATGTTGATGTGGAGTTGTTTGAAGAGTTCTAAAAACTTCCCGTACTAAGCTTCCAATCTCTCCTGTTTCAGCCGTCCAGGGTATGGAATAGGTGGAACATAAGTTCGGACTAGTTCCTTAGGTTGTACGGTGCTCGTCGGGATCAGTCTTTCCTGCGTTTTCTCAGGGGATTCCTTCTCCATAACTGGTTCTGAAGTTGGTGAGGCAATAGTGGTTGTGCCACTTCTTAATGTAACAGCGTTGGCTGCTGCATTTGGGTTTGTTACTATGTTGCTTGGAAGAGCGCCGGGTGGTCTTTCGGATAATTGTCGGGCAATTTGTCCGATTTGAGTTTCTAGATTCTGTAATGATGCTTGTTGACTTTTGAGGTCGGCTTCATGTTTTAATTATACTCCGCTGATATCAACAGCTCTTGAGTCGGCCTTCTTCTCTGCTTCATTTGTTTTGGTCATGAGTTGGATTAGCATTTCTTCGATCTTTGAGTAGCTTGTTTTGATGGCTACTAGAACTTTGATCTTGAAATTGAGGTTCAGGCTGGAAGGGTTGATTCATCGGTCTTTTCTCAAATCCGAGTAAGGTTTGAGTGTTACCTCCGTCTTTCCAACTGAAATTCGGGTGGTTTCTTCATCCTGGATTGTAGTTGTTGCTGAAAGCATTGTTTTGTCGAGCGATGAAATCGACTTCTTCCATGGCCATGATGACTTGTTTACAGTCACTCGTCTTATGATTTCCTCCACAAGTGTCACAGTTGAGTCTGGTTTTTGATAGCTCGGCTTGAAGTTGTTCGAATTTTTTAGAAAGGGCTTCAAGTTGTGCGGTGACAAGAGTGTTGGAATCGACGTGTTGTATTCCTTTATGGGTTGGTGTAGATCTTGGTGGGTTGTAAGCGAAACTCTTCTTTGCAGCTTTCTCAAGGACTTCAAATGCTTCGTTAGGTGATTTGGATCCCAGGTCTCCACCAGCGATCTGGTCGATGGCCTGTTTGTTTTGACTGGATTGTGCATCAAAGAAAGTTTGTACTTGTAACCATACGCTTAGTCCATGGTGTGGGCATATTCTTAGAAGACTTTTGTATCTTTCCTATGCTGCGTGAAACGATTCATCATCATCGGTCCGGAATCCGGTAATGCTGGCTCGGTATTTGGCAGTTTTATCGGGCAGAAAATATTTGAGGAGAAACTGTTCAACTATCTGGTCCCAAGTGGTGATGGAACTAGAGGAAAGAGATTCTATCCATTCTAGGGCTTGGCCCCTTAGAGAGAAAGGAAAGAGTTTGATCGTCTGAACAGTTTTGGATTTTAAAGGTTCTGCAGATTCGTAGGAATCGAGATATGTGAGAAAGAGGGTATTCGTCGAGGAGACCATGAAATTGAACTGAATTTTCCACCATATGAATGGTGCTTGATTTGATTTCGAAATTTTCGGTGATTTCGGGTGGAGCCACTCCATTGCCATAGCCTTCGAGAATTGACTTGGCATACTGGCTCATGTTCGGCTTATTGTTCTGGGCCGCCATCATTTCTTCGGTGTGATTTTCTCCTGATGTGGTGGCTTCTACTGATTCATCTTTGATTGCTTCTGCTGTTTCTGTAGTCCGTTTACGAGTTCGTCGATGAAAGAGTCGTTCTGGTTCAGAAATTGGAGAAACAAACTCAGGCTCAAAAGTAGAGGACATACATGGGACTATATCAAAATTAAACACTAAAGTAAAAGTTAGCTAAAGTTAGTCTAAATTAAACAATGAGTTAGGCTAAGCTATTTTAAACTAAACTAAGGTCTAAATTATTTAAGCTAAAGTAAAGTAAGGTAACTAAAGGTAAAAAGTAGGCTAGCCGTAAAATTATATATTTTAGTATTTAGTAAAAAAAATAAAGATAAAATAAAATAGAAGTTAAAAATTTGTACAATTATAGACAATGATTAAATTAAAACTTGGATCGTTCTTAGAAACGTACCGTGTCCCCGGAAACGGCACCAAAAACTTGATGTGTTGCGTATAGCTTGTATAAATATGATAGATTGGATATTTAGCTTTTGCACAAGATCGTGTTTTAATTTTATAAAAGTGATTTCTACAAAGACTAAATACACACAAAATATGCAAGTGTACCTATCGTATATGTAAAATAGTATTGGTAAGAACCAAGTATCGATTCGTGGACACAAATGTTTCTAATAATAAATCGTTGTTTTACTTTAATCGGAGGTTTTAATCATTTTGGGGTTAATTTTTGAACTTTTTATAAAATATAAATACTTATATATAATATATAGGTGACCAAGACAAGAGATTCTAACTAGTTGTTCAATTATGCGAAGGTTACCATCTAAGATCAAGAATCCACTCCATTTTAGCATTGATAATTAATATTTAAACATGTGGTAAACTTGTCGTAGCAATATATGATAGATAGCTCCTTAAGGCTTAAGTGAGCATCTTTGACACTAAGGAGGTAACATGCGCATTTTAAAGTCCATCCTTTCCTAATGTCATGCTACCTCAATGATGTCAATTTAAGTTGGCAAGTAGTTTCGTAAAGTAGAAAGATTAGGATTGACTTCGATTTCTCAAATACCAATTCTAACAACTTCGGGTGGTTGTAGTTAACTCACACAACCTCCCCTTGGTTGATTTATGTAGGTTATAATTACACATTCCGTTGACATATAATTTCTTTAACTAAAATGATATCCTAAGCAAAGCCATTTTCGGATTACCAAGACTCAGAGAAATACATCATAACTTATATCTCATCATTTCTAAGTACAATATAAGAATCCATGTTTCTTTAATGTATCAAAGTATTTCTATCTTTCAAGAACATGAATCGATCATGAACGATTTCCAATAGAATTTACAACCACCAATTGAATTAGTGATTTAAATGGTGAAACATTTCTCATCAAAAGATAATTGTAATATAACCGTGTATTGTACTAGACTACACCACATGTTTTGTATAATTATCAAGTAAAACAAAGCTTCTTCATAGATTTTAGATGGTAAAAGGAGTTTAGCTCATAATGAGCATGATGATAAACATTAAGATGAATGATGATAACAAATACATGATTAAACTTGGAACAATCTAACCAAATGTAGATGAATCTTCCTCCTTAATGGTGATGATGATGGTTGATGGTGATGACCTCCAAGCCTTCAAACTCTTCACTAAGTCTTCTATGTGAGTGTTAGTGTGTGTTTTTATAAGAGAAAACCGAATAGAATTCCTTTCAAGGCACACTAAATGAGTGCAACATGAGCCACTATTTATAGGCAATCTGGAGTGAAAAGAATGGCCCCGTGCTTTCGTAGGCACGCCCCCGTGCTTTTTAGTGACATGTGCTAATTATTTTTGTCGTTTCTGGAGGGTAGGCACGGCCCCGTGCTTCCTGATTCACGCCTCCGTGCTTTTTAGTGACATGTGCTAATTCTTTTTGTCGTTTTTGAGAGGTAAGCACGGCCCCGTGCTTCCAAAAGCACGGCCCCGTGTCCAGCTGTTCACTATTTTGTCTTTTCTTGTAGATATTTTTGTCTTTTCTGAAAAGTGACAAGAAGCACGGCCCCGTGCTTCCAAAAGCACAGCCCCGTGTTTCCTAAAAGCACAGCCCCGTGTTTCCTAAAGCACAGCCCCATGTTTCGTGAAAGCACAGCTCCATGTTTCATGAAGCACAACCCCATGTTTCCTGAAGCACAGCCCCATGTTTTGCTGTTTTCTTTGGTTTTTCTTTGTTTTTTCATTTGTTTCTTCGTTTGAGGCTTGGATTCACCTGAAAATACATTTTAACATGATAAGTAGTTATTTTAAATATATTATACGATAGAAGTTGCAGCTTTTAGAGATTATTTGATGCTAAAAAGATGTATATTTTTGTAAACATCATAAGCTTTAAAACCCGCACCCGTAACAATAACTCCAAGAAATTTTCCTTCCTCCATCCAAAAAGAACACTTAGCCGGGTTCAGCTTCATGTTAATACTTCTCAAAGTCTCGAAAGTTTCTTCGATATCTTTCAGCATTTGATCTTCCTCAATGCTTTTGATCACCAAGTCATCCATGTAAACCTCTAAGTTCCGACCAATCTGTTTCTTGAATTCTTGATCCATCAACTGCTGATATGTGGCACCCGCGTTCTTCAGTCCGAAAGGAATCATTTTATAGCAAAAAGTGTCTTGGTCAGTTCGGAATGTTGTTTTATCCTCATCACTCGCAGCCATGCGGATTTGATGATAGCCTTTGTAGGCATCTAAAAAGCATTTGAATTTAAACGGGGCCACAACATCGACTTTGAGATCTATTTCGGTAATGGGTAGCAATCCTTCGGGCAAGCTTTGTCCAGGTCCTTAAAGTCTATGCATATCCACCATGTTACGTTACTCTTTGGAACGATGACTGGATTAGCCACCCACGTCTGATATTTGATTTCACGAATGATTCCGGCTTGAAGCAAATCTTGTACTTGTTCATTCATGGCTTTCGTTTGTTCTGGGCCCATCTTTCGCTTCTTTTGGACAATTGGTGTAAACACCGGGTTTACCCTTAACATGTGTTCCACAATGCTCCGCGGTACACCAGTCATGTCCGTGGGTTGCCAAGCGAAGATGTCCATATTTTTAGTCAACAATTGTTTTAAGAAAGTCCTCACTATTTCTGAAATAGTAGGTCCAATTATGACTGTCTAATCAAGAAACTTCTTGTTCAAAACCCACCTCTCTGGTTCAGTTCTCTTAGCTTTCTTTGGGATTTTGCTAGGTTTTGAACTCTTAGTTGCGAAACAATGCCGGTTGACATGAATTATTGCCACACCGGTGCGTGTTGGGACCCCAACTGCACTGTGGGCGATGGACGGATGAGCATTGAAATCACCAATTGCTTCTCGCCTTAAAATGATGTCGTGTTTAGAAGTTGCTGGTAGGACTAAAAATTCAACTTCCTCAGTTCTTGAATGGATCCCGTCACTAAGAGTGACGGGAAGGATATAACCCCTCGCGGGTGCATTATTTGCCCTCCGAATCCATAAACAGGAGCGTGGATAGGTTTTAGCCGCTCTTTGTATTCCTCATCCAATTGCTCGAAGCATTGTTCGTACATGATGTCGGACGTACTGCCGGTGTTAAAGAACACGTACTGTGACCGGTAGTGACTGAAGAGAGCAGTAATTATCAACGGATTCTTGTTGCAAGGTACACCTTTTATTCGTGGAAAAATTACTGGCTCATTTTTCCACTCCTCATCCAAGAACTCTCTCCTTTTTCCGCCAACCTTATATCCACCTAGAATCATGTGAACGTTTAAATCCTTAACTTGTCTTTTGGCTGGGCCCTGGCTATCCCTTGCGGGAGGTTTACCAGTCCCCGGTCTTGTGCCTTTGACCAAATGTTCGAGTTTGCCATTTTTTACAGCTGCTTCGATCTCGTTCTTCAGGGCCACACACTCATTCGTTTTGTGTCCGATGTCGTTGTGATACGAGCAGTGCTTTTTGTTATCAAGGAACGATTTCCTTGGTAATGGTTAAGGCTTCCGGAAAATCAAATTTTCAGTGGTGAGAATATCTAAAGGAGTCTTTGACAGCAGAGTCTAGCTGTTAGAAGACCGAGCTGAAAATTTTTGTTTGTTCTTATTACCTATCAAGGACCTTGCATCGAATTGTTTTGATGGTTCTGAAGTTTGCTGAAGCCTTGACCAAATTGTTCCCTTGGCTTGCCTGTTTGGTCTCGGAGTTTGGAACTCGACCCTTGGCAATTGCTTTTGACTACTAGAGCCTAAAGTTTTTTCAGTTCTTGCAAACAATTTGGTTGCCTTCATAATCTCATCCTAGGATTCGGGCATTCCATCTCTTCCCGTTAGAGTACGGATCAATGCATCACTATTCACGTTCTTGCGGAATGCTCCTCTCTTCAGATCTTCACTAACCCCACCGATGTTAAGGCTCTCGTTGTTAAAACGAGTAATGAATCCCTCGATAGACTCATTATTTCGCCTTGCTACATCCAATATTTCTGAAGGGTCACGAGTATGTTTCTTTTGCTGGCTAAAACGCTAAGAAAATTTGGATACAAAGTCATTCCAACTTTTAATCTGCCCACCAGGTAATTTCTCAAACCATTCTCGCGCAGCTCCAGTGAATGTTAATGCGAACATGTGACACCAATATGGAAGAGTCCAACCGTTGACTCCTCCAACCGCGACAAATCTCAGCAAATGATTGCTGGGATCTGTCATTCCATTGTACGTTCCAACAGATGTTGGAATATTTGCGTTCATTGGGAATGGAGCTGTCGCAATGCTTGATATAAACTTTGACTTTTCAGCAAAGGAGTCTGGGCGATACGGTTTTGAAAAATCATGCTCGGCATCACTGTGATATTCCGCATGGCGAACAACTGGCCGCGGGTGACTAGCCTCTCCATGCGAATGGAGTCGACTGTCACTAGTGTAATAACTACCATCAGGATGATATGTCGAATCCTGACCATCAAACTCATCCAAGTAAGATGGCATCCGCATGTCCATACGAGGACGAGGACGCAACCTTCTTACTTCAACTGGGTCTTGTTCCGTTGTTGACTGTAACTGACCTGACTTCCTCTCCTCATTGGTGGAAGAGAAAGGGACCTCCTGGGAGATTCCTCATAAGTCAGGTTTCGAGCATGGAAACGCTCGTTGCGTACTCTACGCTCATATTCGTCTACCATGTTTTCTTGTTGGATGCGAAGCCACTCATCCGGAGACAAAATTCCCGTAGATCTGGAATTTTGATGATGAGTTCTTACTGGATCAGATTCACCAGAATTATCTTCCAGACCTAATTCCGAACAAGTCCGGTGGGTGTCCCTCATAATTCGTCCCAAGTCACCTAGATTTGATCCTTCTGGTGCTGTGATATTTCCCAAATTAGTGGGGGTTAACCCAACTGGTGTTGTAATACGATCGAGGGTACGTCCTCCAGACGTTACATCAGCAGTTCGTGAACCAGAAGCCGTGACACGTGCAAAAATACTTGAAGCAAAGCCTTTAGGTATTTCTATTCCGGTAACACGTGAATCAGGCGCAGGGGTTCCCGTCGGCCCTTCAGGAACTTGACTCATATCGTACAACGAAACGGAAAAAAGTTATTGTTGTTCTAACAAAAGCACGGATGGCGCCAATGAAGAAACACAGATCTACTCCCCTTGACGCGTCCTAGATCCAATGAGTCCACAGGGTAGGATACGGTTAACGACCAGTATGATACAAGCCCAATTCCCAAAGGCCAGTGACGTGAACCTGCAAAACAGACACCGTGAACTCGTTACGGGAAGGATAAGAGGGGGGTCTTCCCGTAACCACCCTCCGGTGTGAGAATAAGTACAATTCCGACGAAGATAAAGTAGTAAAGTAAATAGTGAGAGTATAGTGGGAGTGAATTAATACATCATGAAGGTTGAGAGAGTATTTATAGCCGAAGGGTGTGAGAAGATGATTGGGCTAGCTGTCCTTTTTAGAAGATGCTCTCGTAACCACCTTGACACATGTCTTCATATGATAGGTTCAGTTATACGTTGCATGTGCATGTATAACAACCTGGACATGTGTCATAACGGGATAAGATGATAGACGACCGTCGCCATGTGCACGGTTATAACAGCCTTGCCAGGTGTCTTTATTTATTGGGCGTTCGATAGCCCGACCGTAGTGATGTTAATTGTGGTTACATCCATAAGTAGCTTGGTCCATCTTTATTCGATTTCATATATGTCTGAGGATCCGCATAGCCCTCGATTTATGTCGCCCAAAAAAGCATCTTGGTAAATCTTCTAGAAAGTAATTAGTTACTGACAGCTGTCCAGAACATTACCTCTTGGTCATTTACGCGGACGGGTATTCCGTCTTGCTGATGACTTCTGAGGGTGCTAGGATGCTTCCGCATGTGCCATGAGGGTGTTCCTTCCTTAGATGGTTAAGCGGGTGATCCATATGTCCTCCGGGTGCCTTATGAGGGACCCTTAATTGACCCACGGGTAATACTTAAAGGTATTAAATCGGGTCTTTTTGATACCATATCTTTATAGTTATGATGTTGTTCAATTGTTGTTTAAACTTTAATACAAGTCAATTTAAGGGACCTAAATCTAGCTAGTTTGTCTATTCATTTTCTGAATTTTTTTTAGTTAAATTAGGGTTATGTGGGTATCCCATGTTTTGCCTCTATTATTAAATTATTTGATTTTATCAAATTTGATTTGCTTGGATCTATTTGATATGATAAGGGTTGTGTGCCTATTCATTATATCCATTATCAAATAATCCCTATTTTGATTAGTTTGAAACCCATTGTAACTTCTTGAATTATTATCACGACAGAACATGATGTTAGCAAATTTGAACTGTGTTGATTATATTGATCGGAAGGTTTAAGGGGCAGAGTGTTATATTCTTCAAGAAGCTTACTTTTATATATTTTTTTTTTGTTATTACGGTTGAGACTTCTTTGTTAACCAAGTTTTATTTTTCAAGGTTCATGTGTCGTGGGAATGTCTATTTTTCTTTAATTTTGTTACATGAAAATTTTTATATTTTAATAACGTTGTTGCAAGAAAGTATTTTATAGCTGAATTATATAAACAACGAATAATAATATACTTGTGGCCCCGTTCGTTCGTCTCAGTTGCGTGGGTCGTGTTCATTTACACAACTAGTTACACAAATTGTAATTACTATTTTGGACAAATAGTTAAACAAGATAGAAGTCATACTATACCATGCTTATGTAACATGGTGCTTATTTCTAATTGAACACTTTATGCATATTTTAATCTTTGTTTAGGTCAATGTAACAACAGAAGCGATAAATAGCTTGCGCAATAATTTAAGATAGTTTGGTAAATTCATCCTCACCATCTAACTATTAAAGTAATAAGCTTTAAGTCTATATCCCCTCCCCTATTCTTATTGGTTGATTCTCATACTTTTCATATCAATGCCTTCTCTAATTTTCAACTTAATAAAATAAATCATTAATATATTAAAATAAGATTCATCAATGTTATTAAAGTATTATCTTTTATTTTTCATTTAATGTCTAATTTTTCATTTTGAATATTATAATTAATGTAATATTTTAAAATCGTAGCTATAGTTTCGAAAACCAAATATTCAAAATTTCATTTGAATATTTTATTATTTTTGGTTGATTTCATTCACCACATTTGTTAATTTTTTAGATAATATATAATATATAATTTAGATAATTATTTGATATTTCATCAATAGAAGAGATTACAGATTTAATATATAGATTACAGATAATATATATATATATATAATATAGAGAGATTACCGATTTAAAATATTAAAATTTTGTTAAAATATTATATTTATTTAAATTTATCAAATTCATAAAGTTGTAAATGTTTGTACCATTCATGTTAAATTTAGGAAAGGATGACCCATTTGATTAAGGAAATGGTTTAATTACGGAATTTGTTAATTTGAATTAATTATTATATATTCTTTGAATGTAACTAATTTGTAATTTTAAATTAATTATTGTACAAATTATGGTGTAAATTTGAATGTAAATTTGAATTAATTAACAATCATTAAGTTTTACTATAATTAATTCATTTGACTCATTGACTCATTGACCAATTGACCCACTGACTTAATTACGGTCATTAATTAAGTTTTAACAATTATAATACAAGTTCATTGACTTATTATTGTTTAATAATAAAATTGAGTTACAAATCCATTGTTGACCCATTGACTTATTATTGTAAACATTGACTTATATTTATTAATTAACAATTGAGTTACATATATATAACAAAATTAGTAACTTTTATTTTCACACCTTATATGAATTACATTAATAATATATGGTGTTATAATTGATTATTAATTATATTATTTTAAATAATATAATTATTAACTTATATTTTTACATTATGTAACATTGCATTATAGGAAATTAGGCATTTTAAAAAATTCAAAAATTTGGAAATATATTATCTGTATTTCTAATCTAATTATGTAACATTGCATTTTAGAAAATTCAAAATTTGAAAATCCATTAATTACGATTTCCCTTCTATTCGTTCTTACTATAAATTTTTTGAAAATTTTTGAAATTTCCTAAATTTATGTTTCTAATCAATTACCTGTATATATTCATTCTATAATTCAGTCTACCCTAATTCATTTCGTATAAATAAGTACATTTGAGAGGCTAATTCTTACACCATCAAAGCCTCTTTAGTAAAACGATTAGCTTTGTGTCAAGGTTTTTACTTTTTGTTGTTTATATATATTCTATTTTCATCTTTCATTTTTTTGCTTAAAAGTGTTATTGTTCCTAAATGATTTTTTTGTTTTTTTAATTTTTTCACCACTAGCAAGATGAAGCCAACAAATATCACCAGTTGAACAAATTGGATGTTCTTAACAGTGAGTGTATCCTAAAGGTGCGTATTTTGAAACTTTGACGGCTGAAGGACAACTCAAAGCCCGAGCAAGATTGGTCCGTCGAAATGATTGTTCAAGACAAAATGGTATTGTTAACAAATTCATTAATTTACTATATTATTTATACAACTTTTTACTAATCTTAATAATAATTTGCAGGGCAACAGAATACAATCCTATGTAAGGAAGCCTTGCATTCCCGAGGTTTTGAGATATACGAAAATATTATTGATTTATTTTCTTATCGAAATTATTATGTTAATTATTCCGATTACATCCATTGATAATTCTTACTAATTTGTTTTTTAATAGTTCAGTATATCTAACATTAATTTATTTTAAATAATTTCAGTTTATGGCGGCCCAAATTGGTAGGTTGGCTAATTGCATGGAAAAAATATTTGATGGAGGGTAGTTTGATCATGTTTGTTTTGGTCATTACTAATGTATTTTAGTTATTAATTTTCTATCATTTTTTAATTTATGTAGCTTAGAAAATTCATGTAAATTATTTTATTTTTATATGAATAACAATCTTTAGTTTTTCTGTGTTAAAGTTTTTGAATCTTATCTTGAAAGTTTTAACAATTATTTATTATACTTCCAAAAAATCGAACATTTTTTATAATAATATTTACAATTATTTATTTTTGTTTTCAAAATTCAAAATTGACCATTATTGCAACAATCTTTTTTTAGTTTTTAGTAGTATTCAATCTCAACAAACTTTCTATCTTTTATATTTTACCAAATTTTAATTAGCATAAATGACATGTTTAATATACACCAGAAAGTTTTAAATAATTTACTTTTGATAATACTTGAAAGTTAATAAGTTTTGTATTTAAAAAAATTAATTTATTTGACCAATTTAATATGTGGTGTATTACTTATTTCAAATGTATACTTAGAAAATCTTATATATTTACTATAATTGCTTATTTATTTTAAAATATTTATCACCTTTAATTTAATGATACATTCTAATCATTTATACATTAATTTATTTCTATTTTTAAGAACCGAATTTGATCACTCATTTTTAGTTTTAATATTCTCCAATCTCAATAAACTTTACATCTTTTATGTTTGACCAATTTTTAATTAGGAAAAAATGTCAAGAATTACCAATTCGTCTAAATTATTCTGGTGAAATTAAAAAATAAACTAAATAGAAAATAAAAACTTTCCATCTTTTATATTTGACTAATTTTTCATTAGGCATAAATGTCAAGATTAATTTATAAAATTGAAAAAAGAATTATCTAATGAATTTATTGTTAAATAAGTTAATGATGCTAGAGTTTTGACAATAATTTCGTGATTATTAAATAAAGTTAATAATATATTGTTTAGTTAGTAAGCCTATAACAAAATGGAAAGTTTTTTATAATAATATTTACATTTATTTATTTTTTTTAAAAACCGAAATTGACCACTCTTGCAACAATCTTTTGAAGTTTTTAATAGTTTTCAATGTCAAAAAACATTCCATCTTTTATATTTGACCAATTTTAATTAGCATAATTGACAAATTTAATGAATACAGGAAATTTAAATAATTTACTTTTGCTTTATACTGAAAAGTTAATATGTGTTATATTAAATACACATAATTTTGAGCAATTTAATATGTTGTTAATTACTTATTTCAAATTTATATTTAAAAAATCTGATATTCACTATAATTGTTTCTTTATGCTAAATAATCATCATCTTTAATAAATGAATTTGACAACTCTTTTGTAGTTTTTAATAGTCTCTAATCTCAACAAAGTTTCCATCTTTTATATTTGAACAATTTTAATTAGACGTAAATGTCCAGATTAATGTATACAATTGAAAAAAGAATTATATAATGAAATTGATTTTAAATAAAGTAATGATGTTAAAGAGTTTGAAACATAATTTACTTTAAATTGCAGTCAGTTTAACCAAATTTTAATTAGGGAATGACTTCTATGTAATAAAATTAAAATTAACCGATTTAATTTTAATTATCTCTATATTATTTTAACTAGACTTAATTAGTGAAATTAGTAGAATAAAACTTTATTACTTCAATTTAACTTAATAAATTTAACTAAATGGTCTTTGAATTGAAATAAAACAAAAGTTTAATTACAAAAATAATTTATAATAAAATATACCTTTATTTATTTATTAATGTTGAAATGAAACTCATAATACCTTAAAAACTTTAGCTGTATATTTAATCAGACTGTTATGGTTTATTTTGTTTTTTAGATTGTGAAGCAAAACAATTTTTTTTTGTAAAATATCGAAGAAGTTAATGGTGGGCTAATATGATTATAACATGTTCGTATCTTCATTTGGTTTTTGAATTTAGTTGTATAGTAAGTTTGTGTAAGTATTAACTTTTTTATCTATACAGTCTAAATGTTTAATATTTTGGTTACAAACTTATGTTAAATATTTTTCTTGGTTTAATATGTTAGTTATGAAATTTTATGGTTGTCTATATGTATATGGTTGTTTATATGTTTCCAACCCATGTGTAACATGGGCTACTATTCTAGAAATATATTGGTGGGTTAGATACTTTTACGTAAATGAATTTTTGATCATCTATGTGGATTCAAGTTAGCTGATATAGTCTTCATATCCAGTATAGTAAGTTGTGTTATTGTTGTTTCTTGTGTAATATTTCTAATTTTCATGTCTTTAATATATTTATGAACACCAAATATAAATAACCTACAATTGTCACTAAAGTTAATAGTATTTGGTTTCCTGGTTTTCTAAATTTTTTGTTTTATGTTTAAAATAATTCATTATGTAAGAAAAATTGAAACATCATGCTCTTTAAAATTTTGTTTTTATATTAATGTTGTTCATCCTTTTCATATGCTAACCATATTATATTCTATTACAGATGTCTTCAAAATTAAAGAAAACGTAATTTTTGGTCAATCAACGCCTTCGAATAAGAAGATTTCAAACAGTTAGTTATTTTCATATTTTTTAGTTACCCTTTAAAATTTTTAAGTATGCATTTTTTTTGTAAACGTGCAGCTTCAACGCCAAGAGAACTAGTTATTAACATTTTGAACGGTTACATTTTATTTTAAACGCGTTAATACTCTATATTGTATTAAATTTTTTTATTAACTAAAATATAGTAAATAAAAATTAATATGTTATTACCTAAAAATTAGGCACTTGTAACAGAAAATTATAAACGATTTTTAATATTTTTATTGTTAATACATTATATCTTTTTGATAAACAAATCTTTAATAACATTAAATGTATGTTTACATATTTCTTTTTTCTATTTTCTTTTTAGAATTGATACGAAACATAATTTTCAGTTATCCATACTATTTTATTTTCTTAAAACCAATTAAAATATATGTTATAATTAAGATGTGTATACGAATAAATTATGTTAATTAGAGGCGCCAAGATATTATTCCTTATTTTTTACTTATATATGGTTTACTCAATTTATATTGTTTCCAAACTTGGCAACAAAATTAACAAATTTAGTTGTGCTCCACATAAAAAATCAATTTTTTGGTTTCTAATTAAGATCATACCAATTATTTTTTTAGATTTTAATTTGAACAAAAATTTTCAAAAACACATTATGCTAAATAAAATCAAAAAGACCAAAATTATTTTGACTCATAGATTGGTTCTAGAAGTCGATGTGCCAATAATGTTACTAAGGAATATGAATCAGAAGAACGGGTTGTGTAATGGAACTAGATTGCGAGTAATTAAGTTGGGAAAGGTGTTTTGTTGAAGTAAAAGTTATTTCAGGTACTAATGCTGGTTATTGCACTTATATAATTCGTTGTGGTGTAACACCTTCAGATATGAAACTTTCATTTAAATTGAAGAGAATGTAGTTTTTTTTTCCAGTCGTAGTCTGTTTTGCAATGACCATTAATAGAAGTCAAGTCAATCTCTAGCAAAAGTTGACATATATCTCAGAGACCCGGTATTTACACATGGACAACTTTATGTAACTTTATCAAAAGCGAAGAGTGGTGTTAAAATTCTTATTAAAAAAGGAAGATAAAATTACAAATAAAGAATCAATATGGTTTATAAGAAAGTCTTTTTAATAGCTTATGAATTTTACATTTTTAACTTTTGATTATGTTTTCAAAGACTGTAATTCGATTGTTATTTGGGTTTATCTTTGTATTTCACAATCATTTGTATTCGTACAAATGTTATTTACAACTTAAAGTATGTTGTTGTCCTGAACAACATATAACAACTTATGCTGTCCTTTCAAATGACATGTGTTTGTTCGAAAATTTCAATACTTCCACCCATGTCATACACGGGTTAATAACCTAGTAGTATTATTAAATGAATAAAACACAACTGATACAAATTTAGTTTGGCTTTTATGCGTTTAATGTAACCGTATAACAGGTTTTGATGGAACCCGTAACACCACATGCATCAAATATCACATCTCAAGAACGGTCTCACATAGTATGGATGGAGAAAAGAGTAAGTGAGTTTACCTTTAAAACCAGGGTTCTAAGAAAAACGGGTTTAGATCTAAACGGATCATTTAACAAAACTTCAATATGGTTCTGGTTAAAACAGGTTCAAGTCATTATAATAATATGAGTTCGGGTCAAAATGTATAACAAAAAAACAATAATTTGGTTCGGGTTGGGCCTACCAATACCAATTTTTTAATCATTAGTTAATGCATCGAATATGATTATGAAAAATGCATTCTTACAATTATAATAAACATTTTAGAAAGTCATTTAGACAGTTTCACAATTATAATATACTTTAAAAAAAACATAACCGAATATAAATAAAGGCACTTAAATGAACACACACGAAAAATACAAAACATTAATTAGACGAGTAATTCAATATCTCAACAAAAAATGAACATAAACGAACATATCAAACATAAATGGATCAAATAGGTCAAAGTACATTGCAAATTTCCTTACAATAAATTAAATTAAAATCTAAAAAAATATATTCACGATATTAGAAATGATAAATGTAAAAAAAGAAACCCTGTGATACTTCAATTATCCAATCACAGTGAGTTATTTTCCGGTTATAGTGACATTTTGATCATTGAATTAATATTGTTCAAATAATATACATTTGCATGTTTTCACTTTTCAGACCATATTATAATGTTAAGTCGTTGTTGGGTTGATCGAGTTTGGTTCACATGATGTCACGTGTGACATTCGTCAATTTCGGGTCTTTTTGTATTCGTTTTTGTATCCGTTTATCATGTAACCCGACCCGTTTTGTAAATAAAAACCTTTGATATAATCAAAATGATGGATTTTACGTTACAATATTGTTTTATACTTGCCGGGTCTCAAAAACATCATTTTCGGTCCTTAAAATGCCTTAAAAACGCTTTAAAACAACTCCGGGGGCCAAATCTGCCAATTTTGCAAAGTTTGAATGTCTGGCCGCCCACCCCATCACTATACGCGATGGTTGAGGACCCTAAGTGGTCGTGTACCCCGATCCCCTACAGGTCAGCATGTTTGTTTGTTGTTGTTTGTGCTTTACATCCTTTTATCCATTCCGATTTTTATACATTAGACCTCATGCATAACCATCTCAATCTTATCCTATATATACATGATCCTCTTCTCCATTAATACCTGCTCATACTTTATTTTCTCTATCAAATTCAAGGTTTTAAAGGTTGTTTTCATTGTTCTTGGAAGTTTGACTTTCAAAAGTCAAACTGATCATAGTCTTTCATTTTAATCAACTTGTTAGCTCTTATTAATACATGAAGAAGGTTATACAAAATATATATATATATATATAATATGCACCCCTTGTTACCTTTGGTGGTCACTTTCCCCAGTCTCGGTCGGTGGAGTGTCGGGCCTCGTAAGGCAAGGCTACATTGAGGACTCACGTGGTCCTTGATATATATATATATATATATATATATATATAACTTGTTTATGCTTATTAACCATGCTTAACTTCTGCTCATTTTAGTTTGTATATCATATTTATGAAGTTCTATGGTTATGGGTTTGTAGAGACTAGCCTCAGTTTCCGTAAATAGCTCTAAACCGTAAACCGAACTTTGTTTACTAGTTTTGTTAAATAATTTAATATACATGTTTTATGTTAGATTTAAGTTTTTAAAATAATTTTTATGAGTTCCATGGTTATGGGTTTGTAGAATCTAACCTCGGTCTTAACCCGAAACAAGACCCGAACCGAAAACCGAACTTTCGTTTAAAGACTTTATTGTTAACTTTTTGGTTGTGAAACTTAAGTATCATCCTTTATAAATTATTATACAAGTTCCTTGATGTTTGGACATGTAGTAACCATTCTTGATCTTATTCCGAGATGGAAACCAAACCAAACCGAACTAAATCGATTTCACTCGCTTAAGACACACAAGTGTGTTTCTAGCTATCAAGACTTGTATATTTATTTAAAAATACTTTATAAATTGATTTTAATTATTTTCTTAAAGTACTTGGAATGTTGAATCCAACTTGATCTTATAACAAAGTTTGGACAGACAAAACCGAACACTCGCTTAACGGACGTTTAGTTCTAAAACAATAGAACTACATACTTGGTTAATTCTTCTTAAATTTTATTGAGTTATATCATAACATTCATTATTTTGAAAAGCTGACTTTGGGCTTGACCAATTACCAAGACCCGAACCAACAACCTGAACACTCGTTAAAAAACCGCTTTAGTATCTATATTATGAGGGTGTTTGGCTGAGCTTATTTTTTTTGCTTTTTGCTTTTTGTAGGGGCAAAATTTCCAAAATGCCCATCCAAAAGCACCTAAAAGCACCAAATTAAAGTTTTTTTTGCTTTTTGGAGGGGCATTTTGGACATTTTGCCCATCCAAAAAGCAAAAAAAATAAGCTCAGCCAAACACCCCCTATGAATGGACTTGCGTTCTTGCATTTTTACCCACCTTATTACTTAACATAAGTTTAGTAATTATTAAGGGCTAGATACATTAACCCCGTTTCGAGCAAACTTATATTTTTAAAAGACTATTATTATAATGTCTTAATTATTTACATTTTAAACCCGTAATTTTAAATTGTTTGCTTTTTTTATCATTTATTTTATTTAAAGACTTCCTAGACAATCTTTCTAATACAAGACTTTCTTTCATATAGGCTTTGGTCCTTAAACCTCATCCTTCTGGTTACTCGTCATTTTACCGATCAAGTTTATTACTTGAACGTGAGTACTTTCATCTCCCGTTTTCCATCTTTATTTTTGAGGGTGATATTGCATACTTATTCAAACTAAATGTTTTATACTTGAGTATTAAACCACAAACATTATTGTATACTTTAGTTAAATAAATACTCGATTTGGTGTTATATGCTTACATGCTTAATTGCTAATGTGTCTACCGCTTTTGGTTGGTTGATTCATAAATCCGAGTATATTTGGCATCCCCTTATAGAAAGGTGTCGTTAATGTATTCTTATTAACGATTTCGTATAAATCCTAGTATATTTGGCATCCCCTTATAGCAAGGTGTCGTTAATGTATTCTTATTAACGATTTCATTATCTAAATTATTGTTATTATTTATTGTTTTGTATACAAGTTGTAGAGTTTCCTATTATATACTTGTTGTTCAAAAACTACGAAATTGCTCACCAACCTTTGTGTTGACGAATTCTATTTTATGCAATGTTACAGGTTTGAATTTAGGTTGACTCGAGAACTTGAAGAAACGTTATCAAGACTATTAGGATATTAGCAAAATGAACAAGATATTATTTGCTATGATTTGAATTCCGTTATTGTATGAACAAGTTAGGTGACTTTTTAGGATTTTATGAATTTAAATGAGTTGATTAAATATTGTCACTTTAATAGTGTCTAGTGTTTTGGGCAATCCGCTGCACCCGACATGTTCCGCTGCTTTTGGTCGGGGTGTGACATCACGGTTCAGTAGCTTACAGGTCACGAGTTGGTCATTTTAGTTCGTTCTACTAAGTGGCCTAACAAATTACATTGGGTAGAGGGTTTGACTGATTCTTCATTCATGTGGTGGTGCACTTTGGAAGAAAGAGTTCTTATGTAGTTACCGGTTCTTTAGTTAGACTTAGTATTTTATTGTTATTATTTTACACGTTCTGGTTTTGTATGGCTATATATATATATATAGGGTGAGGTTAAAATAAGAAGTGGAGTGTGTCTAAAAAGTGTAAGAAGTAATCTGGTGCGTTAGATGTGTTGATCTGAAGGTAGATATAGAAAATGTGTTTATTGTGCGGTGTGTTTTATTTTAGTTGCGGTGTGTTTATTGTGCTGTGTGTTTTATTAGATATAATGGTGAAAACACACTTTCTACACTTTTTAAGAAAAATCTACTTATTATAACCTTGCTCTCTCTCTCTCTTTATATATATATATATACACACATATGTATGTATGTATGTATATAGGATTGATTTCTTTTGAGAACCATTTTGAGTTTTAAGAACTCGAAAAAACTCAACGTATGTAACAATTTTTTTTTGCATTTTTTTTACACACATGTAATATGTAAGTGTAAGTAACGTAAAAAATATTACAGTTGTTTTTTACACATCGAATCGACTTATTACACACGTGTAACTAGCATTTAAACTTATGTAATTATCAAAAATCTTTATTCTATCTCTTGATTAATTTTTTAATCAGATTTATTCCCAGTCACATATTCAATACTCATTTAATTGATTGTGTGGTCCATATTGAGTTCTTAAAGTTCTTACAACTAATCAAGTTCTCAAAAGATCTTTCTCATATATATATATATATACATACATATATATATATACATACATATATATATATACATACATATATATATATATATATAAACCTTTCAAGTTCACAATATAATATAGAAAGCTTTTCTTCATTTTCTGTATGCTTTTCTCTCTTTCACTATTAACAAATCTATTTATATATTACATACGTACATGTGTGTGTTGAGTGTATTTGGCGGCTAAGGCTACAATTGCAGAGTATTTTTCAGTCAATGGACAAACTTTGCTCATTGACCTGTCACTTTTCGCCTTATTGGACAACCATAGGGAACCATAACCAACTCGTGAACGACTCTGGCATACCTTGCTAAGTTGCTCTTAAATCGTTTGTGGATGTTGTTTGTTAAATTGGTCAAAGTCAAAGTTTTTTGAGATGGTCTAATTTATGTGTTATTAGTTTTTCTATCAAAGATCCCTTCGAGGTTTTGGATTTTGACTAACGGTCAAACCACAACCTTGGTGAGTTTTGTCCGAATGGTGTTTGTTAAGATGATGTTGCTGAAAATATAAGAAAATTCCAAGATTATTAGAATTTTTGAGAGATTTTTTTAAAGGTAAAAAGGAAAATGAAATCGAAAACCATTTTTACTTTTTCTTTGACTTAGTTCTGACTTTTGTGTAGGGTACATTGTAAAATAGGACGCTACAAGTTCAAGCGATGAAGCAACTCTAATTGATGGAGAAGTCGAGTCGGGTAGGCTTGAAGAACTTAAGATACTATATAGATGATTTAATTTTATTAATAATGATTTATTATTTTTGAATTGAAAATATAAGTACATTTGGTTTACGTTATATTTATTTAGTTGATTTAATGTTTTATTTTTTTGTATATTATCTGTTATGCGATGTTCATTATTCGGCTAGACTCACTCCAACCCAACTATAAACTTAACATTCTAAATTGCAAGAGCGCAAATGTTAAAAATATAATTAACGTAACACTATTTTCTACGTATTAAATCAAAGAAACTACGTTGAAAAATAAAACAAATTGTTTACAAAACATAACATAGCAAAACGATTAAAAACAAAACCTAAATTAACTTCGTAACACGGGGTCTAAAATCTAATATATATATATATATATATGTATGTATAGGGAGAGAATCATGAGAGAACTCCTTTTTGTGGAGAGAACCAGAGACTAATAAAGAAATATTTTTAATTTAATTAAAAAAAAATTTTAAAATTTTTTTCTTTCATCCTTCTTATATGTTGTTATTCTTCACAACAAAAAAATAAAAAAATCATAAAAAATAATAAAAAAAATTAACGAGTAATGCATATATGCAATACACAGACTTTTTTTATAATACATATGTGCAATAGTGTGCATTTTGATATTTGAAATATTGTTAAATAGCATATATATAGTTGTTTGTATTGTATATTTGCAATAGTGTTATATTATATACAAAAATTAAAAAAAATCGATATAGTGCATATGTGCATTAGTGTTGTATTACATATATGCGATAATGTGTTTTGCATACAATTATTAGTGTCGTATTTGCATATATTCAATAGTGCGTATTTAGATAATGTATTTGTGTTGTATTATATGCAATAAAACACTATTTTAGATATACAATACACAATAATGCACATACGCATTACATCGACAGTCTTTTTTTTTTAAGGAACCATATCATCTTAATAGAAGGAGGAAAGAAAAAAAATCACAAAACAATTTTTTTAAAATAGTTAAAAATAATTTCTTACTAGTTCTCTAGTTCTCTCTTTAAAAGGAGTTCTCTCTAGATCCCACCCATATATATATATATATATATATATATATTTATATTAAAAACCAAGTAGTAATTCTTTCACAAAAACTACTATTCATGGGATAAATCAATAAGGTTTGAACTAGAGGTGTTCATCGAATCGAATAACGAATTTTCAAGTTAATCGAATCGTATAATTCGAATAATTTATTTTTTTGCTGGTATTCGTATTCGATTCGTATTCGTTTAATAGTTGGATTATTCGATTCGTATTCGTATTCGTATTACATCCCATATTCGAAATTCGATTCTATTCGTATTTGAAACTCGAATTCGAATAAATATGAATTGATTCAAGTTCACACATGTCAAAAACTTCAAAAATCGCAATCATCAATGTAAAACGCATAAATATAAGTTTAAAGTAGCTACAATACCACATGAAAATAAGTTCAAAATTAAGTATTCGTAAAATTAAGAAATATCAGAATGGGTTATTGGGATTTATTATTATGTTTTGACATTTAATATATAAGGATTTGACTGAAATTAATAAATTAAATAAATATTAATATATTATATAAATTGAATTCGAATTTCGAATCGAATCGAATAAAAATTCATGAATACGTATTCGATTACTATACTCGAATACGAATCGAATCGAATTCAAACGTTTTGAAATCCAATTCGAATCTTCATATTCGAATTCGAATCGAGTCGAATTTCGAATGTTTCGAATTCGAATCAAATTTTGAACACCCCTAGTTTGAACATGTATCCAAGGTAGTTATGTGAGTGTTTGCAAGGCAATGAAATTGTCCATACCTTTAGAAGTTTATTTTCATGACTTCATTATTTTTTTATTCTATGTTTATGATTAACTTTTACTTAGATGTCTCGATATAGAACGATTCGTTTTTCAAATTTACTTTCACCTACATTTCGATATAAATTTTATTCAAAACCAACCTATGGTAACATATGAACAAACTTTATTAACTTAATGTTTTATTAATGTCCTCAGGTGACACACAAGTTTGCATATACAAATGCTCGCCTTCGGCGCAATGCGCCGGACATTTACTAGAACAAACTTTATAAACTTTATATTTTATTATCGTCCCAATTGAATTGTAACGTGTGAGTTTACGCGTATCAATGTGTCCGACGCATCCATTGAATCATTTACTAGTTAGTATTAAATACATAAAATAGTTTGGTTACAATTGGCTTAATCGATCGACTACAAGTCTACAACACTTCATTTTTGCGTGTTTGGGCCATTAGGGTCCTATTTATAACATATATGGGCAATAAAAACGAAATATTACATATTTAAGATAACTGGGCCTTATTTTTTACATATCAACTAGTTGTGACGGAGTTTAGACAACCATTAAGAAATATAGTACATGTGTGGCTTGCATAATTCATGTTTCACATAATACGCTATACCAACTTTACAATATCTACATAGACTAATGTATTAGTGAACATAACGTGGAAAAATCCTTAAACAAAGCCATTCATCACTTGTCTACTTGTATTGGCTCTCACAATTTGATGTCAATTAGTAGCTCAAGTTCCTTTGTAAGCCAGACACATCTTATTACTCCATCTTCATTCTTAACTTTCAAAAATGCCTTGATTGACTTTTTTAAGCTCCTCCGGGGTAATTGATTCAGAATGCTTCCATGGTTTTGTTTCATATATTTTTAATAGGTTTTGCAATAAAAAAGAAACCCACATATCAAAATTCATACATGTGCACGTGTAAATCAAGAAAACTTTACTAAACATAATAAAATCCATTAGCAGTTACCTAAAACCCCAAACAAATCATAGGAATGCCTAAATAAAGTTGGACCATCAAGCCACACCAATAAGCAACTCATTCTACACATGTTATAATTGATGGCCAGTCTTCCTTAAGAAAGAAAACTTAGTTGAATAATAAAAGCCATTAACAACCTACTACCATGTTAAAAAATCAAGTAATACTCAAATAAAGTTGGGACCAATAAGCAACATTATGCAGACACAAAACTTTAGAACGTTTTTCTTCTCTACCTTTACATTTACTAAATGCCATTTAAATACAATTCATGGAAGCTAATAAAATGGGAAACATGAGATGATACATGCAGACGTGGGAAGTTGAAACACATAAAACAAAACATTGCAATTAAATTAAATAAATTAAACATGGGACTTGGAACGTGGCTTCAGTACTGTCGGATCTTAATGGGTTGGGTACGTATCAATAAACATAATAATACGGATAGAAAAAAGAAGACCAATACCATAAGCTAAAGTCAAAAGGACTCTAGAAGTCAGCTATCAACTGAATGCCAACAATTAGGCAACTTACACGTTATTCGTATGACATGGATGCATCCAAAATGTAAAACGAAATGGTAGCACAAAATGCATCCAATACCATAAGCTAAAGTCAAAAGGACTCCAGAAGACATCTATCAATTCAATGCCAACATTTAGGCAACTTACACATTATATTCGTTTGACATGCATGCATCCAACATGTAAAACGAATTGGTAGCACATAATGAATGACTATTTTGTATAGAAGCGTATAGCCACGTTTAGCAGCCGCATCTTCAAAGAAGAAACACACAATTGGTTAGCAAGTTAAAATGGAGATAGTAAAGCACATAAAAACCTATGACTCCAAAACATAATAGTGAACACACACGTGCAATATGATATCTAAAACCCCCGATTTACAATAAAAACTATCAATAAATGTCCCTAGAAACAAATGTAAGTTAACAAAGTTCTATAAATTAAAAAAAAAAAACAAAATGACAAAAACATCAATAACTTGCCCTAGATATTCTCTTATTAGCACATTAACATACACTTAAATCCGATTGATCAAATAGACAATGAACCTGAAGATATGAATAAAATTAAATCGATGAAAACCCAACAATCAAAGGTTGTTAAACAAAATCACAAATAGGCTCTGTTACGTCATCATAATAGCCTTTACCAACCAAACCGACTCACAATCGTTGTCCACTGCCGCCCGCCATAGACGACAACATAGCTGCCATCAACATCATGCCAGAATACATTTTGAGTAGCTACAATCATCAACCAAAAATGTCACCACCAGTGCAGCAACACCAACTCGACACCTTCACCATAAACCATGACCATCGTTGTCGTCTGCCATAACAACAACAATTGAAAGACCGGTTGTTGGATCATATGTTGTCATCGTATACATGTAAGTGCAATACGATACGGACCGAATACGTTGTGTCACTATACTAAGCTATAAGGCGGAAACAAATAGCAAATGGATCAAACACATAACAACTTAAAGTAATAATCACTCTTGAATATAACAATGTCAGAGTGTAGAAGTGACTTCCAAAGTATTTTCCAAAATATTACAAAATATGACAAAGTCTAGCATATTTATACAAGATTGCCTATGGCCGTGTAAGTCTAACAGCGTATAAGACTTATACACCCTTAACAAACTGTTTTGACAATTTCAGCTCGTTTAACCCTACAAGACCTAGCATTAGACATTTTGCACTAACCAACTCCCTCTTGGATGATGCTAGATCTTGAATACTTCATTTTGACAATCCAAAAGATTTTTACCCGATTTATACAACTTGTTGATATAATAGACCTCGGTCATATAAACTTCAAAATTTGGATCTATCAAATTACCCATGGCTGCTTGACAGCACCCCAGGTATCCGAAGATTCATTCGGTTGACCTTGGTCGAATCTAATATAGTGATGGTGAACAAAAAAGTTTAAAAGAACACCATCATAGATTCCGATCATCTATTCAAAACTTGGACATATTATATTATGAGAAATAATCCACCATCATACGGACATTAGACTTGAAATAGACTCATGTGACAATTCTTTTCGTCCTTTCCTTGTAAATCATTGAGAAAACATCGTCTTCATCATCATCTTCCTTAGAACAAACTAACAACATCTGCAATAACACACACCAACAATGAAAAACTAATATTACAAAGAAAAAATAAGCAAAGATTTCTCATACAATTGTTAATTTTGACTTTTCAAAAACCTTAAATTTGATTTTTTCAAACACTGTTGACTTAATAATCTGACAATTATTATCAACAATTCAGATAAAAGACCATCAACATGACTCAGAATACATCATTTTTGTTACCAAATCATTCAAAAATATTAAAAAAATAACAGTTGAATCTTGAACTTGTTAAAGACCCTTTCGAAAACTTAAACATCTCATATAAAAAACAAACATACTTGATAACGCATCAGAAAAACATATAATCAACATTAACATACCTGAAATCGCATTATACCAAGTCTAATTGATTAAATGATTCAATAACTTTTTCGATCAAAATTATTGATTTTTCGGCAAAGAAGATCTATCTGCAAGGTTTATAATACCTTCTGCAAAGTATAATATCTATAGCAGACAATTAAAAAAGCAACAACTCATTTGTCTGCAATCCTCGAAACATGTATAACCTTTTATAAAATGAACAAAAAACGTATAACACAAGATATATATACTCGTGACTTATACACCGTATAAGTCTTCGACTTATACATCCGTATAAGTCAAAAAACTTATACATCCGTATAAGTTGAAGACCTATACGCTGTTAACTTCAAACAACGTTTTAACTGACAAATTTCAAACTTTCGAACCCAATCAAGTCCAAATTAATGACCTTGATTAATACACTTGAAGTTTAATCCCATTTTGAATTTTTTTTTTGTCAAAAACAACCGTTCAATTCAGGTTCTTGGATATCCAAACCCGATTAACCATTCACCAAAGTCGAAAATAATATAGAAATGTAAAATATTTTTGGTTTTTAAACGAAAGTTGTAATCAAAACAAAATTTTTAAAATAAAACTATTTACAAACACTAATATATGAACAGTAAGAAACATATTTTTGTGAATTGAGCAAGGAATCATATTGATCTATCAGTTCTTCCATCATGGTTTTATATTTCAGCTTTATTATGTCTGATATTAAGTCAGTCATTGATATTGTTGTTCACTTAAACTTTTAAACAAAAGATTCAGAGACATTAGTGATATGATTAAGGTTCAATTAAGCACACAATATCAGATAGTGATCAGATTCTAATCTTGATTCAGGCTTAATTTGATTTTTACCACGTCACCCAAATTGACTTAAACCTTAGAATCAGCTAATCAAGACATTTAAAAATTTTGATTTTGCAATCTTAGCAACAATCTTCCACTAAAAGGCATACCCCCGTTATCAAGCAATACCCTAAGTTTCCTTTACCATTGATGAGTATGCAAGATTTCATCTGTCGGCTTGCAGACATTGTGTCCTTTCTTGTCCGTTTCTTAATAGTAATAAGACACGAGCAAGGGGACAATGTATGACTAACAACGTGTTTGATCAAGTCAGTAGTGTAGGTTGTACAAAGTACAAAGTGATCAAGTTTAATGATTTTTCAGGGTTTGCTCTGAGCACATTTTTTAAATATGGCTAGTTAGGTTTAATCACTTATTCTCTTACTAGTTTGTTTTAAAGCCTACGAATACACCGAACATTAAGCAATAGGCTTTTATACCTCATTTTAGCAGCAATTGGAACAAGATGATCAATTTACTATCATCTTCCTTTTATGTTTCAAAACTCGTTTTGAGGAGCATTTTCTATTGTTTTTGTATTTTTCTCCCTTTTCAATGTTTTTGAATTTTAACATATTTGAATGTTTTTTATATTTTAAGATTTTTATAAATGTTTTTGTATTTTCCTAAACCATTTCTCCCCCTAAAACCAAAAAACTATATACAAAAGGTTGATAGAATATGTACAAGAAACATGACCTTGATGAATGGTTACACAAAGTTGGAATCCATAACCTTGGGATTACTCTCTATCCCACATCTCAAATTCTTAATACCATTAAGCCCCAAAAAATACAAAAAATTGTTTTTATCGAAAGCTTTAGTAAAAAGGTCGGCTTTTTGTTCATCGGTGAGAATTTTTTCTAAGGTTATCAACTTCTTTTCGTAGCAATCACGAATGAAGTGATACTGTATATCTATATGTTTAGTTTTAGAGTGATTTACTGGGTGTTTTTTTGTTATGGAGATAGCAGTAGTGTTATCTACAATTATAGGAGGAATAAGAAATTTCAAACCGTAATCGCGCATCTGTTGTTGTATCCATAAAACCTGAGAAAAACAACTGGAAGCAGCCACGTACTCAGCTTCACATGTAGATAGCGATACAGTTGTCTGCTTCTTACACTGCCATGTCACCAACCTGCTACCAAAAAAATTGACAACCGGCGGTGGTAGACTTAGAATTTAGCTTGCAGCTTCGATAATCTGAATAAGAATTGGCTCTTAGTTCAAGAACATCATCTCTCGGATACCAAAGACCGACCCTGGACATCCCTTTAAATACCGAAGTACCCGCTTCACTAACGTCAAGTGAGAGACTTTTGGATTGGATTGATATCGAGCTCACAAACAGGTATGATACATGATGCCTGGCCTGTATGCAGTGAGATACATGAGAGAGCCAATCATAGAACGGTAAAGTGTCTCGTCAACCTTCTCCCCGGTGGGATTAGGACCGATTCCATGATTAAAAGGAATCGGAATGCTGATCGGTGTTGAGTCAAAAATATTGAACTTCTCTAAGATATCTTTGACATACTTTTTCTGGTGTATAAAGATACCATCAGACATCTGTTCGACTTGTAAACTCAAGAAAAACTTCAATTCTCCCATTGCGCTCATCTCAAACTTCGATTTCATTATGTTTTCGAATTCCTTGCACAGAACATCGTTTGTCGACCCAAAGATGATATCCTCAACGTAGACCTGGACTATCAGTAAATGTCCATCATCTTCTTTTGTGAAGAGTGTACAATCGACGATGCCACGAACAAAGCTATTGTCCAACAAGTGTTGAGATAATGTTTTATACAGAGCTCTCGGGGCTTGATGTAATCCGTAAAGAGCATTGTCGGGTAGTACACCTTGTCTTTGTGGATCGACAAACCCCGGTGGTTGTTCCACATAGACTTCTTCACCCAATTTTCCATTAAGCAAGGCAAACTTCACATCTAGCTGATAAAACGTAAATCCTTTCTAAGATGCAAAAGCCAAGAATATTCTGATTGCTTCAAGTCTAGCCATGGGAGCATAGACTTCATTATAGTTGATTCGTTCCCGTTGATTAAATCCAAGAACCAACGGTCGAGCTTTATTTCTGACAATGTTTCCATTTTTATCCCGTTTACACTTGAAAACCCACTTGGTATTTATACACATTTTGTCGTTAGGTAGATCAACAAGTTTCCACACTCATCGTTATTTAAACTGTAATAACTCCACATGCATAGCATTGGCCCAGCTTTCATCTGTCAACGCTTAAAACCAAAAACAATCTACAAAAGGTTGATAGAATATGTACAAGAAACATGATCTTGATGAATGGTTACACAAAGTCGGAATCCATAACCTCGGGATTACTCTCTTTCCCACCTCCCAAATTCTTAATACCATTAAGCCCCAACAAATACAAAAATATGTTTTTATCGAAAGCCATAGTAAAAAGGTTGGCTTTTTGTTCATCGGTATGAACTTTGTCTGCGGTTATCAACTTCTTTTCGTAGCAATCACGAATGAAGTAATACCGTATATCTATATGTTTAGTTTTAGAGTGATTTACCGAGTTTTTTGTTATGGAGATAGCAGTAGTGTTATCTTCAAATACGGGAGTAATAAGAAATTTCAAACCGTAATCGCGCATATGTTGTTGTATCCATAAAACCCGAGAACAACAACTAGATGCAGCCACAAACTCAGCTTCACATGTAGATAGCGACACAGTTGTCTGCTTCTTACACTGCTATATCACCAACCTGCTACCAAAAAATTGACAACCGGCGGTGGTAGACTTAGAATTTAGCTTGCAGCTTCAATAATCTGAACTAGAATAGGCTCTTAGCTCAAGAACATCGTCTCTTGGATACCAAAGACTGATCCCTAGACATCGCTTTAAATAACGAAGTATCCGCTTCACTAACGTCAAGTGAGATACTTTTAGATTGGATTGATATCGAGCGCACAAACAGGTAGGATACATGATGCATGGCCTGTTTGCAGTTGGATACATGAGAGAGCCAATCAAGAACGGTAAAGTGTCTCGTCAACCTTCTCCAGGTGGGATCAGGACCGATTCCATGATTAAAAGGAATAGGAGTGCTGATCGGCGTTGAGTCAGCCATATTAAACTTCTCTAAGATATCTTTGACATACTTCGTATGGTGTATAAAGATACCATCAGACATCTGTTCGACTTGTTAACCCAAGAAAAACTTCAATTCTCCCATTGCGCTCATCTCAAACTTCGATTTCATTATGATCTCGAATTCCTTGCACAGAACATCGCTTGTTGACCCAAAGATGATATCATCAACGTAGACCTGGACTATCAGTAAATGTCCATCAACTTCTTTTGTGAAGAGTGTACAATCGACGGTGCCACGAACAAAGCTATTGTCCAACAAGTGTTGAGACAATGTTTTATACCAAGCTCTCGGGGCTTGATGTAATCCGTAAAGAGCATTGTCGAGTAAGTACACCTTGTCTTTGTGGATTGGATCGACAACCCTGCTGCTTGTCCCACATAGACTTCATCACCCATATTTCCTTTAAGGATGGCATACTTCACATCTAGATGAGAAACCTTAAATTCTTTCCAAGACGCAAAAGCCAAGAATATTCTGATTGCTTCAAGTCTAGCCACGAGAGCATAAACTTCATTATAGTCGATTTCTTCCCATTGATTAAATCCAAGAACCACCAGTAGAGCTTTGTTTATGATAATGATTCCATTTTTATCCTGTTTACAATTGAAAACCCACTTGGTATTTATACACCTTTTGTCGTCAGGTATATCAACAAGTTTCCACACTCCCAGTTTTTCTAACTGTAATAACTCCTCATGCATAGCATTGACCCAGATTTCTTCTGTCAACGCTTGCTTATATGTTTTCGGTTCGATTTGCGAGATAAAACATTTAAACGCAAACCGATTTTGAAGCGAAGTAACTTGACTTAGAGTTTGTACTCCCGTATTAAGTTCACCAATGACTTAGAGTAGGTGGAATAACTTTTTAGTTTAGTGTCAACCCTTTCAGTTTTGATTTTAATCAGTTGAAGTTATCTTTTAAGTTCCGCTTTCTCATCGATCTGCCTATTGCAATTTGTTTGTCCTCAACTTTGTGTTTAAGCATAGAAATTGTTTTCTCATCTTGTAGGATTTTCACCCACAAGTTTTTCTCACATGTTTGAAGCTTATCATATGCCACCTTGATATTTTGATAATCCTGAAATATTTTTTTATAGTCGGTTATTAATGAGTTAATAACAAATTCTTTTTCATCATACGACTCATAAATATGTTTAACCTCTTGAGTAGAAAATGTACATGCCTTGCCATAGTAGCATGCTGAATGAGTTCTTTTTCAACATCTTCATTTCTCACTTCATCAACTGCAGCTGGAACACCTTCAGCTTGCATAGTTGCTTCACTCATTTCCTCAATCTTTGCTGCAACTGGAATTTCATTGGCTTCTGCAGTCTCATATTCTTCATCAACTCCAAAATAAATTTTTCCATGAGGCACTACCTCTCCATTAAACCAACCTGCAAAACTTCCAAAAACATCAGGTGGCAAACATGATTGGAAAAATACATTTGAAATTGAATCAAAACTCTTAGGAGATCCTGTCTCTTCAAGATCCCTTGACATTTCCTCAATATTGTTCTCCTCTTGATCATCACATATTCCCTCACACTCAGTCTTTTCACCATTAGTGAGATCAGATGCTTTAATCTCATCCTTTACAACAACATCTTCAACATCATTTTCAGCATCTTCCACTGCTTCACCTGCATTCTCAACATTTACTTATTCTCCAGCTTGTTGATCCTCACCAATTACCTCAACTACATTTTCCCTGTGAATGATAGAGTTCCAGTTGAACCCTTCATCTAGTTGTGTGTGGCAACCTTTTGATGACGAGGTCTCAGGCTTCTTTGACGATTCAGCTGGTGCATGAGGGCTTTGATGATAAATGACATGTCTATTGTAATCCCTACCAAAAGGATTATGACTATTTTCACCAACTTCTTGGCTAGTGCATTCCCTCTTGAAAGGCCCTTTATCCTTTCATCGAAAACATCAGACCTTTGACTTGTTAAATCCTAGTTTGGAAGTCGTCCCGTCAAGAAAATTTTTTCAAATATTTTGCCTAAATCTTTGAGCTCTTCTGACAACGCTAGCCATGCACCAACGGATATCCAACATCTCCATCTCTTCTGGATCGATTTGATCATAATCCTCCTTCATCATGTTATAGTTTCCAATTCACCCTGTGATTAAACATTCATATGACTCGAGGATGGATCCTAGAAAAGCCATATGTTCTTGAACATTCTCTGCAGTAAGTCCATTTATGTTCTTGATCTTAACAGCTATGTTGCACTGCATAACATCGGATGATGGACTCGTGGATTTTGATGATTGATCATGAGAAGAGTAGGTTCCAGTGTAGTTGCTTGTGTAGTGTGGTATATTAGTTGATTGAAATTGACTTGATTGCAAACTACCACCACAACTACTGCTAGTGAAGAAAGTAAGTTTGAATTTTCGGGCTAGGAGCCACCACAGATTGTGATGGATTGAAGTATAACCCGATCTTGAGTTACTGTGATACTCTTCATTTTCTGCTTCTTGCGGACTTCGAGCTCTTGGGCTTCTAATTTTTCAATAAGTCGGGCGAGAGTCAATTTGGCGTACGCAATTGGATTTGACTATTGAATCCTGATGAATGTCTCATAGTCGTCAGATAGAGAATCAACAAGTTTATTTATATACTCATACTCTTGCTTCTACATACCCAATCTCTTCATTTCATTAACCAGATGGCAATACCTCTCGATTCATTGTGCCATTGTTTCTCCTTTGACCATGGTGAAGATGTCAAATTCCTTCTTCAACAAAGCCATTTTAGACTTCCTCATATCTGGATTCTCTTTGTCCTTGTTAAGTAAAACTTCCCAGATTGAGTAGCACAAGCCATTGTGCCGTAACAATTGGAAAATCTCGGCCTTAATAGATTGTTGAAAGAGATTCATATTTTCTTTTCTCAGAGAAATCTGGCTCTATCACCCTCCAGGATTTGGGATAAACGGTGGCTAGTACCGTTCTCGTTACGTGGAATGATGAACTCCACTTTGACCACTTCCCACGCATCGTAATTAATAGCTTGCACGTATGTCTCAAATTTGTCCGCCCAACTCGGATAATCCTCCATTTTCAAAAGCTTAGGTGGCTTAGTATACATGCCCATCTCATTCAACTCTTTAATGTACCGAGGCAGAAATTGATACAAGGTGAAAAACACAATATATATCTCATTTAAGCTCCAATATTATTGACAGTAGAGAATCGACACAAGATATGACAGTTAAACTACACGAGCTTACTGGATCAGAAAATATAACAAGAAGAGAAAATGATCCAAAAGCTTACTAAATGAAACTAACTAACAAACTATTTATACTAAAACATCATAGCCACGCATATGTTAGCATGAATTCAACGTATAAGTCCCATGCACAAGTGGCGTATAACCCATCAACTTATACGACCACTATGCAGCGTAAAAGTCCATTTAATCATCAGCGTATATGTCTATGCAATTTAACAATCAATCAGTATGTGGCAACATGAAACCGCATATATCATCACATACATATACGGGAACTAGACAACATATAAGATCTTATAACATCTGTATATGTCATCCAATCAGCAGCAACATCGTATATGACCAGCAAGAGTATGACATCATCACCGTTCATATACGGAAACCAATGAATCGGATATAATATACGGTCCACCATATAAGTGAAAACTTCCACCGTATATCATATATGTACGTATAACATATGCGCGAGTTTGTACATATCCGCTGATCATCTTCTTCGCAAAACCCGTTTTTTAACACTTCTATCAACCGACCACTAACAAGACGAAATCGAAAGACGTTTCATGTACCAATTGACTCCCTCTCGGATTTTGCTTTGTCTTGTTTGTTTAAACGCTTGACGTTTTTGATCCTTCAATAATAACGGTTTAAACTTGGTCGTCCAAAACAAAGATCTCTTGGCGTTAAGCTTTCCAAACAAATTTGACGTTGAATACTTTCCACGGTAATTAAACATTCATCCGTATTACTATCGCATTTCGTTTCTTCATTTATTAAGATATTATATTCCACATGCATCGTTAAATCATCATTATGTAAGTGAGGATAGCTCATAATGTTTTATTCTATATTCTTCTTCAACGTGAACGCTCGTATATGTCGAGTCTCATACCCGAACATATAATCATTTAGAACCAAATGATATATAAGTCATGTATTTACTTATATATGGATGATAGATGTTGATACATTCACGTAAATATAAAATATAACCATTCAAGACTTGTAATCTTCAACCTCCATTGATAAGACATCATCAATCTTCGGTTTACAATGACACAAAATGCATCAAAAATGATAGAAACGAGATAAATATCGAGTTTCTCAAGTAGAATCGGAGCCACACGGCTCTCATACCAATTAAAAGTTCATGACCGGGATCGAGATCATGTTTCGACGTTTACGAACTAATTTAAATCTTTAATATACCGAGCGGAAATCGGTACAAGATGAAAAACACAATAGATATCTCATTTAAGCTCCAATATTATTGATAGTAGTGAATCGATACAAGATATGACAGTTAAACTACACAAGCTTGCTGGATCTATAAATATAACAAGAAGAGAAAATGATCCAGAAGCTTACTAAATGAAACTAACTGAACAAACTATTTACAGTAACACATCATAGCCACGTATATGTTTAGCATGAATTCAACGTATAAGTCCCATGCACAAGTGGCGTATAACCCATCTACTTATACGACCACCATGCAGCGTAAAAGTCCATTTAATCATTAGCGTATATGTCCATGCAATATAACAATCGATCAGTATGTTGCAACATGAAACAGCATATACGATACATACATATATGGGAACTAGTCAGCGTATAAGATCCTATAACATCCGTATATGTCATCCAATCAGCAGCAGCATCGTATATGACCAGCAAGAGTATGACATCATCACCGTACATATACGGAAACCAATGAATCGGATATAATATACGGTCCACCATATAAGTGAATACTTTCGCCGTATATCATATATGTATAACATATGATCTCAGTCTGTACATATCCGCTGATCATCTTCTTCGCAAACCCCGTTTGTTAACACTACTATCAACTGACCACTAACAAAACGAAAGCGAAAGACGTTTCGTTTGCCAACAACAACCCTATCATACACCGCCCGCATCACACCATGTGAGGCCACGGACCCGGGTGCCATACTTTAACGTTGAATTTACTCATATACATAGTTTTAAATATTATAGTGAATTAAAACTTTTCGCGCAATAATTAATAGTCACCCATATATTACATAACACTTTAAATCTTGTCTTGATAAACATTCACTTGTCTTTAACTAATCAAAACATAATAAAGAAAAAGAATCATAACATTCTTTCCCTTTAGATGCTAGCCTCTTCAGTTCATACCATATATCTTCCTCAAGCCAGCTGCTTTAATCTATTTGCATGCTTGGATACTAAAAAGCTACACTAAGTGAGTTCTAGTTAATCAGACAACATACATTACATACACACACTTACATATACATATCCGAAGATACATATTATATGCATAACGTGTTTACCTTCCTTTCATATATGCGAACATACATTCATACTTTTATTCTTCCATTCTTTCATACTTTCATATTTTAAATTACTTAGTACATATCATCTCAAATATTATTAGGATCTGGTCCCTTATATCTCATATATTATTAGGGTATGATCTCCTTTATCTAAGATATTATTAGGGTCTAGTCCCTTCTATCTCAAATATAATTAGGGTCTGGTCCCTACCATCTCAGATATTATTAGAACCTGGTCCCTACCATCTATACATCCGTAAAACCATACATACATTACTTTATATCGTTATTCATATAATTACATACATATTCTTAACCTTTTCTATATCATCATTAAACATTCATATAGCATAATCTTACCACTTAAGGTAAGTTTATTAACTAACCACATAGAAGTATACACACAGCCCCGAAAAACATAATACATAAAGGGGCTAGAAACTCACCTTGACCCTGTTTTCTCGGAGTTAACTGTAGCACCTCTACTTAGTTGTGCACGACTAGCTGTTTAACAATTATAAACATCACTTAACTACCCTTAACCAGATCATATTTTTAAGTTATTGAACTTCTTTAACTTAGTCAATGTGATAAATTTTCCCTTACGAACGAATTGAGTCGAGTTTTTCAAACGTACCGAATCAAATATTCAAACGAATCGAGACGAATTCCAAAACAAATCAAATCGAATATTCAAACAAATAAAATTGAATTCTGAAACAAATCGAATCAAATCTAGTTCCAAAACGAATTGAATCGACCCTTTTTAAAGGAATCAAATTGACCTTTTTTAACGAATCAAATGAATGCGATTTGAATTTGGTTTTCATGTCTTTTAGCTATACCAGTTTTTGGTTCGAACGTCACCCGTTCGTCCCAAATCGCACCCAACAACTAGTTTGTGGAAAATTTTGGGTTTCTTCTTACATTATATGGTCTGATTTGCTTTATTATCAAATCGTATGGCAAACTGACCTCAAATACTCAACATATTATTCAAAACGTACCTCTTTGGTTTGGTTCAGATCTGATGCAACCTGTGAATCAGGATGCGTTTTCTTGTCGTTTGATGAAGATTCAACATGAAATCGGCCCTTTCTTCATCCCGGATTTGGGTCCGAAATGATAAGAGTGTTTGTGTGTGTTTTTGAGTGTGTGGAGGCAAAGGGGAAATGAAGGTTTTGGGTATTAGGGAGGTTTATGATGCTTATATTGGATAAGCCCATGGACCTTAAGGCCCATAACCATCCTCTAATCCAACTTTTTATTTCCATATCCACAACCCAACTTATTATTATTTATCTAATTAAATAATAACACACTATTAAATAAACAAAATTCTTTTATTTATTATTATCAAAAGTGAAATGTTACACACCACCGCCGCCAATGGTTCGGAAATCGAACCAAGCAACAGTGAAGGGATGAATCGTAGAGCAAGTGTAAACATAAGACACTTGAATAAAAGGGGAGACGATGGTAACCCGAATGCACGAAAAATAGGCCACAACCACCGTCTGCCATAAAGCCCGCTATCGTATCAACCGTCGTGACCATTTTCACCGTCCGCCAACACCACACCACTTCTACCAATAGTGCGTAATAAAACTTGGCACCAGTGAAGACGGTGAGGTAGATGGAGCATGGTGTGAACACGGTTGATAACCAACATCACGGTGATTTCGTTGTAGAGCATAAATGAAGATGGAGGAAAGAATGGGAGAAGGAGAGAGACCATGATATTTGAAAGAAGAGTGGCAACACTAAGGATTGGTTAATAGGGTAGCAATGCGCCAAATAATGCCTACGACCACAAAAAAAAGTGCGGAAGTAGGCCTTCCGCCTCACAAAAAAGTTTAAGCTCAAGTGTGACCAAAGGTCGAGTCATTGTTGTTATCGTACGCTCATATTCACATATTATTGGTCGTGGCTACTAAAAGGTATGGCTAAAGGGTACCCATATTTATTTGCTGAATCAAGTATTTTGTACCAATAATTGTGACTAAAGGGTAGCCATGGATACATGAATTTATTGTAAGTGTGGTCGTTTCTATTATATAGTAAAAAAATATATGTTTTAGCCACATCCATTTCAAAATACCGAAGCAAAAGGGTTCTTGTAATCAAGCATTTTGTCAAAAATACTGTAGCTAAAGGGCAACGACGGTCACATGAATATATCGTAACTGTGACTATTTGTATTACGAAGTCTCAAAAAAGTTTGTATTATCTACATCTATTTCAAAAACCATGGCAAAAGTGGTGTCGTGATCAAGCATGCATTTTGTCCCATTAAGTATGGCCAAATGGTAGCAATGGCCACATGATTTTAATAGCAAGTGTGGACGTTTGTATTATATAGTAACAAAAAAGTTTGTTTTAGCCAAATCCATTTCGAAAAACCATGGCTAAAGGGAACCAACGGCAAGGTGATTCTATTGTGGTTCTTTGAGTCCATTCTGTGTAATTATCCATTTATTTTTATTTCTATAAAGACATTTTAGGGTTGAATCGTTAAGGATAAATGGTTTCTTTTGATAGAACATTGAGACGGATATGTGAGTGTGATAAAGGGACACAAGATATAAGCGATAACGGTAACCAAATGTCTCCTCATTAACGTGACCAGATGATTCTAGTTACATACATACACTCGATTAAGCTTGCTTCTCTAAAGTCTGCAATCTTTGGTGGCCTGTCACACTAGAGAAAATCTCTCTAGACACTAATAATAGACACACACGTAAAGAAACCATACGTATGAAACTCCTATAATAGGCAACACACTCATAAGTATACATCTTCATGCGTATAAGTGATATTCGATATATATGAGTCTTCATATGAATGAATGTTTACACATATGAACATATTTCACACATATGAACCTCATATGGATGACACTTTCATGCATAATAGCATATAGATTGGACAGTAGCTCAAAAACTAATTGTCACACCACGATCAAAGGCGACAGAACATGCCGAGGTGTAACGTATAGATTGGACAGTAGCTCAAAAGACACTAGTTTAAGTGACAATGATTATTTAATTTCATTAACATTAAAACAAATACAAAATAAAAAATCAGAACATATATATCATAATTTTATATTTTAGAGTAATGTCTTGGATCTTTAAAAAATATATTATAATCGGAACAAAGACATTTAAAACTAATGTCTTGGATCTTGAACAATGCACCTACTTGTACATGTAGCATGTATAAATAGGGTTTGTCACACGAATGTTGGTGAGAATACACAAGTTTAGTTATATAGGTAAATCACAATACATATGTAAATGGTGAGCATTACAATTCTTATGATAATGTAAACAACTAAATAGATGTGGACACGTTCCTATTGATGCAAAATCAACGTACATGGGTAAGTGTATGATCATACTAGATAAGGATGAGATACCAACCATCAAACTTAAAACAAACACTTAAACACATAAAGCATAGTCATAGGTCATGCCATTATCACACATAAACATATATCGAATTCTGTTTTAAAAAATGCGGTAAACACATTGGTAATGTAAATACGGTATATCTGTTAGCCCCAAAATGTGTAGCATCCCGAAAATTCAATGAATAATATTTAATATATTATTTACGTTGGAAAACTTAATTTGAGTTAGTAGTATATTATAATAAAGATAAAATAATGGTAGGCTAAAATAGATGGAATTAATTATGGACTTAAGATGAAGATGGGCCTAAGCTCCATGGGCTTAGGGAGTATAAATACCCCTTACACCCTAAATCCTTTCCATCTCCATCATTCTACACCTTAGCCAACACCATCAAAAACACGCACTTAAGCCAAACACTCCCTACACTATTCTATTCAACGGTCCAATACCAACCGAAGGTAAGAAATCACTTATCTCAGCCGACCCAACAATTTAGAACCCGACACCGCAGCACCGGAATGCCGAATGAGCCGTTCGAATCTAGATCTAGCGTATTTTGGGTATTTAATCAACCAAAAACGAGATTAAGGGCCACTTTAGCTCAGGTCTGGACAACCCGAAGTTGCCTGGGTCATAAAAGAACAAACTCCAGCCAAACATAGTGGTTAACGGCGTCTGGCGACGCCAGAATAGAAGAAAAACCTTAAAAACGTGAAATAGAAAGCTGGTCTACACGTTAAGGCGTATAAGTATATACGCCGTATATGTATGAGCAGCGCATAAGCATATACACTGTATATGTATATGCACAGTATATGTATATGTAACATGTATGTACATGTAACGTTTATGTATATGTATCTTATATGTGTATGCAATGTGTAAGTATATGCAGCGTATATGTATATGCAATGTATATGTATATGCAGTGTATATGTATATGTAGCGTATATGTATGTGTGCCGTATATATATGTATGTCGTGTATGTATGATCAGCGTATAAGTGCATTAAGAAAGCATAAGTCACTTATGTGTATAACTTATATGCAACATATAAGTTATAACATATACGGACGTATAAGCTATACACTAAGAGAACTTATACGGGGAAGAACTTACACGCCCAAAACTTATACATGCTTGAATGATTTTCCAAATAAACGAAAGATATACGGCGAATACGTATGTAAACGATAGATATGGACTTATATGATGGTTAAGATAAGAATAGGTAAATAATTAATAATGAAAGGTAACGTTTAAAATGAAGATTCGATTTGATTAAATAGTTGAACTTCAGTTTTTCTGATGAGGTTTTTGGTAAAGGCTTATTAAGGAAAATAAAATTTTTCAAAGCTGACTGTCCAGGGGCTCTGCCCCTCCCCCCACCTTAGACTTATTCTATTTGATATGGACTTATTTGATTTGATTAACCCTAGCTAGGGGCTCTGCCCCTTGTAAAAGATATATATACACTTATTCGATTTGATTAACCCCAGCCAGGGCCTCTGCCCCTTGGACCCTTCTAGGGCTTGCCGCCTGATGTGTGGGTAAAAGTATGTACGTTAATGTATCTATATTGTGTGTCTTACTTGTTTATATGTATCAAATAAAAATACTTTGATAGGTTTTATGTTTACAGGTGTGTGGAGCTTAACGGAGCTTAAAGAAGCTAATTTGGAGCATTCATTATGGAGTGGAAATGAAAGTAATGATGCATGAGATGATAGAGAATTGAAATACGAAGACGTGACCGCAAACAGGGTGGAAAACAGAGTTGAAACGAAGATTCTATAAAGAAAAGAATATTTAGTCTGGTAGGACCGTAAAGTAGAGCTGTTTGACCGTAAGCTACGGTTTGACCGTAAGCTACGGTGGTGTTGGGTCAAGAAATTTACCTAAGGGGAGATTGTTGAGTCAAAGATTTGACCTAAATGAAGTACATGGAAGATTGTAATCTTCTCAACCTCCTCTGAATTTGCTAAGTAATGGATCCGAGCACACCTTAGACCTCCGAGCAAGCTTTTACTTAGCCGAGTACGATATTTTGCCTACCGGGCAAGGTTTACTTCAAATAGTCTTCTTAAGTGGTTATCCGAGCAAGGTTTGCAAATTAGTGTGTTTCCGAGTAGGGTTCACTAGTTTATGTAAATCCGGGCAAGATTCACTTTATCAAGCAAGCATGTTCTTCAGGACCAAGTATTTTACTCTTCCGAGTAAGGTTTGGTTAACCAAGTCCAAGAAGACAAGTGATTGGAAGACCGGGCAAGGTATTCATTAATAAGTATGATCCGAGTATGCTTGATAATCTAAAGGAATATTTCTAAGTAATATCGAGTAAGGTTCAGCTTGAGCAAGGAACAGTACTCCCGAGCACACTTTGCTAATAAGTTATTTTATAGCAAAGAGCTGAAATGGATCATTGAAGAACAAGGTTGCTCGTATGGATTTGTCGGGCAAAGTCGGGCAAGTTCTAGAAGACTGAAGTCTACTCGGTGAGTATTTTACTTAGTGAAATACTCTTTAAGTAAAGTCTACCCGGAAACTGATCCCGAGCACACTTCTATGTTACCAAGTTATGAAGGATGGCCGAGCATACTCGGAAAGACAAGATTGATGCAAAGCCTACCCGGAAGACTTGTTTTACACTTAGTTTATTTTGAATATGTAATCTGAGTATGTATGATTGTATTTGGGGGGTTTCTAGAAGGAATGACAGCTGTCCTAGGTTGGCAGGCCTATAAATAGAATATTTAGGGCACGCCGCCGAGGAAGACAGAGAGAGATAAGCCATAGCACAATACGGATAAGACCGACACAATTAATTGAGAGAATATTGTGTGACGGCTGTCTTAGGATTCCGAGAAAGCCCTAAATCGATTATCCTTTTGTATGATTAATATTATATAAATGGAAATCTTTTGAGTGAATCCTGTGTGTGCTTTCTATCTTTGATTATTCATTGCAACCGATGTTTGTTATTGATTCCGCCTTTAATAAACGGATATCTGTCTAAATATAGCAACCCGTCATTAACTCTCTTGTCAACACGATTAATCCGTGTGAGTTATGACATGATTGATTAAGATCCAGCTGAAATCGAAGGGACTGACAAGTGGTATCAGAGCTGTGTTACTGCTATTTTAGAAAGATTGTTGTTGATTGAAGATTTGAAGAAGAATGACGTAAGCAGACCACTGTTCGATTGATTTGTGACGTCAGCAGCCCTGTTTTTCATTTTTCTTCCAGATCTACAATCTAACGGTGTTTTCTCTTCCTTATTTCAATTAAAGTTTCTATCTTTATATTTATATCTTGTTCTAATCGAATCAGACACCACTGATCTAAACAATCGAGTCTTAGATCTGAATATTTTTGAAATTTTTTTTTAAGAAATTACTTTTATTTTTACAAAAATGTCTGGTTATGAGGAACAAGAGGTGTCTACTAACAAGATACCAAGGTTGTATGGACATGAAAACTTTATCAAATGGAAGGTACTCTTTGAAGCAGCCGTATGCTACAATGATATTGATATGTGGAACTCCATCAAGAATGGTCCACAAACTACTGTTGAAGAAGGTGCAAATGCAACTGCAACTGCTGCTGTAAGAGAAAAAATGAGAAAGGTGGATGACAAAGCCTTAGCTATGATTAAGCTAGGTTTGTCTTGGGAGATTCTGACCAAGGTGGCTCATCACACAACTGCCAAACAAATGTATGATGCCATCCTTGAGATGTATGAAAGGAATACTGAATTAAAGAACATAAAGAAGCAAAGATTGAAGCAACAGTTGGAAAGGTTCAAGTATAAGGATGGAGAAAGGTTGAAATCAATACTAGAACGTTTTCTAAGTATTGTGAATGAGTTGAGAACAACTGATTATGTAATGACTGACTTTGATTTGAATACAAAGTTACTCAATTCAATGCCAAAAGAATGGTATACTGCTTGCAAGTTCATCCTTCAGAAGCAAAATTTCAATGATTTTAAATTGGATGATGTAGTATGCTTTCTTCAGGCTGCAGAACTTGAAATGATAGAGAATGAGATGATTAAGGAAGATTGACCCTGCTTCAATGTTTCAAATGCATTGATTGCACCTATGGAAAATCTGTCTACCAAGAAGCAACAGCAAATTCCCATTATTAAAGAACCAGCTGAACATAATGTTGTTACTCCAAAATCTCTCATTGGAGGTAGCACAAGTAATCAAGGAAATCAGCAGAGGTTCAACGTGCAACTGATTGATGATACTGATTCTGCCTCCAAGCCAAGTGGAAATGTTCCTAATACTGGCACAGGACATGGCCAAAGCAATGAAACACAAGCTTTGTTGTCTATGTTTACTGAGTCATATAATGCCTTTGTTGCAAAGAATATAATTCACACAAGTGTGGTACAAGATGATTTAGAACAAATTGATGCAGATGACTTGGAAGACATGGATTTGAAGTGGCAAGCTGCCATGTTGGGTTTGAGAAGTAAAAGGCTGTATAACAGAACTTGTAGGTCTCAGGTTTCTGGTCCTAATGACAGGATTGGATTTGACAAGTCAAAAGCAATATGCTACAATTGTCAGCAACCTGGTCATTTTGCAAGAGAATGCAATCAACCAAGAAACTTTCAAATGAATCAATTCCAGAATCAACAATAAGGAGGTCAGCATCAATATCAACAAAATCAACCAAGAGGTCAGCAGCATTACCAACAAAATCAGCCAAGATTCAACAACAACAACAGTCAAATGAACAACTTTAACAACAACAACTTCAATCCCAACAACAATTACAACCCCAACTTCAACAACTTTCAGCCTCAAATGAATAATTAACAACAAAGTATGCAACAGACTCAAGGTTTTCAAATGAATAACAATCAGAACCTTCAAGCAGCTCAAAATGTTCCAAACAACACTGTTCCAGCAAATCAAAATCAGTTCAGAATTCAAGGAATTGTGGTAGTGACTACACAGCATGAAGGAAATTTTGATTGGAGCAATCATGAAGAGGACATTGCAGATGATATCAGGAAAGCAAATGTGGCATTCATGGCCATAATTGAGAAAGAAAAAGGATCATCATCTCAGGTACACTCTGCTCCTACAGTTGATTTAAATGAACTTATCATTGAATTGAAAACAAAGGGAAGGCAAGCTAGAAAGTGAGTGTTTTAGAAAACAAAGCATCATCAATGAGTATGAGGCAAGTGAGTTGATCAGTGATGAAAAGATTAAAAGCCTTGAAGATGATTGCATGATCATTTACAGAACTCAAACTAGATACACCACTGAGATTGATGGATTAAAGAAGATGCTGGTTGAAGAAAAGGTGCAAAACACAAGACTAAAGGTTGAAACTGAATTTTTGAAGAATTTGATCTCAACAGGCAACATATGTGGTATACTAAACCAGGTGAAGGAATAAGACAAATACAAAACAGTACCACCTCCATTCAACAACAACTTCATGCCAAAAGTTGACAAAGAGAAAATAGATGCATACTTGCAACAATTCAGAGATGTCTTTCAAGACAAGGAAGAATTTGTTGATTTGTACAAAAAGGTAGAAGTGAATGAAGAAGGGGAGTTTGTGATTAAGAAAGAAGTAAAAGAGAATAAGTCAATTGGAGTTCAAGTCACTGAGGATGACTTTGATTCAGTTGAGTTGGATCAAGATGATTTGAGTGATCAAATTACTGAAAAGGAAATCAAAGCTGCTGAAAGAGGAAGAAAATATAAGAAACCTGAATCTGTTGATAAACTTCCAAAGTATCCACCAGTCCCACCAAGATTGAAGAAACATAATGATAAAATGAAAAGAGAACATGTTTCTTTTGATATTTGTGAAAGGAGGAAGATAAACTACAATGCAGTCAGACCACCAAACAAGACTATTTTGGGTAAGATAAAGCAGAACAACAATAGAAGATGGTGACTGAAAAAGTTGATACAGAAAATTTTATCCCAGTTTATCCAATCTTTTCTAGTCATGAGGTGTTGGATGTTGGAGAAGTGGAAACTATGAAAGAGTATGAGAAAAGACAGTCAAGGGTTAGAGAAAGCAGTGATGAAGAACCTATGATTATGGAGAAAATTGTCTTTGTCAAAAGCAAACTTGAAAGATAAGACATCAAGATTGAGGAATTTGTTCCTTTTTCAATTGATTTTGATGGTTTAAAGAATCAGAAGACTCTAGGAGTCAAGACACCTAAGCCAAGTGAAAGATACAAGAAACCAAAAGAACATGAAATATTCAGAGGCAAGGTTTGGTGCAAAAGGTGTGATGAATATGGACACCACACAGATTCATGTAATGAAAGATTCAAATTCAAACCATTTCATGTACCAGATGGAACAAAGTATAGGCAAGACTTTGTCCTGTATAAAAAGAAGTATGATGAATATCTGGGAAAAGGAAAGGTGTGTGGAAATGAAACCATGAACAAAGAAGAGAAGAAATCCGAAAAGGAGACAAGGATTGAAAAGAAAGTGGCTGAACTAGCAAGAAGAAGTAAATCTCCTAAGAAGAATGAGAAATTAACCAAAAAGAACTATCAGTCTGTGAAAATCAAGCAAGATACTCAATCAGTCAAATCTGATAGCTCACAAGGATCATCAAGCAGTGAGAAGACAAGAAGAAAAGATGCACATTCTAGAAATAAACTAACAGAACTCACTGGTGATGAGAAGTTTCTTTTAAGACATGGATATGAACCACATGGTTTCCTTTGGAAACCTAAGACTGAGAGTAAGGTTGAGCAAGTTTCTGATGTGAGAGACTACTCTGAGAAAAAGGACTATGTGATAAAGGAGTATGCCACTGACTCAGATGAATACCATTGCCCAACCTCATTTGTCAAAACTCCAAGAGAGTGTGGTTATGAAACTGATCATTCAGACAACTTAGAATTGGCTCATGAAGATCCTAAACCAACAACACTCACTTCCCAAGCTGTGTCTGAATCTGAATCTGATGAACTGCAAGTTGATAAGGCTTGCACTTCATCACTTAACTAATTAAATTTTCTTTGTATGTGCAGGAACAGTCCACTCCTCTAAATGACATATGGTATATGGATAGTGGTTGTTCTAGGCACATGACTTGTGACAAGAGATCTCTTGTCAATTATGAAGAGAAGTATGAAGGTCCAGTAGCGTTTGGGAGTGATGAGAATGGTGGAAAGATTGTTGGAAAAGGAATCTTAACAAATGGGAAAGTCTCATTTGATAATGTATTTCATGTTGTAGGTCTTCAGTACAATCTGCTGAGTATATCACAAATGTGTGATAAGGGTTACAAAGTCAGTTTTGATGATTCACACTGTTTCATTTTAAAACCTGAGTTGTAATTCCACCTGAAATGATTATGATGATGGCACCAAGAAATGGTAACTTGTATGAATTGAATATGAAAGAAGCTATTTCAAGAGGAGGTTCATGTTTTGTTTCCAAAGCCACTGAAACTGAGTCAAAGTTGTGGCATAGGAAACTGTGTCATGTGAACTTGAAGAACATGAATAGACTTGTAAATGGTGAGCATGTCATAGGCTTACCTACAAGAGAATTCAAGTTGGAAGATCATTGTGATTCATGTCAAAAGGAAAAACAACACAAATCTACTCATAAGTCAAAACTCATCAACTCAATTGATCAAGTACTTGAATTACTTCACATGGATCTCTTTGGTCCAGTGAGTGTACCAAGTATTGGGAAGAAAGATATTGTCTGGTGATCATTGATGACTATTCAAGATACACTTGGGTTTATTTCCTAAGTACCAAGGATGAGACTGCAGAGTTGATTAAAGGTTGTGTAACAATGATTGAGAACAAGTTGAATAAGACAGTCAAGATGATGAGAAGTGACAATAGCACTGAGTTCAAGAATGGAGTTATGCAAGAATTCTGTGAAGCAAAAGGAATACAACAATAATTCTTAGCTCCTAGAACTCCTGAACAAAATGGTGTAGCAGAAAGAAGAAACAGAACACTTATTGAAGCTGCAAGAACCATGTTAGCAGATGCTAATCTGCCTGTCACTTTTTGGGCTGAAGCTATAAATACAGCCTGCTATGTTCAGAACAGGGTACTTGTCAACAAAAGGATTAACAGAACTCCCTATGAAATATTTCACAACAGAAAGCCTTACATTAAGTTTTTCAAGCCCTTTGGATGCAAATGTTTTCTACTGAACACTAGAGACTATTTGAACAAGTTTCAAACAAAGTCCCTGGATTGTTTCTTTGTTGGATATTCTACATACTCAAAAGCCTACAGAGTCTATGTAAAAGATCACTTGAGTGTTATAGAATCTTCTGACATCATTTTTAATGAGAATCAATTCAATACAGTTGAAGGTGCAGCATGGCTGTTTGATCATGAGAAGTTAATAAGGTCTTTCAAGATTTATCCTTAAGACTTTGATGAATCTTTCTACAAGACCAGTGAAATTGAAGAGAAAAAGAAGAAGTCATTGGACTTGGAAGAATTGTGGAAGAAGGCTGCTGAAAAGGAAAAGGAATATACTTTTGTGAAGAACTCCTCATGTGATATTGGTGAACTTAATCAAGAAAATAATCACAATGTTGAACATGATCATACTGAGAACAATCAAGACAATCAAGATTTACAGGATGATCAAGTTCAGAATGAGGATGACACAAGCAACCAAGCAAGTGGAGAAGAAGCTGCATCTACAGCAAGATTTCAATATCTATTCAAAGATTGAACTTAGAAAACAATGGTGCATCTACTTCAAGACAACATAATGATGAAGCACCAGAATTTCATGATGCAGAGACTGATTTGATCAATGAAGAACCAGAACTCAATGAAACAAATCTTGACACAACTGTGTCTGCAGATAAGATTGTTCAAACTCCTTATGTGGAAAAGAATCATCCGTCTGAAAACATCATTGGTGATTTGCATGAAAGAGTTACAAGAAGTCATTCCGAAATTGCAAACATTTGTCTTTACTCTTGTTTTCTATCCCAAATAGAACCAAAGAACATAGCACAAGCATTAAAAGATAATAGTTGGGTGGAAGCAATGCAAGAGGAATTGGCACAATTTAGAGACCTGCATGTGTGGGATCTTGTTGATAAGCCATTTGACAGATATGCAATTGGAACTAAATGGGTTTTTAGAAACAAAATGGATGAAAGGGGTTTGGTGATTAAGAATAAAGCTAGACTTGTAGCACTGGGATGTCTTCAAGAAGAAGGAATAGACTTTGAGAAAGTCTTTGCACCAGTTGCAAGACTTGAAGCTATTAGGATTTTTCTTGCATATGCTGCCTCAAAGAACATTAAAGTGTTCCAGCTTGATGTTAAGTCTGCATTTCTAAATGGAAATATTGATGAAGAGGTGTATGTTGCTCAACCTACAGGTTTTGAAGATCCAATGTATCCAAATAGGGTGTATAAGTTAAACAAAACCCTTTATGGATTGCATCAGGCTCCTAGAGCATGGTATGATGAGCTGTCAAATCATCTTCTTGAAAATGGTTTCAAAAGAGGAGCCATTGACAAGACACTCTTCTACAAAAGAAAGGGATCAGACTTGCTTCTAGTACAAGTGTATGTGGATGACATCATCTTTGGTTCTACAAATGAACAAATGTGTATGGAGTTTGAAGGGGTAATGAAGTCCAAATACAGCATGAGTTCTATGGGATAAATGAACTTCTTTCTAGGATTGCAAGTTCAACAGAAAGCTGAGGGTATTTTCATTCATCAAAGCAAATATGTGCAGGACATCTTGAACAAGTTCAACTGTCATGAGTACAAGACTGCTTCAACTCCAATGGACACCAAAGAAAAGATGATTGCAGATGAAAAGGGGGAGCCTTTAGATGAACATGAATATAGAGCCAAAATTGGATCTCTGATGTATTTGACTGCAACAAGACCAGATATCATGTTTGCTGTATGTGTGTGTGCAAGATTCCAATCAAGTCCAAAAGTCTCCCACATGAATGCTGTTAAAAGAATATTAAGATATTTGAAGGAAAGACCAGACTTAGGGATTTGGTATCCAAAGAACCAAGTTTTTATCTGATTGCATATACAGACAGTGACTATGATGGCTGCAACATGAGCAGAAAGTCAACCTCAGGTGGATGTCAATTTTTGGGTGAAAGGCTAGTGTCATGGCAATGTAAAAAGCAGACTACAGTTTCAATCTCTACTGCAGAAGTTGAATATGTTGCTGCATCTACCTGCTGTGAACAAGTTCTATGGATTCAAAATCAGATGCTGGACTATGGTTTGAATTTTTTGAACACCCCTATTCTTATTGACAATAATGCTGCATATTTTACTGTTAGAAATCCTGTTCAACATTCCAGAACTAAGCACATTGAAATCAGACATCATTTTATCAGAGACTGCAGTGAAAAAGGTTTGATTGAAATGCAAAGGGTTGATACAAGTGACAATTTGGCTGACCTATTCACCAAACCACTTGATAGAACCAGGTTCAACTTTCTTCTGAAAGCCCTGGGAATGATCAACTCTGATGAAATCTGATTAAGGATGTGTGCCTGGTTGTGCGTCTGTCTGTGCTAACTGATTATTTTATTAGAGATTACATATATTGAATATGTTTCAACTGAATGTTGATTGAATATGTTTTGAATATGTTTCAACTGAATGTTGATTGAATATGTTTTAAATATGTTTCAACTGAATGTTGATTGAATATGTTTTGAATGTGTTTCAACTGAATGTTGATTGAATATGTTTTGAATATGTTTCAACTGAATGTTAATTGAATATGTTTTGAATATGTTTCAACTGAATGTTGATTGAATATGTTTTGAATGTGTTTCAACTGAATGTTGATTGAATATGTTTTGAATATGTTTCAACTGAATGTTGATTGAAAATGTTTTGAATATGTTTCAACTGAATGTTGATTGAATATGTTTTGAGTATGTTACTGGTATGAAGTTAACTGATAGGTGCTTAAGTAACTATCTGTGCAATTTGTTTGAAATTGATGATAATTATTGACTATCAAGTTAACTGATCTGATGTTATGATAAGTAGTTTGATCTGTTTGGGTGAAATTGAATGCTTGTCTGATGTCATGAGTAATCACATGTTTCTGGTTACTTGAGTATGTTATCTATCTGATCTTCTGATGTTGTTAAGATATGATAGACATTGAATGTTAGTACAGTCTGTTTTTCTTGATGATGTTAAGAATGATTAAGATTTGATTATGTGATGCAACTGTTTATGTCAAAATGTGTTTTATGTCAAAATTAAGTAATTCAATGAATTTTATAATGAATTTTGCATAAATACTTTATTATTGTCAAAATATGAGCAAGTTGATTAATGGTGTTGAGATATGATAAGATTATTCAGTTCAAGCTTTTAAGAAGCTTAAAAGAAGGATTTTTAAAGAGAAGTCTCAAGTAGTTGTTTTTGCTGAAAACTATGTCATTTGCCCAGTTGGAAGGACATGCACTTGTGTATGTTTGGTCCTTAAATCTTTATAGATTCAAAGAATAGCCATTGACCTGAAAACTGAATGCATTTGGGGCAATTATGACTTGTTTCTTATTCCTTCACTTAAAACTATGTCAATAGCTCTGACTTTGAAAGGACATATATTCACATGTATGTTTCGGTCCTGTTGACCACTTTTGGTCAAATAGGATAGCCATTAACCTGACAATGAAGAGATATTGGGGTGATTGAATATTAAACTGTGTTTTATGGGAAATGATAGTACATTGACTACTTAGCTGATCATATGGAATTAATAGGCTAAAAAGACCTTAGTATACTCATTAACATGTATGGTTGCTTTCCCATGATGTTGTAAAATCTAAGGTGATATAAACATAATGAATATGCTAATCTTTATGTGGAGATGCATAGTTGTCTTTGCATGTCTCAAGATAAATCTCTCCGAATGATATGTCAGAAAAGTGATTACCCAGTCATACACGAGCCTGTTGTTATTTGGTCAACCAAAATGAAACATCTTTAAATATGACAAAGAACATACTTTTAGAAAATTTGAGAAAATATCAAAAACCAGGGGAAGAATGAATAAATCAACCAAAAGTTGATAAGTGTTTTAAATATTTTATCAAACAAGAGGGTTACAACAAGAACTACAAAGATGTTGACAAAATCTGTCTCATCTTGAATGAAAGGCATGTTATTAACTGTAAGCCCAACGTTCAACCTCTATATATGTCTGAATCTAAAAATACAAAAATACAATAAGTTCTGTCATACAAAAACCATTTTTGACCAAATACAGGAGGTTGGAGTCAAATTGGGGTGATCTGGGGAAAGCCAAATAAGCTTTGAGAAGAGATATGAGGCATCATAGCACAGTGTTGACCATTAATGCATTATGCTTTAAATGAACCTAAATCATATCACCAAAGAGATGAAATTCATGCTAAGTTTATACCTGCTGTTAACCTATCTATGTTGTCATAATAATGCTGAGAGTGAAGTATTGAGATAGCTACTTAGTCAATATGATCCCATTCTTGAGATCTTTTCAATAAATGGAAGAAATTGTTTTGAAGAGAAATATAAATGAAATTTGATCTCTAAATGCACCATTTGCTCTTAAACTATGACCTGAAAAGAAAAATATATTTTGACAAAGTGGTTTAAGTAAAAAAGTGTTGCATTTTACCTAAATAGGTTGAATATGTAAGTTCGGGTAAGGTTTGATGCATTATAACCTTTCCGGGCACAAACTGTTTGAATATGTTGTTTCGGGTAAGGTTTGATAATTTTCAACATTTCCGAGTAAGCTTAGTCATTTTTGGCTTGATTATGTGTGAATATGTTGTTTCGGATAAGGTTTGATAATTTTCAACCTTTCCGAGTAAGCTTAGTCATTTTTGACTTGATTATGTGTGAATATGTTTTTTTCGGGTAAGGTTTGATAATTTTCAACCTTTCCGAGTAAGCTTAGTCATTTTTGACTTGATTATGTGTGAATATGTTGTTTCGGGTAAGGTTTGATAATTTTCAACCTTTCCGAGTAAACTTAGTCATTTTTGACTTGATTATGTGTGAATATGTTGTTTCGGGTAAGGTTTGATAATTTTCAACCTTTCCGAGTAAGCTTAGTCATTTTTGACTTGATTATGTGTGAATATGTTGTTTCGGGTAAGGGCTGATAATTTTCAACCTTTCCGAGTAAGCTTAGTCATTTTTGACTAACTTTATGATTTTCGGGCATGCTTTGAAGTGTTTACAATTTCCGGGTAGAGTACACTGTTGTACTCATTTCCCGAGCAAGCTTGAAGTCTTGAGATGATTATGTGTTGTTATAGCTAGCTTTTAACAAGAAATTCTTCTTTCGGGCAAGCTATGCATGTTATATGCTGATTGTGATTCCAAGCAAACTTTATGAACTTAGTCGAGTACATCAAGTAAGCTCTATGAAATTTTAGACTATAGCACACTTAAATGTCTATGTGTTTTAATTTCATTCCAAGCATGTTCTGTGTTATGTGTGTGTATGATTTCTTTGAAATTACAAGTGTTTTCAGGCAAACTTTTTTTTCTGGGCACACTTTATATTTCGGGTACACTTGTGTTCCTTCAATATACTTGGTAATTTCAAAAGTTAACCTTCCGAGTACACTTTGCTTCCGAGCACACTTTGCTTCTGAGCACACTTTGTACAATATGAAGGTTATTCGGGTATACTTTGCATGAGATTGTTGTTCGGGCACACTTTACATCAGAAAGGTTGCTCGGGCACATTATATTTTCAAGCATACTTGAATGAATGTGTTACTTGATTGAATATGTTAGTTAGTATAATAAAATTGATTATGATAAAATTGATTATGATTCTTATGAGGGTTCATGCTGGATAAGTTTTAATTTGAAATTGAGAAATCTATGTGGGGATCTTAATTGATTCTTAGTAAGGATGTTTATTTGATGATTATACTTGATTATTTGCCTTGTGATTAATTTCTCAAGAAATCTAGTATTTCGGGTAAGCTTTCTTCATCATGTCTTAACTTTAAATTAATTTACTTGATCGAGCAAGGTTTATAAATAGACGAATTCGGGCAAATTTTGTATATCCAAAATGAAAATTTTCCAAGCAAAGTTTGACCGGGTAAGGTTTGTAAGTGGAAGTATACCGAGTAGACTATGGATATATTAATCGTTCGAGTAAGGTCTTATGAACTAAATTAAATGTTTTTAATATATCAAGTGGATAATGTTACTGGTTGACAGCTAATAATTCACAAAAGGACAAAAAGAATTTAAAACCCACTTTCAAAAGGTATAAATGAGGGAGTTGGCAAATTTTTCAACATTACTTCCCTCTCTCTCCTTCCACTGCAAACATGGTATCACAAAGCAAACCATTCTTGAAACAGATAAGAAATTTAAGAGATAAAAGACAAAACACTTTTAAAGATTCTTTCTTTATCTGACATGTTGAGGAAAAGCAAAATATGCAGACCTTTATTCATAACTCTTTTCTGATAAAGCTACAGATATGTACCTTACATTTGTCTTAACTCTTATTAAAAGAAGACCTGCATATGCTATTCAAAATTGAAACTTCACATTTCAAGTGTAACTCACATTTGTGTTTTTGTGCAGATTTCAATATCATTCAAGACAACGGTTTGAATTGAAATGTTATTTATATCTTAATTTTTTCTACATACTTACTTTGAGATCTAACTGATAATTGTGTGTTCATTGTTATAACAGAAAATCAGCAATGGATCCAACTCCAAGTAATTCCAATTCCTACAAACATCATCTTTCTGAAGAACTGAAGAAAGCATTGCAACGAGTTCAAACCCTAATGTCTGAGGTTGAGAAGATCTCAGCTGCCCCAAAAACAGGGGGAGAAATCACTAAATCAGGGGGAGAATTCACTGAAGCTTCTCTCAGTATATGAAAAGAACAGCTCATATGATGATTTTGATAACATTTCTGAAGATGAGAAAAGGAAGAAACTAAAAGGAAAAGAAATTGCCTTGGAGGATGATAAAATTCAGACTTTAAATTCTCAGAAGGTGAATACAATGAACTCAGAAATGAATGAATCTGACTCAGAAGCCAAAAGAGTCTATGTGCAAAGAATGACATAAATTCACGACAGAGAATTTTTGAATCAAATGATGTCTGATAAAGACCTTGAAGAACAAGAAAATTTGTTGAAAATGTTTGAAGATGAGAAAAGGTTAAAAGATGAAGTGAAGAATGTTAATCAGAAGGATTTGCCTCAAGAGCTGATTGAAAAATGCTTGAATGATCAAGAAATTCCAAATGGTGTGGTAGTCTCTCTGCTCAAACTAATTAAGCAAGAAGAACCAGAGATAGAGATAAAGGAGAAACTAGACACTGTCATTGACAAAATTTCAAAAACACTGAGTGAAGAAAAGATTGTTCAAGACAATGAAGTGAAAGATTTGAAAATGAAAGATGATTTGGAACAAGAAATGGAAGTTCAAAATTTCTTGAGTGAATATAATGGTAAATCAAGATTTTTAGTTGAGAATGGAATTCCCTTTGATTCAGTAAAAATAATGACAAGAAAAGAGATTTTGAGCAACTTCAAGAAAATGAAAGGACAACAGCTGAACATGAAGAAGGGAGCAGCTCAATCTCTAGTTGGTATGAACAAAGGAATATCCAAAAAGATGGCTAGTCTATCAAAGATGACAATTAAAGGAAAATCCAAAGTAAAGGAATTCTGCAGAAAGACAACATCTTTGATCTCAAAACAGAACAATACAAAGAAAAGGAAGATGTTTGTGACTAATCAAGAAAAATCAAAGCAAATTCACTTGAAGATGGATAAACCTTTTGTCAAAACTGCTGTAAAAGCCAAAAACCCTTCAGTCAACCATAATATTATGCCAAGCGGAATATTTTGTGACTCCAGGACTGAACATCTGAATGTTATGATGGAAAATGGAGAGATTGTGAAGATCTTCTATAAAAATGACTTCAGAAAATTCAATCTATGGCAATTGAAGGTGATTGCAGCACTGTATCTCTCTGATTACAAAGAAAGGCAAAGTCCTACAAGTGCTAAGCAATCAGAACTGTTAAGATTCTTGGTTGAGCAAGAAAATTAAACAAGCATCTCTGGCTGAAATGAAGAATTTCAAGATTAGGCTTTGTTTTGTAATGTCTTCGGACAATTTTCTGATTATGTATTTTGATTTTTGATTTGATGTGAATTTTTGCTGAGTGTAAGTAACCATAGAAATGTTTTGGGTCAGCTGAGGTGTTCCAATCTAGGGGGAGATTGTTGGGTCAAGAAATTGACCTAAGGGGAGATTGTTGAGTCAAAGATTTGACCTAAATGAAGTACATGGAAGATTGGAATCTTCTCAACCTCCTCTGAATTTGCTAAGTAATGGATCCGAGCACACCTTAGACCTCCGAGCAAGCTTTTACTTAGCCGAGTACGATATTTTGCCTACCGGGCAAGGTTTACTTCAAACAGTCTTCTTAAGTGGTTATCCGAGCAGGGTTTGCAAATTAGTGTGTTTCCGAGTAGGGTTCACTAGTTTATGTAAATCCGGGCAAGGTTCACTTTATCAAGCAAGTATGTTCTTCAGAACCAAGTATTTTACTCTTCCGAGTAAGGTTTGGTTAACCAAGTCCAAGAAGCCAAGTGATTGGAAGACCGGGCAAGGTATTCATTAATAAGTATGATCCGAGTATGCTTGATAATCTAAAGGAATATTTCTAAGTAATATCTAGTAAGGTTCAGCTCGAGCAAGGAACAGTATTCCCGAGTACACTTTGCTAATAAGTTATTTTATAGCAAAGAGCTGAAATGGATCATTGAAGAACAAGGTTGCTCGTAAGGATTTGTCGGGCAAAGTCGGGCAAGTTCTAGAAGACTGAAGTCTACTCGGTGAGTATTTTACTTAGTGAAATACTCTTTAAGTAAAGTCTACCCGGAAACTGATCCCGAGCACACTTCTATGTTACCAAGTTATGAAGGATGGCCGAGCATACTCGGAAAGACAAGATTGATGCAAAGCCTACCCGGAAGACTTGTTTTACACTTAGTTTATTTTGAATATGTAATCTGAGTATGTATGATTGCATTTGGGGGTTTCTAGAAGGAATGACAGCTGTCATAGGTTGGCAGGCCTATAAATAGAATATTTAGGGCACGCCGCCGAGGAAGACAGAGAGAGATAAGCCAGAGCATAATACGGATAAGACCGACATAATTAATTGAGAGAATATTGTGTGACGGCTGTCTTAGGATTCCGAGAAAACCCTAAATCGATTATCCTTTTGTATGATTAATATTATATAAATGGATATCTTTTGAGTGAATCCTGTGTGTGCTTTCTATCTTTGATTATTCATTGCAACCGTATGTTTGTTATTGATTCCGCTTTTAATAAACAGATATCTGTCTAAATATAGCAACCCGTCATTAACTCTCTTGTCAACACGATTAATCAGTGTGAGTTATGACATGATTGATTAAGATCCAGCTGAAATCGAAGGGACTGACAGGTGGCTAGACCGTAGCTTACGGTCTGAGACCGTAGCTTACGGTCTGGTCTGACGGAAAATGGGTTTTAGGTATTTTCTTCCATATTTAAATCCCTAAAACCCTAAAATCGAAAATATTCAATATCATTCAGTTTTGGGACTTCTTGGAGGCCATCTTACACCATCATAACACATCTTAATCACAATATTGATCCATGAACACCTTCTCCAACATCATAATCAAAAGCATGAAGATCAAGATGCATGGCTAAATCATTCGTGACCGCTTCAGATCTAGGGTTTGCATATGAACTAATTATTTTATGATTGTTACCAATATTGGGATTTAGTTTTGATTAATATTTCGGTTGATTGAACCTCTATGTTTGTTTGAATCGGCTAAACAGTTGTTTTCTATGATTACATTTATCATCAATTATTTGGTTTGTTTTCATCAACATTTAGGATTATGTTCTTATCATCATTGAGCCGTTTACCATTAATCATTGATATATGTTAGGTTTCATATTAACGTACTGGTAGTTAGATAGACTATGTTCAGTTGTGTCAATTCTTCGGATTAAGTTCTGTGAATCATCATAACCAAACTATTGTGTCTAGTAATTATTTGCCTATTATAATGAACGAATTATGTCTATGTAATTACCCAATTGGTATAAATTTTGTTTGATCACTTCATTGCATTACTTGAACCTGAAGTGTGTCACTGTTTTCTCTAATTGTTTTACAACCATATCAATTTTTAAACTGCTTGACATTGTTTGTCCATCCTAGAATAATTAATTAAAAAGTATTAAACTTGATTAGCACTTTCCACTAATTCCCTGTGGATTCGACACCTTACTTGCCCTAGCCAGTAAAGGTATTTTATAAATGTTTTTGATTGACCTTTCGACACACATCAAAATGGCGCCGTTGCCTGGGAATCAACGCGCAAAGTGCTAGTTTATTGTTTTGTTTACTTATAGTTTTATTTTATTTTTGTCAGTTTTACGTTTGGTATTTGTGTGTCTCATGTGTGCAGATAACTCAAGATGATGTGGAGTCGGGTCTATGACCCACATGAAGGATATAAAGTTGTGGAGGATGATGACTCATACCATCCACATTCATATCATGAACCACCTTTAGCAAACTCTCAAGGCTTCTACAATTCAAATAATTATAACCAAAGGAACCTCAACCGACAGGGTCGTAACTGGCAGTACCAGAACTATTCACCACATCCACTAGATTATCAACAAAATTACGAGTCAAGCGAATATGATAGTGATGGACCTGAAATGCCAACCTTTGTAAGTTACCGAGAGGAGGAAGACTACTATTATGATGAGTATGCCCAACCGATATACAAAGAAGACCCTCAATATTATAATCATGGGGGTACCTATCGAAGGAATTATCAGCAGGATCATGAATATTCCGTGGGTAACAAAGAAGAGTCTATTAAAGACATGATTGAGTTACTGAAGCAAATGAATAAGAGGTTTCAACTTCAAGAAACGTTTAATGCTGCTAAAGATAAACTGGTGAGTCAACTATTAGAAGAAGTAACTCAAATTAAACGAGAACGAGAGAAGTTGGTTAGTGGTGCTGTGGTGGATGATGAAGTGATAGATGAGGTTTAGGGGCTTTCAGAGCACAAAGTGGGGGAAGAGGTTGTGGTGACTAATACCACAACAACTCTGTCAATCATTGAAGAGTCAAAAAGTGCAATGGTTATGATTGAAGATGATGATATAGAGGGAGACAGTTCAATTTTTTTTTGTCATGAAGTTGAAAGTTTAGACTCAGTTGAAGACATAACAACCTTTGAAATACCGGTGATTGAAGTAGACCATGTGAATCCTGACTGTTCTCCCATACTAGTCACACTGATAAATGAAGTTGGGGGAAATAGTGCAAGTTCAAGAAAAAGAAAGGTGAGTATAGAAGACCTTGAGAAAAAATTGATGAAATGGTCTTGTATTCGGTCTACACGATTATTAACCATGAGAAATAAGGTGTGGGTCCGACATGTCACTTACCGAATTTACACGGGAAACTCGGTGGGAAAATGTTCAGTTCGCCCCCGATCAACATTTGACGCTTAAAAGATACGAAATAATGTGCAGGTAGACGTGTTAACTATCTGGCATATGCTGGAAATTCTAAAGGTAAAGGTGCATTCACATCGGCCCGTTTTTTTTATCAGACATGCTGAACATGAAGAATGAAGTAGAACCGAGGTGTGTCAACTACCAAGCATTTATAGGAAACTCAGTTGGAAAATGTTCCATTCGACCACCATAACCGCCCAATAAGGTAACGGTCCGGCTGAATACCTTAACAAAGACTTAGCGCTGGCCGGGAGGCAACCCAAATTTTTTATTTTCAATTTGTATTTTATTTTATTTTTGTATTTTATTTTATTTTTTGTAGTTTGTTTAACTGTTGCATACGCTAAATGCAATCGTGATTCCTACGAAAGTGAGTTAGGTCTTTTAACAATTTTGTAGTTTAACAAATTTAATTATGAAATTATTTAACTTGGCTTGGTAATTAAAATTAACGGTTTTGAAAATGGTTCAAAAGACATTTCCTAACAGTAGTGAGAAGCGTGCTTCTACACGTGTGAGAGTATGCAGATATTGTTGAGTGAATTGAGGAGCCAAGTTCGTTGAGCGCAAGCACGAGTATATTTGAGTGACTTATTTTTCTTACCCAGTGATTTTGTTTTCATAATTCTTTTTGTTTTATTAGTTTTATTGATAAAAGGGTAATTAAATATATTAAAGCAGCTGGCTTGAGGGAGACACATGGCATGATCTAAAGAGGCTGGCATCTGAAGAAGAATTGTCATCATGTTTTGATACAATAGTTTACGATATGTTTTAAAGATATGATTTGAATGTTTTGTAATTAATGGTTGACTTTTATTATTTCGCGAAAGTTTTAATTAACTCTGATATTTAGAATTGTGTTTATGAGTAAATCCAACGCTAATGTAAGGCACCGGGTCATGGGGCCTTACAAGTTGGTATCAGAGCATAAGTACAAGAGAAATAAGCTTCGTACATGCTTAGAATCGAACAGAGAATGAGACATAAGTAAGAAAAGAAAGAAGATGTCAGTTCAAGAAAGCCATGTGTCACTCAAGCAAGCTAAGTAAAGGTAAAGTATATGATTAATTTCATTTGTAATGTAAGAATGTGTAAGAATTTAGTTTATTGCTAGGGATATGAGTGAATGATTATATGAATTGTTTGATTTTCTAATTGTTAGAAGTAGAACTAGCACAAGTGGACTCACAAAGAGAAGTGTGTAGGACATGGAGGTAACGTGATAAGCTAATCACAGCTGGCCACTATTATTACATGTTAGCCTTACTATCCTTATACTAGATAGTTCCTTGAGTGATGACGTTTGTGTTTCCTTATAGAATACGAATGGCTGGAGCAAGAAAGGTTGTCAGTCAAAGAGATCATACGGGACGTCTTGGTAGGCCACGTGTTACCCGAGAACCTTCTGTAGAACCTGTTACTAACACGATAGAAGAAGGAAGTGCAACCAGGCAGGACCAGAGTGACCATGAAGGGTATCAACTTGACCCAGTTGTTCAAGCCACCATTGCTTAAGCTGTAGCTGCTACAGTGAAGAATGTACATCCTGGCAAGTCTGCTGAAAGCCATGAAAGGACCTTTGAGAGGGTAGGAAAGTCGATGAGAATGAGGAAGGTGACTCGAGTGAATTTCGATCTGTAAAAGTTGTTGAAAGAAAGAGGGGCCGAGGTGGGTGTAACTACAAGTCGTTCAAAAGTTGCGACCCGCTAAAGCTGACTGGTTTAGGAGATGCAATCTCTACTCTCTAGTAGATAACCACAACGGACAAGGTTATCCGAATTAGTGAGTGTCGTCCTGACCAAGAAGTGGATTATGCTACCCAATCATCGATGTTTTGGTGGGAGACTGTGGAACAGAGAAAGACCTGGGAAGAGATTAAGGCTATGAGGTGGGATGATTTGAAGGAGTTGGTGATGAAGCGATTTTGTGTTGATGATGAGGTTGAGAGGGCTGAGATGAAGTTTTTGAATCTGAAGGCGGGTAAGATGAAACACCGCGAGCACACTACCGAATTCAACCGCATGTCTAGATTAATGCCCCACCTAGTGAACACTGAAGTAAAAAGAGTCTAGTGTTACATCAGAGGACTTCCACATAAGGCCCACACTTTAGTCAGGGCAAGTAAACCTGCTACTTTCGACTATGTTGTTGAACCTGCAGAGATGGTTTATGACGACCTGGATGTGGATGATGTGGTGGTAGAAGAGAAGAAATAGAAGAAATGGGTTGCTCCTGTCAAACGACCCTGTACTTAGATATGGAACCTTAGACATAAGAAACAGAATGCGTAGGTGAAGAAGTCGTGCAATACTTGTGGGAAGATGCACGATGGCGAGTGCAAGTGGGGTGCTGGAACTAATGTTTGTCACAAATGTGGAAAGGCTCATGGTGAAGAGTGTAGAGTTGGATCAAATGCCTGTTAAGTGTGGAAAAGTGGGGCATTATGCTCATTAATGCGGTGCAAAGCCCGCATGCTACAGATATGGTAAGACGGGTCATTTGGCTAGGGAGTACACTGAGGGTGAAGCTGGAGGAAGTGGGAAAAAAGATGGTGACCAGGCTAGGCCGAGGACCAGGGCCTATATGCTGACTCAGGAGTAGGCTTTGCAGATCCCAGATGTTATGACAGGTACGTTTCTAGTAAACGGTATTTTCGATTATGTGTTGTTTCATTCGGGTGCAAATAAGAGTTTTGTAGCTATGACATTTAAGTATGTTAGCCAAAATAAAATGTTGTCGTGTGCCTGAAAATTTTACATTAGAAACCGGTAGTGAAACCTCGGTTAGGATAATAATGGTTAAGGGTTGTAAGATAGAGTTAGAGGGACGTGAGTTCCCTGCTACCCCGTATGTTATAAATTTAGGAGGGTTCAACGTGGTTCTAGGAATGGACTGGCTATCTGAGTTTGAAGCTCAGATAGTGTATAAGAGGAGGTCAATATGGTTAAAATCCATGGATGGTGGTACGGTGACGGTTTATGGTGATAAAGAAAGTTCAGGGCTTAATGTCATTTCTATGATAAAAGCCAAAGGTTTGTAAAGGGGAGGGTGCGGTGCCTACATGGCATATGTTGTCAAATCTACGACCGCAATGAAAGAAGTGAAGGATGTTCATGTGATGCGCGACTACCCAGAAGTGTTCCTTGAGGATCTTCTGGGATTGCCACTGGAGCGTGAGATAGAATTTCAGATAGACATAATAATAGGAGCACAACCCGTCGCGAAAGCACCTTACTGCCTGGCGCTGTCCGAGATGAAAGAATTGATGTCCCAACTGCAAGAACTCCTCGACAAAGGTTTCATTAAGCCGAGTGTTTCCCCGTGGGACACACAGGTGTTGTTTGTTAAGAAGAAGGATGGAAGTATGAGAATGTGTATAAACTATCGCGATTTGAATAAGCTTACTGTGAAGAACAGATATTTGTTTCCAGAAATTGATGATTTGTTTGACCAACTACAAGGTTCGAGCTGGTTCTCACGAATAGATCTTAGATCATGCTATCATCAGCTAAAGCTGAAAGAGGCAGACATCCCTAAGACAGCGTTTCAGATGCGATATGAACACTACGAGTTCCTTGAAATGTCGTTCAGTCTAATGAAATCTCCAGCAGCATTTATGGACATGATGAAAAAGGGTATGTCAGCTGATGTTAGACAAATCAATTATCGTGTTCATTGATGATATATTTATTTATTCAAAGAGTGTGTTCGACCACGTGGAACATCTACGAGAAGTATTAGGGATTCTGAAGGAAGAGAAGTTGTATGCTATGTTTTCGAAGTGCGCATTTTGGTTGTATGAAGTGAAGTTTCTAGGTCACGTAATCCATTCAGAAGGGATTACAGTGGACCCAGCTAAGATTGAGGTGATAACGAATTGGAAAACTCTGCATAACCCGACTGATATATGCAGCTTATTAGATTTGGCTGGCTATTATAGGAGATTCATCGAAGGCTTCTCCAAGATAGCCGCACCGTTGACCGGAATGACCCAAAAGTCTGTAGTATTCAATTGGGGTAAGCCTCAGGAGGAGGCTTTTGAGGAACTAAAGAAAAGACTCACGCAAGCTCCAATCCTTGCCCTACCCGATGGTGACGAGGATTTGGTTGTTTGTACTGATGCCTCGCATTGTGGGTTAGGTTGCGTGTTAATGCAAGGAGGAAATGTTATAGCTTATGCGCCCAAACAGTTGAAGTTTCACGATGGTACCTACCCAACGCATGATTTTGAGCTAGCAGCAGTAGTGCATGCTCTAAAGATATGGAGACATTATTTGTATGGTACTAAGTATACTATTTATACAGATCATAAGAGTTTAAAGTACTTCTTCGAGCAGGAAGAGTTGAACATGAGACAGAGGAGACGGTTAGAGTTGATAAATGACTACGACTGTGATATCAAATACTATCCTGGTAAGGCTAATGTGGTTGCTGACGCGCTAAGCCATAAGAATGAAGAAGTCATTGCAACAGTGAAGTCGTATAAGTTGATCATTAACTCAGTATTGTTTGAAGAAATCATCAAGGTGTAGTCGAAGGTGCTAATAGATGAAGGGCTAATGAAGAAAGAGAGAATCTTCGGACAGCAAGACAAGCTGATGGACAACACTCATGGTGTGAAGACTAGGTTTTACCGTTTATGGATTCCACGCCATGGAAATCTTGGAGGTCAAATCTTAGATGAAGCTCACAAGTCGAGATACTCGATTCATCTTAGATCCACCAAGATGTATCAGTAAGTGCCGGGTATGGAACAATGTGGTGGATTACGTTATGTCCATAAGTGCCTAACTTTCTTGCAAGTCAAAGCGGAACATTAGAAGCCTTATGGGAAGATGCCGCCATTAGAGATACCAGAATGGAAATGGGAACACATCACCATGGATTTCATAACTAATCTACCCTGTACAACTAAACATCATGATACCATTTGGGTGATAGTGGATTGTCTAACGAAAAGTGCTCACTTTCTGCCTATATGAGAGGCCATCTCATAAGAAACATTAGCAAATGTGTTCATAAAAGAGGTTGTGGCTAAGCACGGAGTACCTCTGTCGATCGTGTCTGATAGAGATACTCATTTTACATAAAGATTCAAGAAGAATTTCCATGAAGCTATGGGAACAAGATGGAACATCTGTACATCGTATCATAGATGGGCATTCTGGAAGGACTATCCAAACCCTTGAGGATATGCTACATGCTTGTGTCTTAGATTTTAGAGAAAGTTAGGATGATCATTTGCATCTTGCAGAATTTTGTTATAACAACAGTTACCATTCGAGTATGGTATGCCACCGTTTGAGATGTTGTATGGTAGACGTTGTAGAACTCATGTATGTTGGGGAGAGATCGGTCATAAATATATTGGAAGTCTAGAATTTGTGCAAGAAACCTCTTCAAGGTTTGATGAAATCAAGTTAAGGATGAAAGCTTCTCAAGACCGTCAGAAGTCGTATGCTGATAAGCGGCGACGAACAATCGAGTTTAACGTTGTTGACAATGTGATGCTTAAGGTCTCGCCTTGGAAGGGGATTATCATTTTAGGAAGAGAAAAAAGTTAAGTCCAAGGTACATTGGACTGTCTAAAATCGTCGATTGTGTGGGTGAAGTGGCTTACAAGCTGGATTTGCCTGAAGTGTTAGAAGGAATTCACTCTGCCTTTCATGTTTCTTACTTGAGAAAATGCTTAACTGATGAAAATTCTCACGTGCCATTAATAGACATCGAGGTTGATGAATAGTTGAACTACATCGAGCATCTTGTAAGGATAGTGGACCGTAAGGAAAAGAACTTCATCATAAAGTTATTCCTTTAGTGAACGTGATATGGAAGCATCGTAGAGGATCGGGCGCTAGTTGGGAAGTTGACGAGGACATGCGCAAGTTTTACCCAGACCTGTTTAAGTAATAGTTAGGTTTTGGGGACGAAACCTTTTTTAAGGAGGGTAGACTTGTAACATCCGAAAAATTCTATGAATAATATTTAATATATTATTTACGTTGGAAGAACTAATTTGAGTTAGTAGAATATAATAATAAAGACAAAAGAATAGTAGGCTAAAATATATGGAATTAATTATGGACTTAAGATGAAGATGGGCCTAAGGTCCATGGGCTTAGGGAGTATAAATACTCCTTAAATCCTAAATCCTTTCTATCTCCATCATTCTACGCCATAGCCTACACTATAAAAGACACACACATAAGCCAAACACTCTCTACACTATTCTATTCAACGATCCAAGACCAACCGAAGGTAACAAATCACTTTTCACAGTTGACCCAACAATTTAGAACCTGATACCGTAGCTCCGGGATGCCGAATGAGTCGTTTGAATCTATACCTATTCTTACTTCGGGTGTTTAATGAAACAAAACCGAGCTTAAGGGCCACTTTAGCTCAGATCTGGGCACCCCGAAGTTACCTGGGTCATAAACGATCAAACTCCGGCCAACCATGGTGGTTAACGGCGACTGACGACGCCGGAATAGAAGAAAAACCTTAAAAACGCGAAACATTGTTAGTACATAAATGTCAGTAGTTCATAGTCTAGCGTTTGTAATCGAGTCTGTAATGTAATTATGTTTAAGTTTATGTTTATGTATGTAAGCGAAGTTGTCAACAAGTTCGCTTAGGCGAACTTGTTGAACAAGCGAAGTTGTCGACAAGTTCGCCTAGGCGAACTTGTTCAACGAGCGAAGTTACTGACAACTTCGCCTGAGGCGAAGTTGTCGTGTATTTATATAGCCTACGGGTTTACGGTTAAGGAGATATAGTTTTGGTTAATCACGTGTAATTCAGTAAGTCTATAGACGAGAGATAGAGTCTGTAATAGACGTGTTTCAAGTTATATTATATAACGTGTTCGTTTGTATCGCGTGTGATTGTTTTACGTATTATACGCTCGTAACTACCTACGCAGGGATTCCGCACCTATGTAGATAGCGATATCCCGTGTAAGATCCGTCCGGGAACCTACAATTGGTATCAGAGCCTTGGCTCGATTGTGTGGTTCGGGATTTCACGCGGGTGTAGAAAACGTCTCGTTTGATCTATTCGCGGGACGAGTTTTCGTTGATATTGTGTTATACTCACCTTATACAGTCATATTCAAGCCGTCACACCGACCGGAAACTGCTAAATTGTCGAAAACAGATCTGAATATTTTCAGTGTTCTTCGGGCGAAGTTGTTGTTCTTCAGGCGAAGTTGCCGACGCTGGAAGTAGGGTTTCGGCGAAGATATAAGGTTGAGCGAAGTTAACCACAACTTCGCCTACCTCATAAGTTCGCCTAAGCGAAGTTAACCTCAACTTCGCTTACCTCCTAAGTTCGCCAAGTCACGCGAATTTAAGGATTTTCCAGCGAAGTTAACCCTTAAGCGAAGTTATCCTTAACTTCGCCTATAGTACTGTTTGGAAGAATTTTTGTTTTTTTCAGGTTTTTCGTGTTTTCGAGAAGATGTCGCCGATTAACATCTCAGAGTTAGTCAAAATGGAAGTTGAAGCGGGGTCGGCTACTAAGGCCCCAAGGTTGATAAAAGGAACCGACTTTGTGGCGTGGAAGGATAGGTTCATTCAGTATATTAAATACCAGGATGCAAAGATGTGGGTGTGCATCCAGGATGGATATATTCCACCGACAATGGAATACGAAGGTCGGGATGTGATAAAGAAGTACAGCTAGATGGAGGAAGAAGAGAAGAAGATGTATGAGGCCGAGAGCAAGGCCCATGCTGCAATTACTATGGCTCTTCCTCAAGAGATTCTCCATACATTCCGGAAGTACACTTCTGCACGAGAGCTTTGGGATGCTCTTGAGAATAGATTCGAAGGGAACGTGGGTATTCGTGCCTCGAAGATTAAGCTGTTAAAGACCCAGTTCTCTGTCTTCAAGTATTTGAAGAACGAATCACTCGATGATATTATCACCCGATATTATCATCTAATGACAGAGCTGAACAACTATTCTATTGCTTACAGAGAGGAGGAAATAGTTGAGAAGCTTCTCGATGCTCTCCCACCAAAGTGGGAAATGTACACTGTTCTAATGAGGGAAGACAAAGACTTTCCTAATTATGACTTGGAGACAGCAGTAAACAAGCTCAGAACCTTTGAGCTTAATATGGTTCGTAAAGAGACACCAACGGATCAGGTTCAAGACCCTGGTATGTATGGTGCCAAAGTTATCTCAGGCTCAAGTTCGAAGTCTGAATCTGCTGCTTACTACTCCAAAGGAGAGTCAGGTTCTAACTCTTCTCATGAAGGAAATGTGTCAGTAAACATGAACGGTGATGTTTGCTTTGTTGCTGGAGGATCAAGTGCTTCGAAACCTCAAGCATCCAAGAGTAGTTTCTCTCCCAGTGCTTCAAGCAATAACTACACTAAGATGCCAATGAGTGTCAAATCTGCTGAAGAGCAGTTTGCACTCTATGCATCTTTTATTGCTTCTTACGAGAACTACATACAAGGGAAGATTGTGGACCCTGCTGCTTTGGAAGAAGACTATGACCGGATCGTTCCTGATGATCTGGAAGAGATGGATCTGCAGTGGTAGATGGCGATGATAGTCAGAAGAGTGAAGCGTTTCATGAAGAAGACTGGCAGAAAGTTCGTAGGTGGAAAGCCAGGATTTGATAAGTCAAGGGTGAGGTGTTACAATTGTCAACAAAATGAACACTTTGCAAAGGAGTGCACTAATGCACGTGTAGAACGTAGTCAGGGGAGGACTACACAGCAAAGTGGAAATAATAATGGGAATAATGCCATGATGTCTGATGCTGGTGAATACAACTGGAACATGTTCTCTGGAGAACTCTTTGAGCAGGCACACATGGCGAAGGTTGCAGCTGAAGAATGTATGAAAGCTGCTGAAAATGAAAAAGCTTTCATGGCTAATGACCAGAACTCCGAGGTATGTACTAAACCTATCTGTACTAAATGTGAGAACTTGTCTGAACAGCTTGCTACAATTACTGATCAGTATGTTAAGTTGGATGCCGAATTTAAAACCTTGAAAGAAGATCATCACTTCACAAAGACAAGAGAAAATAATTATAAAATAAAAATTAAAGCTTGTGAAAAAGACGTTAAAAGTTTAAAAACAAAATTAGCTGAGAAAATTGATGTGATCGATCTAAGCTACGAGGTTTTAGAAGAGAAAACCAAGTTAATCGTTGAGAAAGAAAAACAGATTGCTGATCACCAGGTAAAAGTGGTGGAACTAAATAGGAAACTGGAGCAATTCCGGAATTCCTCTGCTATTCTTGATCACCTCGTTAGTGATCAAGGTTCCTCACCTGAGAGGGGAGGAATTGGTTACCATGAGGTTCCACCACCTTATAACCATAATTATACTTTCAATCCTAGTGTTCATGAATCTGTTAATTTTGTAGCTGATCAGACAGGTCCTGCTAAGGAAACTGGTAAAGTACCGGAAGTTAGTAAAGGCGAAACAAGTTCGCCTGTCTCAAAAGTTAAAATTTCTATTTCAAGTCCAGTCTCATCTGATTCGGATAAGTCATCCGAGTCGGGTAAGACAAAAGAGAAGGAAGTATTACCCACTAGTGGAGAAAAAGTTAAATCAACTAAAAGGAGTACTCCACTCAACCCATATGTCCCACCTTATGTGAGACGTACAGTTGGTAATACTGCCTCCACATCTAAAACATCTGCTGAAAAGAAAGCTGAACATAGGTGTTGTTTTAGATGTAATCAAACAGGGCACCTTGTTGCTGATTGCCCTCTGAAGCAGCGTTTAAGAGAGGTGAGGCCCTCGAATTCTGAGACTAAGGTTTTTGGTAATCATTTAAATGTTAAAAATGAAAACCATTCAAATTTGAGAGATAAAACAGGTTTTCAAAGAAACACATCTCGTTTTTACACTACTAATAACCAAACCAAATGCTATAATTCTTTTGATTCTCTTAATGTACGTCGGTTTGGTTGGCCTCACTATCAGTCTCCAAGGAGGTATCCTGTTAGGACTCGTGGAAATTTTTCTAATGCTAACTTTAGTCAGCCAAGGTGTGTGAGTTCTGTTAAGAAGGTTAATCGACCCAAGACCAAGAGGTCTTGGGTCCCCAAATTTTAATAATCTCTTTTGTTTGTGCAGGAACAGTTGAACAGGGCTTCCAATAATCTTTGGGTTGTGGACAGCGGCTGTTCCCGGCACATGACTGGTAACAAGGATTTGTTACAAGATTTAAAACCTGTTCAAGGGGCAAGAGTCAGTTTTGCGGTTGAGAGTGGTGGCAAAATAACAGGAAGGGGTACGGTAACTAACGGGAAGATGACGTTAGAAAATGTGAACTTTGTTGAAGAACTGAAGCACAATCTGCTGAGTGTGTCGCAGATTTGTGATAAAGATTATACCGTACACTTCACGAAGACTGATGCGATTGTGTTGAAGCCTGGTTTTCAAATACCAGAGGAGTGGATAGTAATGAAGGCTCCACGTGATCGAAATACGTATATGATGGATTTAAGTTCAACTGAAATGTCAACGGAAGAATCGTGCCTTTTGAGGAAAGCAAGCGAATCGGAATCTGAACTGTGGCACAGGAGAATGGGGCACATTCATCTTCGGAAGATGAACCATATTGTCAGACATGGGCTTGTGTTGGGTGTTCCCTTAAAAAGTTTCAATTTTGAAGACAAATGTCTTGCGTGCAAAAAGGGAAAGCAGCACAAGAAGTCCCATCTCACCAAGAAAGTAAATTCAATTGCCAGTACACTAGAGCTGCTTCACATGGATCTCTTCGGTCCTGTGAATTTAAGAAGTCTGGTGGTACAACTTATTGCTTGGTGATCACTGATGACTACTCACGATACTCGTGGGTATACTTCCTGAAATCAAAAGACGAAACGGCTCAAATGGTGAAGAATCTGATTACCAAAGTTGAGAACATTATGGATAAACGAGTGAAGTTCATCAGAAGTGACAATGGTTCCGAGTTTAAAAATTTTGAAATGGAGATCTTCTGTCTGTCAAGAGGGATTGAACACCAATTCAGCGCTCCGTATACTCCGCAACAGAATGGAGTGGCTGAAAGGAAGAATAGAACTTTAATTGAAGGAGCCAGAACTATGCTGGCTGATTTGAAGCTTCCGGTGGTGTTCTGGGCTGAAGCTGTTTCTACAGCTTGCTATGTACTGAATAGAGTTTTAACGGTAAAAAGACTTAATAAAACATGCTACGAGCTTATGCATGGGAGAAAGCCCAATTTGTGTGGACTTGAAGCTTTCGGGTCCCCGTGTTCAATTTTAAAGGCACATTCAAAGTTTGGTGAAGCAGCCGATGAAGGAATCTTAGTCGGCTATGAAGTTGGGACTCCCAACAGACGTGTCTTTAATACAATGAACGGCAAGGTTGTGGTGGTATGTAACACCGACATTACGAGTTACAGATCGCCAAGACCGAGCATCGGACCTCCTGGGATTTTCGACTATGATAGGCTCTTCAAGTCTTTTAACATACCTGATTTGTTTTGTACAGAAGAAGAAGAATGTGTTGCTACGAAGATGATTCTAGATGAGGAGGAAAATTTGGCTCATAGACAGCTATTTGATGATTGTCAACCTTCCTCATCAAATTCTATCGGTTCCCCTGCTGTCTCTCCTGAAGAAGAGTTTATCAATCCATTTCACTCTCAGCCAGAAACAACCATTGATGAGCTCTCTTCTAATTTAGAAGATAATTTGCATGTCGGTGCTGTTCCGACCACGAGAATTCACATAGATCACCCTTTGGAGAATGTTATAGGTGATGTGTCCTCCGTTGTACAAACCAGAAGTAGCTTGAATGAGCACACCTGTGTTTATACAAGCATTAAGGAAACGGGTATAATGAACGAATGTTTGTACTCATGCTTTATTAGCCAGATTGAACCGAAAAATTATCAAATGGCTCTTAAGGACAGCTCGTGGGTCGAGGCCATGCAAGAAGAGTTGGCTCAATTTAAGAAGATGGAAGTTTGGACTTTGGTTAAAAAACCAAGGAATGTGCATGCGATAGGCACAAAATGGGTGTTTAAGTGCAAGAGAGATGAAAAGGGGATTATTATAAGAAACAAGGCGAGGCTGGTCGTTAAAGGTTTTAATCAGCAAGAGGGGATAGATTATAATGAAGTGTTCGCTCCGGTGGCCAGGTTGGAAGCGATAAGATTGTTTTTGGCGTTTGCTGCTTTTAAGAAGATGAAAGTGTTTCAGTTGGACGTGAAGAGTGCGTTCCTCAATGGGAAAGTTGATGAGGTTGTGTATGTTGAGCAACCTCCGGGTTTTCCTGACCCAGACTTTCCTGATCACGTGTACAAGTTGAGCAAGGCGCTGTATGGATTACATCAGGCACCTCGTGCCTGGTATTCAACGTTATCGGACTACTTGCTAGAGAATGGTTTTGAAAGGGGTTTGATTGACAGCACACTGTTTGTGAAGAGAGATGGAAGTGACTTCCTGCTAGTTCAAGTCTACGTGGATGACATCATATTTGCTGCATCAAGAGTCTCCATGTGTCAGGAATTTGAGGCCGTCATGAAGAAAAGATTTGAGATGAGTGCTATGGGTGAACTAACGTTCTTTTTAGGATTGCAGGTTGATCAAAAGAAGGATGGGATGTTCATTCATCAAACAAAATATGTTCATGATGTCCTCAAGCGCTTCAAGATGGAGGACTCTTCTCCATTTGACACTCTAATTTGCGTCAACCACAAGTTGGGAGCTGAAATAGACGGTGACGCAGATGTGGACCCAACTCAGTATCGGGCTATAATAGGTTCTTTGATGTATTTGACTGCTTCTAGGCCTGATATAATGTTTGCTGTTTGTCTTTGTGCTCGTTTTCAGGCAAACCCAAAGGAATCTCACATGAAGGGTGTGAAGAGGATTCTGCGGTATCTCAAAGGCAAGCCGAAGCTAGGGTTGTGGTACCCGAAGGGAGGAGACGTGGAACTGGTTGCTTATACGGATTCTGATTATGGAGGGTGCAATCAGAGTCGGAAGTCGACAACATGGGGATGTCAGTTTCTCGGTAGAAGATTAGTTTCCTGGCAGTGCAAGAAACAGACATCAGTCGCAATCTCTACGTGCGAAGCTGAATATATGGCAGCATCCAACTGCTGCTCTCAGGTTTTGTGGATTCAACAACAATTGCGCGACTATGGTCTGAATTTCTTACTCACTCCTATTTTTATTGATAACACTGCTGCCATCTCAGTAATTAACAATCCCGTGAAACATAGTAAAACTAAACATATTGACATTCGTCATCATTTCATACGGGATTGTGCTGAGAAGAAACTGATTAAGGTCGAAAAGGTCGATAAGCTAGAAAATTTCGCTGATTTATTTACAAAAGCGTTTGATAAATCCAGATTTCAAAACCTAATTGAGCTGAACGGGATGATCAATCCCGAGTAACCATGTTTTTTGTGTTTATTTAAAAAAAAAAAAAAAAAAACGTCACTATTGCTTAAAATTAGTCAGTTACCTCAGTTTGATGGACATATCCTCGGATATGTTTTGGTCCTCGTTTCTACTTGTAGAGAATGAGGGTCGCCATTAACCAGATGACTGAAAGTGACCGGGGCGGTTATGATGTGTTTTCTTTCTGTATGTGGTCGGTCCAGTTGATCCATTGGATCTTCAGGATTGCCGTTTACCTGAAGACTTTGACGTGATCGGGGCGATTGAAGTCAAAATTTATTGAGGGAAATGAAATTACTTTTCAAGTCTGTTACTTCGTAAGGAGTTAGTTAGCAATGTTGAACGAAAAATTGATCCAACCATGGAAAATGATAGATATACTAACTTTGTGTGCTTAACTAGTGAAGTTATTAGGCTTAAAAGGCTTTAGGACAATCATTGTATGTCATGGTAACTTTTTATGGTGCGTAAAAGTAGATGTGATACAAATTAAATTTTACTTGATTTTATGTGGAAACTCCTTAAGAGTTTTGCGTGTCTTCATGTATATCTTTCCGCATGATAGGCAGAAAAGTGATTACCCAATCATACACGAGCCCGTAAGTGTTCTGATTCCCGTGAAGAAGGCGTTTCAAGATACTGCAGTGATCCAGATTCGGGACTTGCAGTTAATTTCTACTTTGAAGTCTATGTTGTTAAAAAAAAAAAAAAAAAATATTATTTGAGGTTATTGTAACATATTAGTGATGATAATATCAAGACTTCACAATCTATGAGTAAGAAAGAAGAACGGGAAACAGATCAAGAATATTTACAGTTTAATCAGACACTATGGGTCGAAGTCAATTCGGGGTGACTTGGGGAAAGCCAAATACGCTTTGAGGATAGATAGGAGGAATCAATATTTCTGAGTTGTTGCCCACTTAAATTTTAAGGATTAATTGAACCTAACTCGTATCACAGAAACGATGAAAACCATCTTAAGTATATTACCTGCTTACAACCTGTCTCTATATGTCATAATACAGCTAAACACGGATCTATGTGACAGTCACGTAGTTAGTATGATTCCTGTTCGGATCTTTTCTAAAACGTAGCAGTCCCTATCGAGACTGAAATTTGATCCCTTATACTTAAAATTTTTTTTTTTTTTGTACTTAGATAGCTTTATGATTTTTTAACTGGTTACTTAGAATTGATCATGTCGTTTATTTCTTAAAAGGAAGTTTTAAAGAGTTAATTCAAATTGTTCAAAATTATAAGGTTTGGTTATGAAAATATAGGCGAAGTTGTTGAATAAGGCGAACTTGTGGATAACTTCGCCTAGGTGAAGTTATCCGTAACTTCGCCTGACCAACTCTGACCCTATATAAGGATTTCAAACAGTAAAATATTCATTATTTCAAAATATCAGCGAAGTTGTTCCGAGAAACCCGGCGAACTTAACTATTATCCGGCGAACTTGATTCGTTTCCGATTTCGATCCTTTTTCTCAGTTTCGTTCATAGATTCAAGGTGTGTGTTATCGATTAACCGTATATCCAAAGACAGTGATGCTTTTCATAGGTCGTTTTGAACGGTTTCGTGACCTCGGTCCGGTGACCTTTCAAAACCGAGATTTACAAACTTGTATTACTTGTTCATGGACGATCTTTTCATCTAACCATCCGTAATATCATGTGTTAGAGTCTCCTGGATCGTCAAACTTTGCTGACTCATCGGATTCCGGCTGTTAGAATCCTAACAGTCGCCTATTCTGATGCAGGCGAAGTTAGGGTTTAGGCGAAGTTATCCGCAACTTCGCCTGGGGCTTAATTTCGCCTGAGGCGAAGTTATCCGCAACTTCGCCTGAGACTTAATTTCGCCTAACCCTTATCTTCGCCTGAGGCGATGTTGTGAAGAGGCGAAGTTATCACTAACTTCGTCCAGACCATTTTACTTCAAAATTAATTAGACGAACTTAAAGATGAAGCGAAGTTGTTCCCAACTTCGCCTCACCTTTAACTTCGCCTATACAGGTTTGATCACAACTTCGCTCCTGGTAATCTAGCGAACTTGTGTAACACTTTAACGTTTATCTAACTTGGTTCGTTTAGTGCAGATATGGCTGCTGTTGGAAGTGCAGGAGGTGCAGGTGATGACGGTGATGATCGCAGACAATTCTTCCCAGCTCATAACCAGTTCATAACACTTGACCCAGATGCAAAGGGCGTGGAGGACTACAGGGAGATAATTACTTTTCTCCTGCGCTCACGGATATATCACGCAATAACAACTACCCTGCCTATTTCCCTACTGAATATTGAAGACTTTTGGCAGACGGTAGAGTACGATTGCCGGGTTGAGCCCCCGGTTATGCGAGCCACCGTAAACGGTCAAGTTGTTCAGTTTTTTTCTGAACAAATACGGGTGGCGTTGCGGTTTGGTGAAGAGACGGGGGATGACCCAACGGAGTTTGTTGCGCCATTCCGTGATGGGGCGTTCCTCAGGATGGGGTATTCTGGTCCCTTAGGGGACACTCAACGGAGGAAGGGATTCCTTTTAGATCAGTGGCGCTTCCTTATGCACGTCATGATCGTATGTATGTCAGGACGGAAGGCAGGCACTGATGGTATGGGTGCGACAATGCAGTCTGCTATGACTGCGTTGACTTATAATAAAAGATATTCTTTCAGCCAGATGATCTTTTACGAGATCGATAGGCAACGAAGGGCTGTGGCGCGTGAGCGGTTTACAATGTATCCACGATTCCTACAAATGATTTTCAATCATGTGGCTCCGACGCTGCCTCAACGACGCCCTATTCGATACGTGGAAAGTGTGACAAAACGTATCTTTGCTCAGTGTCGCACTTCCAGCGCACGAAGCAAGCCTGAGCTGCGTCCCAGGCATACTCCGCTCTTTGGGTACCTTATAAACCCGGAGTATGTGCCTGCGGCAGGGGACGAGTTCAGAGACCCAAGACCACAACAGGCGGCAGCACCCCAGGCTGTATCAGCTGCGCCTGCTGTATCTGCTGCTGTGTCAGCTGCAGAGATTGACCTTGACGCCATGTTCGGCGGGCAAGGATTGTTTGATATGAACCGAGTTGATCCACAAGAGAATATTCAAGTCTCGGGTCCACAAGCTGATTTTGATGATGTGATGGAAGAGGCTAGAAGGATGATGGTAACGCATGAGAGAACAGTTGGGAAACAAAAGAGAACTGTTGACGACGACGACGAGGAAGATGATGAAGAAGAAGTTGTGCAGCTGGTGAGAAAGCGTTCACGAAGGGAAAGGACAGGTATGGGTGTAGGAGCTGGAGAGACTTCACGGTTGGTACGTTTTGCTCCACCTGCCCTGTCTGGTATGTCCATTGTTCCTACCTCTGTGCAGGTATCGAGTACAAGCGCTACGGTTGTTCCCGTAGTGGCTACATCGTCGGCTGACATTCCATCGATCACGGCCGTCCAGACGTCGACTCCAGCAATTGTGTCTCTACCACCTCAAACGCTTACTCCATCGGTGGTAGTAGTACGATTTGTCGAGTCTACGGTCACCACTACTGCAGGGTTATCGGATACGGTACCACCTGCGGTCACGCCCACTTCAGACTCGGAACGAATAGCTTCACTAGAGCGGATTGTAGCTGAGCAGTCCAAGACTATTCAAAGCCGAGTGGAAGCAAATCAACTGCAGGCATCCCTCCTGGTTGAGCACGGGAAAGTTATAGATACCTTGAAGGTGTTCTTGGCATCTCAGGGGAGATGAGCTGTAGAGGAGATTGTAGGGGGCGACCAAAAGAAGAGAAGACCGAGACGATGATCCCAATGCATCGAAAGATGCAGGTGGTGAGTTGCCAAGAACTACTATAGCTCTTGGGGCTTCCACAGCTGAGGAGGAGTCTGCATCTGGTGATGATGTGGTTGCTGTTGGTGATGATGTGGATGTGGTTGAAGATGTTGAGATTGTTGATGATATGATTGATGCGCTGAAAGAGATAGACGATATGTTAGAGGATGATGAGTTGATAAATGAAGAAGATGTTCTGCCAATCGATGAGATTGAAAAGATTGGTGCAGAAATTGTGGTTGAGAATGTGATAGAAGGAGAGATTGTTGAAGAAAATGTAGAGCATGAGATCCCTGTGGTTGAACAGTCGACTATATGTGAAGATGCTGTGGTTGACAACACTGAGTGGGAAGATCAGCCAAACTGGAAGGAAGGCTGCGCTCAGTGGTTTGTAAAGACGAAGAAGCCAGCAGTACCGACGATGTTCAAAAAGTCGTATAATATAAAGGGATATGCAGAATCAAAGAAGGGAATCATATGCTGGTTGTACGATGAAGAGTTGAAACTATTTGTGATCAAACGTTACGACGGCATTCAGTACTTCAAGAAGATGTTAAGATCCCTGAATACCTTACCGGAGTGTGAGGTGAAAGACTTAGCAAGACTGGGGCTGATAAACAGAAGTGATGATAACATGGCGAGAGTAATTGGGAAAATTGTTTGGAAGGAGGCCATTAAAGATAAAAAGTTTGAACTTCTGAAGCCTCAGAAAGGGAAATTAGTAGAAGACAAAGATAGAGGGATGAGGGCAGACGGCAAACCATGGATGGTTATGAAGTATAAACCAGTCCGTCATTTAAAAGAAGTGCCGATGAAGGTGATGCCCAAGAACGTCTTGAAAGACTTGAAGTGGTGGTACGTGGATTGTGAAACTGTTGAAGCGGTCATGGAGGATGAAGATGAGCAAGAGATCATGAGAGTGTATGATCCTATGCACTTAGTCAATCTGTCTCAAGCTGACTTACATGTACTACATGCTAAGAAGATTTTCTACATTCCTGCTTGGAAAGAGGAAGCTAAGAAGTACCAGAAGTTGGTTTCTGTATGTGTTAGACAGGGAGTGCATGCTTGAAGAGATGAAGAGAGAAGACGAGAGATTACAAGACACAAGCTTTGAAGATCAAGATATGAAGCTACTGCCAAGGGGGAGTCTGTTGGTACATAAATGTCAGTAGTTCATAGTCTAGCGTTTGTAATCGAGTCTGTAATGTAATTATGTTTAAGTTTATGTTTATGTATGTAAGCGAAGTTGTCAACAAGTTCGCTTAGGCGAACTTGTTGAACAAGCGAAGTTGTCGACAAGTTCGCCTAGGCGAACTTGTTCAACGAGCGAAGTTACTGACAACTTCGCCTGAGGCGAAGTTGTCGTGTATTTATATAGCCTACGGATTTACGGTTAAGGAGATATAGTTTTGGTTAATCACGTGTAATTCAGTAAGTCTATAGACGAGAGATAGAGTCTGTAATAGACGTGTTTCAAGTTATATTATATAACGTGTTCGTTTGTATCGCGTGTGATTGTTTTACGTATTCTACGCTCGTAACTACCTACGCAGGGATTCCGCACCTACGTAGATAGCGTTATCCCGTGTAAGATCCGTCCGGGAACCTACAAATATAAAGTTGGTCTGCATGTTAAGGCGTATAAGTATATACGTTGTATAAGTATGAGCAGCGTATAAGCATATACTCCGTATATGTATATGTATATGTAATGTGTATTTACATGTAACTTATATGTATATGTAGCGTATATGTATATGTAATGTGTAAGCATATGTAGCGTATACGTATATGCATCGTATATGTAACGTATATGTATACGTAGCATATAAGTATGTGCACCGTATATGTATGTATGCGGTGTATGTATGATCAGCGTATAAGTGTATTAAGAACGCATAAGTCACTTATGCATATAGCTTATACGCAACGTATAAGTTATAATGTATACGGACGTATAAGATATACGCTAAGATGACTTATACGGGAAAGAACTTACATGCCCAAAACTTATACGGACTTGAATGATTTCCAAATAAACGAAAGATATACGGCGTATACGTATGTAAACGATAGATATGGACTTATATGATGGTTAAGAAAAAGAATAAGTAGATAATTAATAATGAATGGTAATGTTTAAAATGAAGATTCGATTTAATTAAATAATCGAACTTCAGTTTTTTTGATGAGGTTTTTGGTAAAGGCTTATTAAGGAAAATAAATTTTTTTCAAGCTGACCTGGTCAGGGGCCTGCCCCTTGGACTTATTCGATTTTATATGGACTTATTTGATTTGATTAACCCTAGCTAGGGGCTCTGCCCCTTGTAAACGATAGATATTGACTTATTCGATTTGATTCTTTGGACCCTGCTAGGGGCCGCCACCCATAGAACCCCGCTACTAGAGGCGCTTCCCCTGGATCCCTGTAGCTAGGGGTTACAATAACATAGAAATATGATATGGATAGGGCTAGTTAATTGATACATGTAATTGTCATACAGTTAGCCGCGCCAAGTTAGGGAAAGTAGTTACAATTAACTCTGAAAGGAAGTGGACCCAAATGAGTTTCGAGCCTCATTTTCTTGTTATGTTTTTGGGGCTGTGTGCATACTCGATGTGATTAGTTAATAGACTTACCCTAAGTGGTAAGTGTATGCTATGTGAATGTTTATAAGGGACCATATCCTTATAATATCTGAGAGGTTATAGGGCGAAAGACTATTTAAAACGTATAATTAAATATGAAAAGTAAGATAAAATATGAAAGTATGAAAGAAAGAATGAATGAATGAAAGTAGGTATGTACTTATGTATTTCCAAAAGAAAGATAAACGGGTTAAGTAAGTAATACGTATCTTCATATACGAATGAGTAAGTATGTGAATGTATTGTATGTGATCTGATTAACTAGAACTCACTCAGCGTAGCTGACTTTTATTATGCATGCAGGTGAATATATTAAAGCACCTAGCTTGAGGGAGACACATGACATGATCTGAAGAGGCTGGCATCTGAAGTAGAATTGTCATGATGTTTTGATACAATTGTTTACGATATGTTTTGAAATAAAGATTTGAATGTTTTGTAATGAATAGTTGACTTTTATTATTCCGCGAAAGTTTTTAATTAACTTATATATTTAGAAGTGTGTTTATGAGTAAATTCAACTCTAACGTAGGACACTGGGTCACTTGGCCTTACAAAATGTGTAAAAGATAAAAAGGAGTATGCAAACTTAAGTGAATGATGGGCAGAGTGTCACACCGTATTATCCTTGATTTGCTAATAATTTAAATAGAAACCTTGCTTGTAAAAGTGAATGATGTGGAACCAATAATTATTTGATTTAGAATCTATTGTCGTCATTGATAAACATTACAATAAGTGATTAGTCGAAAATCATTGTTTAAACTTTTATTATTAAAAATGAAATCGTTTAAAATAACATTATATATGTATAATCTTGAATTGATAACACACTTTTAACATTTGAACAGTGTCCACTAATTCAAAAGAATTGATAATATAGATAACACTTGAAAACAATAGTTTTGAATAATAATAATAATAATAATAATAATAATAACTTTTCGTAACCCATGTGACTAAACTAATTAGTTTGTCTTTATATAAATATTAGTATTGTGCCCCACCGCATTGCGGTGGGGGCGAAAACCATTAAAAAAATAACCTTGAAACATTTATCAAACCCGTGTGTTGATGGGCCAAGGGCGTTGGACCCGTGTTTTGTGGCGTAATTGTTAAACCAAACGAAAAGTAGACCTAAAAACGTCCAATCATAGCCATTTGCTGCGGCTTTTTAACACGTGAAAAATAGACCAAAAAATAATAACTAAGTCCTCTTATGAAAGAAAAGTTGAACGCTGGAGACAGACGTAAGAACGTTGAACAACACATGCCTATTGCAGCGTGTAAATTTGCAAAATTTAGACTAAAACGTTAGATGAAAGTTTTGTAAAAGATGAAAAGTATTAGAGAATAAAGTTAAAAGTAAAAAATTGTTGAGATTAAAAATTAAACATACTTTGTAATAAACATGTAAAAAAAAAGATATAGAGACTAAAGATAATATATGAAAAGTATAGAATAAAAAAAAGAGAAAAAGTTGAAAAAGAAACCTAAAGCACAATATACAACTCATGATGCACATAAATCTTACTAATCTACCTATTCTAATAAAGTAACATAATTATGGACACTTGTCATCTTTTGATTAATTCTCACAATTTTTTTCACAAAAAACTAAGATTTTAATTGACTATAACATATTCAATAGATCAGTAATTATTCACTTTCCTTTTATATTATATTTATACATTTTTATAAAAATAAATACTAATATATTATTTTACTATATATTCCAAAATACTTGGTGAAGTCCGTGAATCAACAACAAACCATATCATTAGCATATTGTACTATGTATATTGTAAATAAAAACAAAACTCCAATATGCTTTCATTTTACAAATTATTTTTTTAATTATTAAATTATAAATATATGCTTAAAAGTCGATCCATTATTTAATCAATCCATTTATCTATTATTATTATTATTATTATTGTAAATTGTTATTTAAATTTACAAATTATAAATATATGCTTTAAATCTATCAATTTACTTTTTTTGGTTAATTTAGTAAACTATATTTATGTTAAAATGTAAGGATAGTATACGAATCACTTTCAGACATAACAAAGTTTATCATATTTAATTTCTTAGTTTTCTTATCAAGGATTGTTTCGGGTTTTTTATGGAACTTAGATTTGATTTTTTTGGGTCAAAATTTGGTAAATAGATTGTTCGGTACAAGTTAACTACATATAGGTCAAAATTTGTATAGTCAAATTTGTTATGAGTTTAAAGTGTTGACTTGAAATTGTCAAATGGATGAAAGTTAGAATTTCAAAAATGATTCTGGTTTCAACTTTATTTTGAATGACATTTTTAGAAATAATCAAAAGGTTCAGGATTTGGAAAATTGACTATTTTTCCCTCGACTATTAACATATAAGAAAAGATTGCAAACACTTTCAACATTCCACCCCCATGTCTATAAATTCTTCTAAGTTTTATCAAATTTGAAATATTTATGTCAGCGTTAACTTTTCCTTCAATGGTGATTAGCACATTGTATGGGAAGCATGTCTATGACAAAGTCGAGAAGCTCCCTAAAACTTATCAAAATCTTTTTCATGGTGTAGCTCACAAAAACATAGTTCTTGAAGAACACTCGTCGTTATAATTTAATGTTCTTCTTTAAAAGTTTTGGATGGAGACACGGGTTGTATATCACTATAAACAAATAAATAAATAAATTGGCTTCATCATCATTCGGACGTTTATTTGCTAAAACTTCAAATCCAAAAATTATCGTTCTATAAAAGCAGTTTGTGAAACATTATGTCTTTATTTGCTACATCAAAAGGTCACTATTGATGCAAGACTAATCTTGTTTCAGTACTTAAATAGGTGGAGGAGGACTTCGTCGGAGTTCCAGCGCGAGGGTGACAACGAATGGCTAAACACTAACACAAAGAGATGTAGAGTGAACGGACCAATTGGCGAGTGAGGTGTGTCGTATACAAGCAGGGTCATCTCCATCTATAGGTTTTACAGACATATTTTCTATTTATTGAGAATCCGGTAATTTTTAACGACATTAAAATAGTGTTAAAACATGAAATCAACTTCTAAAAATGGTGGCCTGATGATCGATGATCGATTACGAGTCAAATAGTATATGATTAATCGTTTCGGCCCTAAATAGTTAATTTAATGCTAAACGAAAATTACTTGTCGGCACTGGAATTATTTTCGTGAAAACGTGCTTTGCATTATAAGGAGGATGATGAGAAAAAAAATGTTTCATAATGCCCCTTGATCTTTGAATTGTTCTACGCTTAAATTTTAAACTTGTATTTGCCAAAATAGTCATTTCTTTTATAAAACTTCTAATTTGTTTTTAACAAATGTGTAAATCTTCTCACTAAATAAATATTGTAACTGACTAAAGATTTCAATATTCGTGTGAACATTTAAATAAATTGTGACATCCCAAAATTTCTAAAAATGATATTTAATATATTGTTTAATTATGATGGAAAAATTTACTTGAGTTAGTAGACGAGATAATAAAATAATAAAGATGAAAGGTTAAGTAAGCTTTAAAAATGGAATTAAATATTGACTAAAAAGGAAAGATGGGCCTAAGGTACATGGGCTTAAGGGAGCATAAATACCCCTTAAATCCTAATCCTTTCCATTTTCATCCATCTCTACACCATAGCCTACACCTTAAAAAACACACACTTCTTAAATTCCCGTATTTGAGAAAATATTCCACAAAGACACGAAGATTACCAGAGATCTAACCTTCGGATCGGTTTCAAAATTTAACTAAATGTTCATGGAATATAAATAAATATTTCCATAAGCGAGAGGTTGGGAAGTCCGGTTTTTAACAACAATATCGTAACAGCAAAAATGGAGTTTTTCTGGCAACTAATTCAGTTTTCCGGCAACTGTAGCGGTGTTTTCCGGTGCAGGCGAGTTGATGGGTTTGTAGATCGGGGCGAGACGGTTCCGTGGCCTCTTGAATCACTCAATTATGAGTTTGTTTCATATGGTTTTGGTATATTCGAGTGATTTCAAACATAAACCTCAAAGGTACGTTTTCGTTAAAAATGTTTACTTTTTGTGTACGGATTTGCATGAATTTGGTAGGATGATAGAACGGGCCATGATTATTGATAGAGTAATAAACTTGAGAGTAAACGGGTTAGTTGGTTCGTTTCGGGTAAAACGAGTAGTGTTCGGTTTGTGAAAAGGATGGGTAAACAAAGTCGGTTTTACATGAAACTTGGTGGGTTAGTAAATCGGACCTTATTATGTGAGAAAAATGTAAACTTGAACATAAACAAGTTGTTTGGAATAAAACGGGTTATACGGGTGCATATGTTTGGACGCATACGAAGTTAGCGTATAAGTGTGTGTATCTGTATAAGTATGTATGTGTATAGGTATATACGCCGTATAAGTCTAAGCAGTGCATAAGTAGAAGAGACCGTATAAGTATGTATATAACATATATGTATGCAACATGTGTGTATGCACCGTATATGTATTTGTATACCACGTATATGTATGTAACGTGATTGTATGTAGCATGTATGTATATAAGCATATATGTATGCATGCACCGTGTATGTATATAAACATATATGTATATATGCAGCGTATATGTATGCATGCCCCGTGTATGTATATAAACGTATATATGTAGCGTGTATGTATATAAGCGTATATGTATGCATGTATCGTTTTTATATATATATATAAACGTATATGTGTATATAAAACGTATATGTAAGACATACACACTAGAATACGCTGGATGACATACACGCCAATAAGGACTTGCACGTTAAAATGATTTTCCAAATAAACGAAAGATAAACAGCATATACGTGCGTAAATGATAGATATGGACTTATATGCTATATGAAGATAAGTGATTAATTAATAAGGAAAAGTAACGCTTATAAAACGGGAAGTATAATATAATTAGCAGTAGTTAAGTGATTCTTGTTAATTGATACACAGTTTGCCGCACACAACTCAAGAAGGGCATAACTGTAAATTCATAAAGGAATTGCTTATAGGTGAGTTTCTAGCCCCATTTCCTTGTTATGTTTTCAGAGCTGTGTGCATACTCGATGTGATTAGTTAATACACCTTGAGTGGTAAGTGTATCATATGTGAATGCTTTATGAATGATATATGAATTATATATGAAATGTTAAGAGTATGTATGAAAGTATATATATATATATATATATATATATATATATATATATATATATATAAAGAAATGTATGTATGGTTGTATGGTTAAGAAGGGAACATACCCTAATAATATCTGCGAATGTAGGGAACAGACCCTAATAATATCTGCGAATGATGGGGCAGACCCTAATAACATCTGTGAATGAAGGAAACATACCCTAATAATATATGTGAATGTAGGGAACAGACCCTAATAATATCTGCGAATGTAGGGAACCGGCCCTAATAATTTCTGTGAGGTTATAGGGCGAAAGGCTCTTTAGAATGTAAAGATAATTATGTATGTATAAGTAAGATAAAACAAGAAAGTATGAAAGTATGAAAGAATGTAAGTATGAAAGTATGAAAAAATGAAAGTATGAAAATATAGAAGTATGAATGTATGTATGTATGTATGTATGTATGTGTGTTGTATGTATGTGTGTATGAATGAAAGAACCAGGTTAAGTATGTAATATGTATTTATGGATAAGTATAAATATATATGAATGTAATGTAGTTTGCCTGATTAACTAGAACTCACTCAACGTAGTTGAATTTTAGTATGCACGCAGGCAAATAGGATGATGGCGCTGGCTTGAGGGGGACACATGGCATGGACTAACCTGACTAGCATCTAGTGAAGAAAAGTTATGATGTTTTATGTTAACATAACTTGAAAGTTTAAAGACAAAATTTTAATATTTTGTAATGAATGTTTAATGCTTTTATATTCCCCGAAGAGTTTTAATTCACTCTGATAAATAGAACTGTGTTTATGAGTAAATCCAACGTCAAGTAGGGCACCGGGACCAGAGCCTTACAAGTTGATATCAGAGGATTAGTTTGAGAGAATTAAGCATACTACATGCTTAGACTCGAACAGAGAATAGAACTTAATAAAGAAAAGAAAGAAGATGCCAGTTCAAGAAAGCCATGTGTCACTCAAGCAAGCTCGGTAACGGTAAGTTGCATGATTAAGTTCATGTAAAGATTTAGAAATATATGTACACACATATTAAATGAAGGTGGAAGAATATATGATGTTAGCTTAATTGCTAAAGAAAGAATGTTTGTATGCTAGCATTATTGCTAGGAAAAGAATGTGTATGCTAGCTTAATTGCTTGGAAAAGGATGTGTATGCTAGTTAAATTGCTAGGGATAAGAATGTAGGTTACATGTATGATTACATGATTTTATGAGAAGCAGAAACTAGCACAAGTGAAATCATAAAGGAAAGTACGTAGAACCTGAGGAGTAATGTAAAGAGTTAATTACATTTGGCCACTGTCATTAACTACTTACCTTACGAATCATGTGCTAAATAATTCCTAGAGTGATAACATTTGTGTTACCTTAGAAATAAGATAGATGATTAATACAAAGGGACAAGTGCGAGGAGGTTGTACCAGACGCTGTGCTAAGACACGTGCCAACCAGACACCTTTTTGAAGAAGGTGTGACAAAGCGATATACGAAAGCAGTAGGACTTCAACATTAGGAAGTAATGAAGAAGGATCACACTTGGAGGTTGTATTCATGAACACTAAAGGAGTTGCTCAATTGTTTCACACTACAATGCCAACAACGTTCGCTGAAGCATCAAAGGCAACCCAAACTGGGAAATCTAAGTGGAAGCAACATGATGGAAACAGAGATAAGCCAACAAGAATGAGTTAATACATGTTGTATTCCTGCAATAGTTAACTCCATAAGTGGACTTGCTAGGATCTTAAATAACGAAGCGAACGATGAGAAAGCAGGGATGAACGAGAAGGACGGGTGATTGTCAAGGTATCCTAATTGAACAGGCATGAAAGGATGAGGCTACTTATTGCATCGAATATGAAAGGAAGACGCTAAGAAGAATGTAGTTGTGTACCTGGGATTTTATGGATGAGACCACTAGCGATACCTTCGTTGAAGTATGAGAATGATTAAGAATTGTAAGGTAGAACTAGAGGGACGTGAGTTTATTCGATGTCGTTGGGAATGGATTTGTTGTTTGAGTTTGACGCTCATATATCATGTAAGAGTAAGTTAATAAGGTTGAAGTATTTGGATGGCTGTACAGTGACGGTTTATGGTATTAAGGAAAGTTCAGCGCTTAATGTCATTTTGATGATAAAAACCGAAGGTTTGTTAAGGCAAGGATGTAGTGCCTACCTATCATATGTTGTCAAAGCTACGGCTGAGACGAAAGAAGTGAAAGATGTTCCTGTAGTGTGTGATTATAGTGTTCCCAGAGGACCCTCCAGGGTTACCACCGGAATGAGGAATAGAATTTTTGATAGAAGTAATACTATGAGCACAACCCGTCGCGAAAGCAACTTACCGTCTGGCGTCATCCGAGATGAAAGAGTTAATATCCCAACTGCAAGAAATCCTCTACAAAAGGTGTTTTAATGCCAAGTGTTTCCCCGCAATTTGTATCGGTGTTGTTCATGAAAAAGAAAGAAAGAAGTATGAGAATATGTATAGATTACCGCAAGTTGGTTAAGCTTATGGAGAACAATATATATTCATTGCCACAGATTGACGATTTGTTTGATTAATTGCAAGGTGTTAGTTGGTTCTCCCGAATATATCTTAGAAATGGTGATCATCAGTTGAAAGTGAAATAGGCAGACATCCCTAAGACAACATTTCAGAATCAATATGGATACTACGAGTTTCTCATGATGTCGTTGGATTGACGAATGCTCTAGCAGCATTTATGGTTATGAAGAATGGGGTATGTCGTCCGATGTTGGACAAATCAAACATTGCCTTTATTGAAGATAGTTTTAATTTATTCCAGGAATGAGTCCGACCATGCCAAACACTTGAGAGAAATGTTGGAGACGCTGAAGAAAAAGGAATCGTATTCTAAGTTTTCCAAGTGTACTATTTATACAGATCATAAGAGTTTAAAGTACTTCTTCGAGCAGAAGGAGTTGAACATGAGGCAGAGGAGATGGTTAGAGTTGATAAAGGACTACGACTGTGATATTAAATAGTATTCGGGTAAGGCTAATGTGGTTTCAGACGCACTCAGCTGTAAGAATGAGGAAGTCATTGAAACAGTTAAGTCTTATAAGTTGATCATTAACTTAGATTTCTTCAAAGAAATTATCAAGGTGAAATTAGGGGTGCTCATAGATGAAAGGCTAATGAAGAAAGACAGTATCTTCGGACACCAAGGTGAGCTGATCGACAACACTCATGGTGTAAAGATTAGACTTGACCGCATGTGGATTCCTCGCCATGGAGGTCTTAGAGACCAAATTTTAGATGAAGCTCACAAGTCGAGATACTCGATTCATCCGGAATCCACCAAGATGTATCAAGATCTTCAGAGAGAATACTGGTGGCTGAGTATGAAGAATGACGCAGTGGAATATGTCAGCAAGTGCTTAACGTGCTTGCAAGTCAAGGTAGAGCATCAGAAGCCTTATGGGAAGATGCAGCCATTGGAGATACCATAATGAAAATGGGAACACATCACCATGGATTTTATAACTATGCTACCCCGTACAGATAAACATCATGATACCATCTGGGTGATTGTGGACCATTTAACGAAAAATGTTCACTTTCTGCCTATCCGAGAGGTCATCTTATCAGAAACGTTAGCAAGTATGTTCATAAAGGAGGTTATGGCAAAACACGGAGTGCCGTTATCGATCGTGTCACATAGGGATCTGGAAGACATTCCATGAATCTATGTGTAACATCCTACTTTCGGTTATATTAATAAAATAAAGTTTGTTTATTTTATAGCGTGTCGTTATCGGTTTAGTTTAATAGAATACGAGATGGACTTGTGTTGGGTAAATGGATATGCGTTATGGACTTGGGTTATGGAGGAATGAAGGAAAGACCATGGGCTTAAGCCCATGATCAAAAATATATATACCCTTAATCCTCCATTTAATTCATTTACACATATCCCTTACACCATCCAAAACACACACTTAAGATTCTCTCTTGAGTTCTCTCTCTCTCTCTAAACCGATATCAAGAAGGAAACCGAGAACCGACCCTAGGTAATGATAGTATTTTATTGTTTGAGCTTAAATCCGTTAGATATAATCATGAAACGACGAGCCGACACCGTTAAACCGTTTAAGTCATGAGATCCCGGTGGAATCAGGTATAAACCGAACCTAATATGAGCTTAGGGGTCACCCTAGCTCAGATTTAGATCGAACAGGACGAAAATCGATGAAAAACGGTGTAAAACGGTGAAGATACGTTTTTCCGGTGAGTTTTCCGGCAATGGAGGCGCCGGAAAGGCGGCTCCGGAAAAACGTGTACGAGGTTTTCAGGGAATGTTCTGACAAATCTGACCTAAACCTAGTTCGCTAAGAAATAACTAGCGAATTAGAGGTAATTCGCCAGCTGATTCGCTAAGGAAAGATTAACGAACTAGCTGTAGTTCGTATCCAATTCGTTAAGGGAAAAGGGTAACGAATTACCCTTGATTCGTTATGACCAGTTCGTTAAAGGAGATAACGAATTAGAAGGTCCAATTCGCTACTTGGACTGGTTCGCTACATAGACTGATTCGTTAAGAGTCCAGTTCGTTAAAAGTCCAATTCGTGTAAGTAACCAGTTCGTTAAAGGTTCCAATTCGTTACAAGAACCAGTTCGTCATGGCAAGTCAGTTCGTTAAGGATAAGTAACGAATTAGAAGTTTAACAGAATGACAGAATGGTCCCTGTGTTGGACTCGGTCTGCCCAAGAGACATATTAAATTGATGTGGATAGTACGTTATGATCCAAGTCGGGTCATACCCAATAACAAGCTAGACAAACACCGATAATATTCGTTCATATATGATGTGATCATAACAAATGAATATTAACACTTGAGTTATTTTGAAAGGGGTTTCTAAATAAAATGTACTTGTGTAATAAACAAATCATATGGATGATTTATGTTTTATGAAACAACATTACATAGTGTTATTTAAGTTGGTTAAATAACAATATGTGAATAATAATAACCAAGCATGTCTCTTAACATATAATAGGTTTTATAAGTTATAAGTTATAAACTTATAAAAGTATATATTTATGGATATATATATATATGTTTAAAGTTTTATAAAAGAAAAAGATAATAACTCTTTCAAATGTAATATTATTATATGTTTGAGTGGAGACATGCAAGGTGAGTGGAGACATGCAATGGTTATTATTGGTGGAGAGAAATATGCCTTTAAATAAAACCAAGTCTTTCTCTTTCATTCTTTCATAACACACATAATTTCAAAGTAAACTTTTCTCTCTTCCTCTCTTGGGTATTTTCATCCAACATAAGAAAAGAAGAAAATTTCAAGTGCAAATCCTAGCTAGAAGTGGTGTGTTGTTGAAGCTTGGGGTATGCTAGCTTGAGGAGCTTCCATATTCAAGTTCTTACCTTTCAATCATCATCTCTTTCACCCAGTTTTGTCATATTGAAAGGTAGTAGTAACATGCATGGACTTATAGTGACATGCATGTATTTGATAGTGTGTAATTCGTATTTGGATCCGGGTTTGGGTTTTGCATGTTTAAAATTGGTTTTATACATATCATATTAACAAGATTTAAAACTTTAATATCCGCTGCGTTTTTGGTAAAATAGGGATTTTATCACTTTGATAATCTTGTTAAAACCCAACTATGGCATCAAGAGCCGCTTATACGAATGCATGCTTCATTAGACCCAAAATTTTTCGGGTTTATGGTGGGTTTCACCATTTGGCCAAAACTTTTTGGGGTTTTGGTTACCCCATGGTTTTTCAAGGTTATACTTTACATGCATGTGGTAATCTTGAAAAACCAAGTCATTTGGATGATTGTTCAGTTTGTTTGGACAAAACCCGAAACTTTCGGTTTGCTTAAGCTTTGGCCGAAAGTTTTGAGGCAAAAAGGGGAACCATTTTGGTCTTGTATTATTGCATATTTGGATGTGTAATAGATGTTCATAACCTAGCCATGACCTTGTGTTTGGTTGAATGATTGTGTTGGTTGTTTGTTCATTCGATTTGGTTGTAATATTTATTTGGGTTTGTAATCTATTTATTCATTCATATGGCTTGTAATAATAAGTAGATTAGATGTATTTTTTTTACTAGAAAAATGTATTAGGATATATTTTGTAAAAGACGATGCATGGATGGAAGCCCAAATAAAATGATGAAGACCATAACACCGGGGGTAAACACTTGGAGCATATGGATGCGGAATCAAGTGGGAGTTCACCGACACAAGTGCATGTTCTTTTGGGTCCCTTAGGAGAGACTTTTTGACACACTTGTCTTCGGTCAACAAGTGTGGTCAATATTAGGAGGCTATGGTTATGAACTTATGGTTGTGTATATTTTGTGCTTGCATGGTTGATTTACTTATTATTTGCATTATGGTTTGCTTAACAACTTAAAATCAACTAGCATAAAATTGGTTCCTTAGAAATCGTTAGGTAATAAAAATTGGTTTTATTAATAACTAATGATTTCATAATAAAAATGGGTTTTATTAATTGGAACTTTGAAAATGGGTTTTTCAACTAAGTACCATACATTCGAATGCATGCAAATGAAAGGTACAATAAATAGTTTTCCAATCTAGAATTTAGAAAACTAAAATCCCTTTTTAAAAACAAGTTAAACACCATCCTTTTATACGACACTTAAGTCACTTGTAGACTTGAAAGTGAGTTAGGATCACCTAAGCACTTTTAAGAAAACTTGTGATCTTAAGGTGATTTTACAAGTACTTTTGGCATTAGGATCACCTAACCACTTGTATGAGTAAACTCACACGTGTGTATAAGTAGGACGACTCGATTTGAAACCATGACTATAGGATCACCTTAACATGGCGTTCAAAGGTGTTGATGGGATTTAACATACCAACTAAACATATGATGTTTAACCGATCCCATAAAACTAGAAGTTGCAATGGGTTGCAATTGTCAAACGTTGACTACCTTGTTAATTCGAATAGTAGGATAAAGGTCACCTAACTACTCTTTGAATGAAACGTTGGGTTCTAGATTTTAATCAATAATTGACTTGGAGACGTTTAAAGGGTATTAAAGATTAAAATTTTATTAATATCGAAAATACTAATTTGAACTTTGTTAAAATTCTTTTAGATGGCCGCAAACAACGCACCGAACGCAATTATCCCACACGTGCATAATCTATCACTAAGATCCATTCTGGATAAGGATCGTCTAAACTTTAAAAACTTCATGGATTGGTATCGAAACTTGAGAATTGTTCTCAAGCAAGAAAAGAAGTCTTATATTTTAGACGATCCTATTCCCGATGAACCTGATGTCAATAACTTGGATGCCTATGCGGATTGGTTAAAATACACCGAGGATTCGGTGCAAGTTTCTTGCCTCATGTTGGGAACAATGATTCCCGAGATCCAAAAGGATTTCGAGAATCATGGGGCGTATGACATGATAACCCAACTTAAGGAAATGTTCCTTACTCAAGCTCGGGTTGAGCGATTCGAAACGGTTCGAGCGCTTCATGCATGTCATATGGAAGAAACCCAATCTGTTTCATCTTATGTACTTAAGATGAAGAGCCACATTGATCGGCTTGAACGGCTTAACTGTCCCGTCTCAAAAGAGTTAGCCACGGATTTAATCCTAAATGGCTTAACTAAAAGGTTTGAGACATTCGTCATGAACTACAACATGAATGGATGGGACAAAAGCATTGGTTAGCTTCACGCAATGCTTAAGACAGCCGAGGCCGGCATGGGTAAAAAGGTTTTACCCGTTCTTGCGATCAATGAGGGTGGCTCAAGGAAAAGGCATCACCCGGAACCAAAAGCAAAGGTTGCCGTTGGTAAGGGGCAAGTCAAGAAAAGGTTCAAGGGAAAGGCAAAGGCGGAGCCAAAGCCAAAGAAGCTAAAGGTTAGCGCTGAGGATCCGTGCTTTGGTTGTGGTGAGATAGGTCATTGGATGAGAAACTGTCCGACCTATCTCAAGGAGTTGAAAGCTAAGAGGGATGCGGGGCAAACCTCAGGTACAACTTTCATGATTCACATTGATCTTAATATTATTTCTTCTAACACATGGGTATTGTATACCGGATGTGGAACTCACATATGCAATTCATTGCAGGGGTTCAAAAGAAGAAATGAGGTGAAGAAAGGAGATATAAGTCTCTTCATGGGCAATGGAGCAAAGGTTGACGTCCAAGCCCGAGGAGATTATGTTTTAAAGCTTCCAAATGGTTTGGAAATTGTTTTGAAAAACATTTTATATTCCCCTAGTTTGACTAGGAATATTATCTCTGTTTCTGTATTAAGACAATCTGGTTATGACTTTAAGTTTGTTGATAATGGTATTTATGTTTTCATGGATAATGTCTTTTATTTTAAAGCGATGCCGTTTTATGGCATTTATGAATTAATTCATGATGACTCATACATTGATAACTCGTTGTACCAAGCTAACACCAAAAGACTCAAAATGGATTTGAGTAATACTTGTTTTTGGCATTGTCGTCTTGGTCACATAAACAAGAATCGTATTCATACACTTCGAAAGAATGGTCTTTTGAAATCAAATGTTGATTCATTTGATGAATGTGAATCTTGTTTATTGGGAAAGATGACCAAAGAACCCTTTAATGGAACAAATGAAAGGGCGAAAGACTTATTAGGTATCATACATTCGGATGTATATGGACCTTTTAGGATAATGACAAGAAATGGTGAAAGATACTTCATTACCTTTACCAACGATTATAGTCGCTATGGGTATGTGTTCTTGTTAAGACACAAAAATGAGGCTTTGGAATGTTCAAAGTCTTCCAAAATGAAGTACAAAATCAACTCAACAAAACAATCAAAGTACTACGTTCCGATAGAGGAGGTGAATACCTCAATGATGTGTTTCTAGAACATCTTAGGAGTTGTAGGATTGTCTCACAACTTACTCCACCTGGAACACCACAACATAATGGTGTGTCCGAAAGGAGGAATCGAACTTTATTGGACATGGTTCGATCCATGATGGCTAGATGCTCATTACCTCTATCATTTTGGGGTTTCGCTGTGATATCTTCTGCCCGTATTTTAAATATGGCACCAACCAAGAAAGTGGATAGGGCACCTTTTGAAATATGGCATGGAAAGGCTCCAAAATTTTCATATTTAAAGGTATGGGGTTGTGAGGCTTATGTTAAGATCTACACCCCTGACAAACTTGAATGTCGATCCACTAAGTGTATATTTGTAGGATATCCCACGGATTCGATGGGATATTATTTCTACAATCCAAGCGAGCATAAAGTGTTTATAGCTCGAAAGGCTAAGTTCTTGGAAAGAAGGTTCCTTCCATAAGGTTTGGATGACACTGGCAATCAACAAGAGGTTGTTGAGGATGATCAAATGGTTGATCAAAACACACAAAACATTCGCAAATCTGGTAGAGTTAGCACCCCACCTGAGAGATATGGATTTTTCTTGGATGGATGCTACGTGGTTGATTCGGATGAACCCACCACATACCGAGATGCAATGTCGCAATCTGATTGTGACAAATGGCTAGAAGCCATGAATGTTGAGATGCAATCCATGCATGACAATCAAGTATGGGACTTGGTTGCTCCACCTCTAAATTCCAAGCTGGTTGGAAGTAAGTGGGTTTTCAAGAAGAAAACTGATATGCATGGAAACTTGGATACTTATAAAGCTAGACTTGTAGCAAAGGGTTTCACTCAAACTCAAGGGGTTGATTATGATGAAAATTTCTCGCCCGTGGCGATGCTAAAGTCTATAAGGATATTGTTTGCCATAGCCGCATATTATGACTATGAGATATGGCAAATGGATGTCAAAACTGCTTTTCTAAATGGGCATCTTAATGAAGATGTTTATATGGTTCAGTGTCACACCCCGACTAGGTAGTTGTGGAAGCGTAATACGGGAATGTAACAGACAACACTGGTATCAACAACATTGTTTATAAAGAAATTCACAAACTAATGTACATCATATTACATGGGTTGGTACTATGTTTACAAACTTGATGAGAATCACATAACCGGTTTACGAGCTTTTTATTTAATTTTATATATCTGCGTCTATTCACAGCTATTCAACTCTCCTTCTAACACCAAGCAGGTAAGCAAATCATTCCACTTTTGCTTTACCTGAAAAGCATGTTAAAACGGGTCAACTACGTCTAGTTGGTGAGTTTCAAGTTTCACGAGTATCAACGAAATCAGTATACGAGTTCGTAAAGTTTACAGTGTGTATGTATATATGTATGTGTATGATGTATTATACTAAGCCACAAGTGAAACCGAAACGAGCTAAAACACATGGCCACCCGTTGGCATTTAACAGCCACTTTGCCCCAAGTATGTACTATGTCTAACACCACATAGCAGTACGTAATAAGTTTAAATGACAATGTGCAACTGGGTTAACATGTTCCGGCATACCCCACCGGCTCTGTCAGTTGGGTTTGTCAAACCGATAGTACTATCCACACGTCACCGGCACGAAGTTAATCACTTGTGTTTGTGGGGACTTGTCAAGTGTTAGTACTTAGATAATCCACATCATCACACGTTTTCAAGTATATAAGTATATGTAAACATGCCTTTCACCCCAAAAGTTCGTAAAACAGTTTAGAAAGTGGAGGTCGTGAAACTCACCTTAATGTTGTTCGAGCTGGTGGTACGTATCAGTAACTAGAATTTCTCGATTATAGCTTGACTCCTATAACCGGTATCGTACTGTTAATACTAGTACAGTGTTTAAGCTAAATCGGGCTGTATAGATAATCTGGGTATAGCTGGTAGGCCCAGAACATGACCATAGTCTTAGATTGTGACGTTGTATACTATGAAATGTTAAAAACTGGATTTGGCTTAGTTTCACCGTTTCCCGAGCCTAGCCGAGTTGATTGTTTATGCGTTTCGGGATTAGGTAAGATCACATATACTTAAGTAAATATATTGATTGACAAAATGATTTGATTTATTAAAGAATTTTTAGGTTTCGGTATCTGGTTTGATCGCAGGGTTCGTTTCCGTTTTCATATGGGTTTGATTATACAAAACGCGTACAATCCACCCGAATTGTCCGGAATTCTCGTAAAAAGTTCGTTTTTATCAATATCATTCAAAAATATGATATTTGACCACTTTTGACATTTTGACATACCAGTCAGTCCGTTAAACACAAAACTGCCGGTTTCGTTAAAACAATTATAATTTAAATCTTTGATTAATCATAACTAAATATGTACTTATATATAAATTATGTACATTTTTGTAAAAATACATTAAGACATGGAGAATTTTATAAAAATATGTTCAGAAATTTTATGATTAATTATTTATTTATAAAAATTCATTTAATAGGTTATAATCGTGTAATAAATGGCTTGTTTATATCAAATGACCTCCGAAAAATCCGATAATTTTTACAAATGGCCTAAATGTTATTACATAGCCCCTGCAAAATCTCCAGAACCTTACTCTTTTGACAAAATGCCTTTTTGTGCGTTTTTCGGCTGTTAAAATTCGGTTAATTCATAATTGCACAAACCATACATAGGCATTTCCAATGATTTTCCAAACTTTACCAGTGATCTTACCATCACACATTAATCTCCAAAACCAAATTTCATAATTTTTCAATATGTTTAGCTATTTTTCCCAAATAAACGCTTATAAACGGAAATAAATTCACCAAATATTCTCCGTTTATCGAAAAATTACCAAATTTGAAAAGGGACTCATTTATATGATCCCTAATGTCCCTGCAAATTTTCACAATCTAACAACAAGCACGTCACAACCTAATACTAAACAGCCCCTAAACGAGTGTTACGGGTTTACCTTGTCGGTTTTTCGATGAGTTTTGCTAGCTTAAACGACTCTCCGGGTCTCGGGTTGCAAACTCAGTGTATCTACATATCATATAACATCAAACCAAGCATAAATCATCCATGTGAAAGCCTTGATAATTAGGGTTTCGGTTTTGGGTTCAAACCGAACTTTCAAACCGTAAAAACGTTGTATTCATGTTCTAATCCGCGTTTTTGACCAAAAAAGTATATGTTCCTGGTTTGTAAACATGTTTAACATCAAAACATGATTTTACTTGATTTTTATGGTTTTTGGATGGTTAAACATGTTTAAAACTAATCAAGGATTTATTTTTCATGGTTAAACTATGTTAATCATGGTTAAAAATCAAGGAAAATCACTATTTACCTTAGGGTTTTGATGAAGCTTGATGAAGAAGAACAGCAAGGGTGTATTCTCTAGAAAGATTGGTACAAAATATCTCCAAATATTTTTTTTATATAAAAGATAATAGAAGGGGGGTGGGCTGTCCCCTTTGCGGCCGCAAGCTTATAAGGGCCCATTGGGCCTCTTTTGGACCCAATGGTGCCTCGGTTTTCGTGCCACGCGTAAAATTCGGTCCAAAATTTAGTTCGGGTTCGGTTTTTCGCAAGGAAACTAGTTCGAGTGCGAAAACCAGCGCGAAAACGAGTGTTTTTCAGCCTAGTTTTGTAAAATAAGAAAAACGTACTGACTCGTTGTAAAATTCCAAAATATTTTCACGGATTGCTTAGAACATGTCATATAAGTGTTTTATAAATCTTTTTCGGCTTAACGGATGCTACAATGCTCGTTTTGATATTAACGATTGCGTTTAAGCTTATAACGTATCGATAAACGAAACCTTTTTCGTTTAAAGAGTTTTAAACGTACCGGGGCCTAAATATCAATATGTTAGCCTCTATAATATATATATAACTCGTATATGACCCCTCAGTATGTATACGGGTCATAATTAGTATCGGTCGGTTACTCGTTTAAGCACTACGAATTAACCGATTTATCGTTTACTTGGTACGTAGTGAATATAGTATACCTCGTTTTGTCGCGAATGTCACATTCTCCCCCCCGTTAAGAAATTTCGTCCTCGAAATTTAATTTGTCACCGGTTTTCTTCTTAGGGAATAGGTGTGGGTATTTCTTTCGGAATTCGTCCTTTCGTTCCCAAGTATATTCGGGTCCTTGTTTTGAATTCCACCGAACTTTTACCAATGAAATTTTGTTGTATCGTAACTGTTTGGTTTTCCCGTCTACAATTTCTACTGGTTCCTCTATGAAGTTGAGCTTTTCGTTGATCTGAACATCTTCCAGTGGTACTATTGTCGTTTCATCAGCCAAACACTTTTTCAGATTCGATACATGAAACACGTCGTGAATAGTGCACAATTCTAAGGGTAGTTTTAATCGGTAAGCTACGGGACCAATTTTTGCAATAATCTCAAAAGGTCCGATGTATCTCGGGGCTAGTTTACTAGTCTTTCCAAATCTTATAACACCCTTCCATGGAGATACTTTTAAGAACACCTTATCACCTATTTCAAAAGATAACGGTTTTCTGCGAACATCAGCATAACTCTTTTGTCTGTCGCGGGCAGCTTTCAATTTTTGCTTAACCTGGTGAATCTTATCGGTGGTTTCCTGAATTAAATCTGACCTTGAAATTTGGGTATCACCCACTTCCGTCCAACATAGTGGTGATCTACATTTTCGCCCGTATAGAGCTTCATAAGGTGCTGCTTGTATACTACTGTGATAACTGTTATTGTAAGAGAATTTAATGAGCGGGAGGTGTTGATCCCAATTCCCTTTGAAGTCCAGTACACAAGCACGAAGTAAATCTTCTAAGGTTTGGATGGTTCGTTCGGATTGACCATCGGTTTGGGGATGGTAAGCCGCACTTAGGTCGATTCGGGTCCCCAAGGCTTCTTGTACTGCTTGCTAGAAATGTGAAGTAAAGTGACTGTCTCGATCGGAAATAATCAAAAGAGGTACTCCGTGTCGGGATACAATTTCATCGATGTAAATTTGAGCGAGTTTTTCGGTGGTGTAGTTGTTACGGATGGGAATAAATTGTGCGGATTTGGTTAATCGGTCCACAATTACCCAGATAGCATTGTGTCCTCGGGAGGTTTTAGGAAGGTGCGTCACAAAGTCCATGGTAATTTGTTTCCATTTCCATTGTGGGATTTCGGGTTGTTGTAACATTCCCGAAGGTTTTTGATATTCCGCCTTAACTCTTGCACACGTTGCACATTTACTTACATACACGGCTATATCCTTTTTCATCCCAGGCCACCAGTAAAATTCTTTAACATCCTTATACATCTTATCAGTACCTGGATGAATAGAATATTTGGACTTATGTGCTTCATCAAGAATCAACTTTCGGAGTTTATGAAGTGTTGGAATCCAGACCCGGTTTTTGTAATAAAATACTTCATCAATTTTCTTCTCGAAATTCCTTTCATTTCCATGTAGTTCTACTTTTTCTAGCTGATCTGCCTTCAAAGCCTCATCTTGTGCAACACGAACTTGTTCGGTTAGGCTACTTTGAACAATCATTCCGAGTGCTCGTACCCTTAATGGTTTGACTCTGTCTTTTCGGCTTAAAGCATCAGCTACTACTTTGGCCTTACCCGGATGGTATTTAATTTCACAATCATAATCATTTAACAGTTCTACCCATCTCCTTTGTCTCATGTTTAGCTCTTTCTGATCAAATATGTGTTGTAGGCTTTTGTGATCAGTATAGATGGTACATTTGGTGCCATACAAGTAATGTCTCCAAATCTTCAATGCAAAGATAACTGCTCCCAATTCCAAATCATGGGTCGTATAATTCTTTTCATGTACTTTTAATTGTCGGGAAGCATATGCTATTACTTTCTTTCTTTGCATCAGTACGCATCCTAAACCTTTACGAGATGCGTCGCAATATACCACCAATTCATCAGTTCCATCTGGAAGGCTTAATATTGGAGCCTCACATAACTTCTGTTTTAACGTTTGGATGGCCATTTCTTGTTCTTCTCCCCATTCATACGCTTGATCTTTTTGAGTTAGGAGGGTTAGAGGTTGGCAATACTTGAAAAGTTTTCAATGAATCTTCTATAATACCCGGCTAGTCCTAAGAATTGACGAATTTCTCTTGGTGACTTAGGTACTTGCCAATTTTTAATGGCCTCAATTTTACTTGGGTCTACTTGGATCCCTTGATGGTTCACAATGTGCCACAATATCTGTACTTCTTGTAGCCAAAATTCACATTTGGACAACTTTGCGTATAACTTCTCTTGCCTCAATAATTCTAAGATTTCCCGCAAATGTTGTTCGTGTTCCTCCTTACCTCTCGAATATATCAAAATGTCATCGATAAACACTATCACGAACTTGTCAAGGTAAGGTTTGCAAACTCGGTTCATGAGGTCCATAAACACTGCAGGTGCATTTGTCAACCCAAACGGCATAACCAAAAATTCATAGTGACCATACCAAGTTCGGAAAGCTGTTTTTGGCACATCTTCTTCCTGAATTCTTACTTGATGATAGCCAGATCTAAGATCAATTTTTGAAAAATACTTCGCACCCTGGAGCTAATCAAACAAGTCATCAATTCGAGGTAAGGGGTATCTATTCTTTATAGTCACTTTATTCAATTCCCGGTAACCAATACACAATCGAAAACTCCCATCTTTCTTCTTTACAAATAACACTGGTGCTCCCCACGGTGAGTAACTAGGTCGGATAAAACCCCTGTCCAGTAATTCTTGTAACTGGTTGGACAGTTCTTGCATTTCAGAAGGTGCAAGTCGATAAGGTGCCTTAGCAATGGGTGCTGCTCCCGGTATCAAGTCAATACAGAATTCAACTTGTCGGGTCGGTGGTAAACCAGGCAACTCATCGGGGAATACATCTGAATACTCGTGTACCACTGGGATGTCTTCCATTCGTTTTTCCTCGGGTTCCTTAACTGTTACGCTCGCCAAGTATAATGTACAACCTTGGCGCAAATACTTTAATGCCTTAAGTTGGGATACGAGAGGCAATACCGTACCAGATTTCTCACCTTGAACAATCATTGCCTCATCATTCGGAAGAGGTATCCTAACAGTCTTATCCTTACAGACAATTTCAGCTTTATACTTAGATAGCCAGTCCATACCGACTATAACATCGAAACTTCCCAATTCCATTGGAAGTAAATCAATAAGAAATGGGTGGTCGTTTAGGATAAGGGAACAGTTTCGGACTATTCGGTTAACAAGTATAGACTTACCGTTAGCGAGTTCTATAGTATATGGTTTTGTTAGTTCACTAACCGGCATATTTTCTAAAGGTAAGAAGTTAACAGATACGAAACTTCTATCGGCGCCCGTATCAAACAAAACTGAAGCATACTGACCCGAAACTAAGAATATACCTGTCACCACATTCGGATCATGACGCGCTTCACCCGGTCCTAATACAAACGTGCGTCCCCTAGCTGCGTTGGAGGTTGATGCTTGTGCTTGGTTTTGCCTTCTCGCTACACCCTGGTTCAGATTGGGGCAGTATCTCAGAAAGTGTTCCGTACTGCCACATTCATAGCAGGCATGGAGGTTCGTGGTAGGTGGGGTTTTTTGGTTGAGTTGTGGGCGGGTTGGTTGAGGTCGAGGTAGTTGAGTTGATTGCGGTGGACGGCTAACAGTGTTGGTGGGGGTTCTACAGTTGGGGGCATAGTGTCCCGTTCATCCACACTTCTGACAAATGATCGGTTTGCAATCACCCACATGATGAAAGTTACATCTTCTGCACTTCGGTTGCGTCTCTTTATAGGTCTCTTGTTTTACATTAGAACTGGTCATGGCATAACTTCGGGTATTCGGACGGGCCCGTTTGTTTTGAGGGTTTCCTTGCATCCTTGTCCCATAATCAGTTCGTTTTAAACTTGTTGTTTCACCCGGCATCCTTATCACTCCACTTCTCATCAGATCAAAAGTAATGACACCCGTTTGAGATACAACACTTTCTAATGTTGGGTGGGCTACTGAATTCACTATACTTCTCACAGCAGGGGTCAGTCTCCAGATATAACGTTCAATTCGCTTCACTTCCGGTGTAACTAACCACGGAACTAAGCGGGACAGTTCGTTAAAATGAATCGTGTATCCCACATGGTCCGCTCCTTTCATTTCCAGATTCCATAACTCGTGTTCCAACCTTTGAATTTCACTTTTAGGACAATAATGCTCTAGCATGAGGGTTATTAATTCAGTCCATGACATACGATTAATAGCATCTTGTCCCCTTATTTGGACTACCGTATTCCACCACATCAGCGCTTGGTCTAGAAACATACTGGTAGCAAATGTGACCACGCGGTTTGGTGGACACTCACTGATATTAATTACTGATTCGGTCTTTTCTATCCATTTGACCAGCCCGCTAGGTCCTTCAATACCCTTAAACTCAATCGGTTTACATGATGTAAATTGTTTGTATGCGTACTCCTGACGTGGGGGTTCGGGATTATTACCATCATTACCAGTATTTGGTGGAGTGTTATTATTAACAGTTGGGTTGATAACCGGTACGAGGTTTGGATTCGTGACATTATTCGGGTTCAAAACGGTTTCAGGGTTCCCAACAACATTAACAGTCGGGCGAGTATTATTAGTGTTTATAACATTATCAGTAGTCACCGGGGTAGTAACACCCGGGGCTACATTAGTGTCTGACGGAGGTATATTAGCAGTGGCCGTGGTGGTGCTCGTAGGTTGATTAACAGTATTGTTAGCACGTATGCCTGCAGTGACTTGCGCTACAATTGTTGGTATCACTACTTGTAGTTGACGAGCAATCATTGTGGCCACTTCCGCCTCAGACAAAGGGTTTGCTTTCTTCGGGGCCATTCTATAAAATGATCAATTACATAATAATCAATATTGTTTCACTATGACCAACACAACTTTACGATATTACAATTTCACAACACACAACTAAGCCAAAGAAAACACATTTGTATTAATTATAATCATTACTGTACATATGCATCCAAAATTAGCGCATAGGCTTAACCTGGAATACGCCAGCGCTTGTATATGCGTATCAAAATTTGTCACTAAGTGACATGTAGACTTAACCCGATAAGGGCCAGTGCTTGAAATAGTACCAAACTGTAAACAACTCCCAAGCCAGCCCAACACGCTGTAACAAAATGCTGCTTGGGATATCAAAAGACTATATACATAAGGCTTGACTACTATGTCCTATCCATTCTTTGTAACATGAAGCCACAACCAAACAACAGCAGCCACTAGGGCTGCATTAACCGCTAAACATACTCCTAGTAGTATCATTGCCCGATCCTGACTCCCGTGGCTGTGAGCACTGGATCTTTGCACAATTCTGATTTCTTGCTGCATGTACCACATGTGATCTTGCATATCATGTCTATGCTGGTTTAGGTTATTTATCGAATGTGATTGTTCTAAAAGCTGATCAGTCGCTAAACCCAACCATGCTGAATCAGAATGACGAGGTGGCTCGGGTACCGGGGCGGGTAAACCCCAAGTAGGAATAGGTATCTCAGTGACCTGGACACGTGATGTTTCTCCCCTATGATACGTAGATCGAGGTGGGGGAGAGGTGTGCTCAGGTGGGCGCACTGAAATACGAGCGGTCTGACGGTTTCTAATAGTGGGTGGGGGTACTGGTGTATGCTGTACGGGTGGAGTAGGGGATCTGGGTGCTCTAATCGGTGAATGATAAGCACTAGTAACTCCCTGTCCTACAACATTCCTAGAGGATTCCCTAGGGGGATAGGTGTCACAACGGAAACCCGATAAGTCGGGTTGACCAGAGGGTACCTCGTGGGGAATTACCGCATCTGAACCTTCTTCCATTTCTTCTGATTCCTCCCCAGTTTCCTCTTCTGGATCCTCCTCCTCCTCCTCAGACCATGTTGGTAGGGTATTAGATAAACGATCAGTAGATCTTGACATATTCCTGCACAATGGTTAGTAATAAGAATAATATCCTTCTATATTAATCATAGTAAAATACATGCAGGTATTTATACACATAAGCACAAATAATCGTTTATATACACAGATATTTATTTATTATTATATTTTATGCACATATGTTACTGTTTTTACCTATTCGTTTGTTTATCGACTTCTTCTCGAATTCCCTCGTACAAACAAGTCCGTTATTACGTTCCGGACCATAATAACCCACTTGTCCATTCGCGTTCATAACGAGAATCATCAGTGTATATTATTTAATATTATTTTATTCCCAGAGTTAATCGAGCCTACGGTTATCTTAGGGTATCCTAATGGACATCCGAATTCTTTATAACCAATGGCTCTGATACCAACTTCTGTCACACCCCGACTAGGTAGTTGTGGAAGCGTAATACGGGAATGTAACAGACAACACTGGTATCAACAACATTGTTTATAAAGAAATTCACAAACTAATGTACATCATATTACATGGGTTGGTACTATGTTTACAAACTTGATGAGAATCACATAACCGGTTTACGAGCTTTTTATTTAATTTTATATATCTGCGTCTATTCACAGCTATTCAACTCTCCTTCTAACACCAAGCAGGTAAGCAAATCATTCCACTTTTGCTTTACCTGAAAAGCATGTTAAAACGGGTCAACTACGTCTAGTTGGTGAGTTTCAAGTTTCACGAGTATCAACGAAATCAGTATACGAGTTCGTAAAGTTTACAGTGTGTATGTATATATGTATGTGTATGATGTATTATACTAAGCCACAAGTGAAACCGAAACGAGCTAAAACACATGGCCACCCGTTGGCATTTAACAGCCACTTTGCCCCAAGTATGTACTATGTCTAACACCACATAGCAGTACGTAATAAGTTTAAATGACAATGTGCAACTGGGTTAACATGTTCCGGCATACCCCACCGGCTCTGTCAGTTGGGTTTGTCAACCCGATAGTACTATCCACACGTCACCGGCACGAAGTTAATCACTTGTGTTTGTGAGGACTTGTCAAGTGTTAGTACTTAGATAATCCACATCATCACACGTTTTCAAGTATATAAGTATATGTAAACATGCCTTTCACCCCAAAAGTTCGTAAAACAGTTTAGAAAGTAGAGGTCGTGAAACTCACCTTAATGTTGTTCGAGCTGGTGGTACGTATCAGTAACTAGAATTTCTCGATTATAGCTTGACTCCTATAACCGGTATCGTACTGTTAATACTAGTACAGTGTTTAAGCTAAATCGGGCTGTATAGATAATCTGGGTATAGCTGGTAGGCCCAGAACATGACCATAGTCTTAGATTGTGACGTTGTATACTATGAAATGTTAAAAACTGGATTTGGCTCAGTTTCACCGTTTCCCGAGCCTAGCCAAGTTGATTGTTTATGCGTTTCGGGATTAGGTAAGATCACATATACTTAAGTAAATATATTGATTGACAAAATGATTTGATTTGGTTTATAAAAGAATTTTAAGGTTTCGGTATCTGGTTTGATCGCAGGGTTCTTTCCGTTTTCACACGGGTTTGATTATACAAAACGCGTACAATCCACCTGAATTGTCCGGAATTCTCGTTAAAAGTTCGTTTTTATCAATATCATTCAAAAATATGATATTTGACCACTTTTGACATTTTGACATACCAGTCAGTCCGTAAAACACAAAACTGCCGGTTTCGTTAAAACAATTATAATTTAAATCTTTGATTAATCATAACTAAATATGTACTTATATATAAATTATGTACATTTTTTTAAAAATACATTAAGACATGGAGAATTTTATAAAAATATGTTCAGAAATTTTATGATTAACTATTTATTTATAAAAATTCATATAATAGGTTATAATCGTGTAATAAATGGCTTGTTTATATCAAATGACCTCCGAAAAATCCGATATTTTTTACAAATGGCCTAAATGTTATTACATAGCCCATGCAAAATCTCCAGAACCTAACCCTTTTGACAAAATGCCTTTTTGTGTGTTTTTCGGCTGTTAAAATTCGGTTAATTCATAATTGCACAAACCATACATAGGCATTTCCAATGATTTTACAAACTTTAACAGTGATATTACCATCACATATTAATCTCCAAAACCAAATTTCATAATTTTTCAATTTGTTTAGCTATTTTTCCCAAATAAACGCTTATAAACGGAAATAAATTCACCAAATATTCTCCGTTTATCGAAAAATTACCAAATTTGAAAAGGGACTCATTTATATGATCCCTAATGTCCCTGCAAATTTTCACAATCTAACAACAAGCACGTCACAACCTAATACTAAACAGCCCCTAAACGAGTGTTACGGGTTTACCTTGTCGGTTTTTCGATGAGTTTTGCTAGCTTAAACGACTCTCCGGGTCTCGGGTTGCAAACTCAGTGTATCTACATATCATATAACATTAAACCAAGCATAATCATCCATGTGACAGCCTTGATAATTAGGGTTTCGGTTTTGGGTTCAAACCGAACTTTCAAACCGTAAAAACGTTGTATTCATGTTCTAATCCGCGTTTTTGACCAAAAAAGTATATGTTCCTGGTTTGTAAACATGTTTAACATCAAAACATGATTTTACTTGATTTTTATGGTTTTCGGATGGTTAAACATGTTTAAAACTAATCAAGGATTAATTTTTCATGGTTAAACTATGTTAATCATGGTTAAAAATCAAGGAAAATCACTATTTACCTTAGGGTTTTGATGAAGCTTGATGAAGAAGAACAGTAAGGGTGTATTCTCTGGAAAGTTTGGTACAAAATATCTCCAAATATTTTTTTTTATATAAAAGATACTAGAAGGGGGGTGGGCTGTCCCCTTTGCGGCCGCAAGCTTATAAGGGCCCATTGGGCCTCTTTTTAGCCCAATAGTGCCTCGGTTTTCGTGCCACGCGTAAAATTCGGTCCAAAATTTAGTTCGGGTTCGGTTTTTCGCAAGAAAACTAGTTCGAGTGCGAAAACCAGCGCGAAAACGAGTGTTTTTCAGCCTAGTTTTGTAGAATGAGAAAAACGTACTGACTCGTTGTAAAATTCCAAAATATTTTCACGGATTGCTTAGAACATGTCATATAAGTGTTTTATAAATCTTTTTCGGCTTAACGGATGCTACAATGCTAGTTTTGATATTAACGATTGCGTTTAAGCTTATAACGTATCGATAAACGAAACCTTTTTCGTTTAAAGAGTTTTAAACGTACTGGGGCCTAAATATCAATATGTTAGCCTCTATAATATATATATAACTCGTATATGACCCCTCAGTATGTATACGGGTCATAATTAGTATCGGTCGGTTACTCGTTTAAGCACTACGAATTAACCGATTTATCGTTTACTTGTTACGTAGTGAATATAGTATAACTCGTTTTGTCGCGAATGTCACATTCAGCCTGAAGGTTTTGTCGATCCACAACATCCTAACAAAGTATGCAAGTTGAAGAAATCAATCTATGGATTGAAACAAGCATCCAGAAGTTGGAATCACCGAATTTGGATTCATCAAAAACGCTGATGAAGCTTGTGTGTATAAGAAAGCTAGTGGGAGCATCATAACCTTTCTGGTATTATATGTCGATGACATATTACTGCTTGGAAATGACATTCCAACCTTGGAAGGTGTGAAAGCTGGCTTGGAAGCTGTTTTTCCATAAAGGATCTTGGTGAAGCCGCCTATATTCTGGGAATAAGAATCTATAGGGATAGATCAAGGCGGTTGATAGGTTTGAATCAAAGTGCATACATTGACAAGATCTTGAAAAGGTTCAAGATGGAAAACTCTAAGAAAGGTTTGGTACCTATTTAAAGAGGAACGATGTTGAGTGCTTCTCAATGTCCAAGCTCAAAGGATGAGCAAGACAAAATGAGTGGTATCCCATATGCATATGCTATAGGATCCATCATGTATGCCATGATTTGCACTAGACCGGATGTGTCATGCGCCTTGAGCATGACAAGTCGATACCAACAAAATCCGGGAACTAGCCATTGGATGGCTGTTAAGAGCATATTGAAATACCTTAGAAGGACTAAGGATATGTTTCTAATATATGGCTCTGGTGAGGAGGAACTCGTTGTAAAGGGTTACACTGATGCGAGTTTCCAAACTGATCGAGATGATTCTTGATTACAATCGGGATACGTTTTCGTTCTCAATGGTGGTGCTGTCTCATAGAAGAGTGCAAAACAAGACGTGGTAGCTTTATCCACCACTGAATCTGAATACATCGCCGCCTCCCTGGCAGCTCAAGAAGCTGCATGGATTAGAAAGTTCATTGCCGATCTAGGAGTGGTTCGTACCATTCAGGACCCTCTAGAGATCTTTTGTGACAACGAGGGTGCGATTGCTCAAATCAAGGAACCCCGCGCACATCAAAAGACTAGGCACATTGAGCGGAGATTCAACTACATAAGGGATGAAGTTAAAAAGGGAAAGATATGTATTCGCAAAGTTCACACTGATCAAAACATTGCGGACCCACTCACGAAACTCCTTGAAAGGCCGAAGCATGAGAGTCATACTTGCGCCTTAGGAGTTCGATATTCTAGTGATTGGATTCGATCAAAATTTGTATTTGGATATTGGAAGAATTTTATTTTAACTCAATCATATGGTTTTGGTTATGGTCATGTTCTTGAGTTATGTTCCATTTTAGTATGTTTAAATCCGTGAATAGTTTGAATTATTCTAAACGTCCGTAGTCGTTCATATTTGTGGGAACAAATGTGAAAGTAAGACTATTATGAACTTGGATTGGTAGATATTCATAAGGTATGAATATAGCAAAGGGTTGCTGCCAAGGTTCATAGATATTTATAGGATAAATATTGGACTGACCCGCTCTCAATTTTACTGCATGGAATCCTTGGGATTTGTGATCATAAGTAAATTTGAGTAAAGGCGAACTTCATAGTATCCTCCGACCTGAGATACATATTGGGTCTTGATATTCATCCACTATTATGCTTTGACTTAGTTCTTCGCTGCTCTGAAATATGTCAGTACATAAGGCTAAGCTCAAGTATAGTACAAGGTGATAGTAAGAGACGTATGTAGTCAATATGGGATTTGTCCCTCTTATTCGTTGAGAGTTAAATGTCTAAGGCCTGACAAGTTAAATCAACAGAGAATGATCACTCTGTGTCTCTGGATTTAACATGACATTTGTGGCAAAAGGATAAATGATAGTTTCACCCAAATCATTTTCAAGTATGGGACTTGAAAGGGATGATGTTATTGAATGGCACTTCGTCATACGTATTAGGGGTAGTAAACCGTAGTTAGGCGGTATTTGCTACTTGCATCAATCTTCTATGTATCTTGTGCAAGTGGGAGATTGTTGGACTCGGTCTGCCCAAGAGACATATTAAATTGATGTGGCTAGTACGTTATGATCCAAGTCAGGTCATACCCAATGACAAGCTAGACAAACACCGATAATATTCGTTCATATATGATGTGATCATAACAAATGAATATTAACACTTGAGTTATTTGGAAAGGGGTTTCTAAATAAAATGTACTTGTGTAATAAACAAATCATATGGATGATTTATGTTTTATGAAAGAACATTACATAGTGTTATTTAAGTTGGTTAAATAACAATATGTGAATAATAATAACCAAGTATGTCTCTTAACATATAATAGGTTTTATAAGTTATAAGTTATAAACTTATAAAAGTATATATGTATGGATATATATATATATATATATATTTATATATATATATATATATATGTTTAAAGTTTTATAAAAGAAAAAGATAATAACTCTTTCAAATGTAATATTATTATATGTTTGAGTGGAGACATGCAAGGTGAGTGGAGACATGCAATGGTTATTATTGGTGGAGAGAAAGATGCCTTTAAATAAAACCAAGTCTTTCTCTTTCATTCTTTCATAACACACATAATTTCCAAGTAAACTTTTCTCTCTTCCTCTCTTGGGTATTTTCATCCAACATAAGAAAAGAAGAAGAAAATTTCAAGTGCAAATCCTAGCTAGAAGTGGTGTGTTGTTGAAGCTTGGGGTATGCTAGCTTGAGGAGCTTCCATATTCAAGTTCTTACCTTTCAATCATCATCTCTTTCACCAGGTTTTGTCATATTGAAAGGTAGTAGTAACATGCATGGACTTATAGTGACATGCATGTATTTGATAGTGTGTAATTCGTATTTGGATCCGGTTTTGGGTTTTGCATGTTTAAAATTGGTTTTATACATATCATATTAACAAGATTTAAAACTTTTATATCCGCTGCGTTTTTGGTAAAATAGGGATTTTATCACTTTGATAATCTTGTTAAAACCCAACACCCTGGACTTAGAAAAGAATGATTTATTTACAAATAAGCCCTTGAACTTTTAAGTAGCATATTATTCAATGATTCAAAATGCTAATGGAAAATGTGTTAAGACAGTTAATGAAAATAAAATTTTTCCAACCCCAGCCAGGGGCTCTGCCCCTTGGACCCCGCTAGGGGCTGCCGCCCCTAGAACCTCGCTGCCAGGGGCGCTGCCCCCGGACCCCCATTCGTTGAGGGTAATAATTAAACTAGAAAGACGATATGTGTAGTGATAGTTTACTGAAACATATAATTATTATGCTGTTAGTCATGCACAGCTCAAGAAGGGAATACCCGTAAACGGTGAACGCAACCGCATTGAGGTGAGTTTCTAGCCCCACTTCCTTGTTATGTTTTCGGGGCTATGTGCATACTCGATGTGATAGTTAATACACTTACCTTAGTGGTAAGTGTATGCCTTGTACGATGTATGTATGATGATTTCTTGACGGTGCTGTGAACGATCTTCGGATATTGCATGTACCGTCAGGTGGTATCTAAAGACGTGATTGCTATGTATGATGTAAGATAAGATGCATGTATGAATATTTATGATGTATGCATAATGTACGTATGATAAGTTAATGGTACGTGAACGCTCTTCGGAGATTGCACGTATTGTCAGGAAAATATTTAAGGACAGGTATAATGTGAAGCTATGGAAGAAAGGGTACCAGACCCTAATAATATCCGAGGATGAAGGGTACCGGACCATAATAATATCCGAGGATGAAGGGTGACCGGACCCTAATAATATCCAAGGATGAAGGGTGACCGGACCCTAATAATATCCGAGGATGGAGGGTACCGGACCCTAAAAATATCCGAAGTATGTAGGGTGAAATGCCCTTTATAATGTATGGTTAGATATGAATGTGTATGGACGAATGCTGATCTTGATATGTTGTAATGCGTACCTTCGGGCACGTATATGTGTATGAAAAGTAAGTTATGTGATTAACTAAAACTCACTCAGCATAGCTGACTTTTAGTATGCACGCAGGCAAATAGGTTGAGGCAGCTCGCGTGACTGAAGACACATGGCATGGAAATCGAAGATACTGGCATCTCAAAGAAATGTTGTGATGTTTTAAAGACTATATTTTGTTTTAATTGACTATGAATGTTTTATAAGACATGATTTGATGGTTACGTAAAATGTTATGGTTGAAGTTTTATTATTCCGCGAAAGTTTTTGTTAACTCTGATATTTAGAACTGCGTTTATGAGTAAATCCAACGTTAAAGTAGGGCTACCGGTAACGGGGCATTACACTATGGGAACGAGATTGAACATCAGTATGGTGTATCATCCTCAAGCAGATGGGCAGTCTGAAAGGACTAACCAAACCCTTGAAGATATGCTACGTGCTTGAGTTTTAGATTTTAGAGGAAGTTGGGATGATGATCTGCATCTGGCAGAGTTCTCCTATAACAACAGCTACCACTCGAGTATTGGTATGCCATCGTTTGAGATGTTGTATGACAGGCATTATAGAGTTCCTGTATGTTGGGGAGAGATCGGTCAGAAGGAGATTGGAAGTCTAGAAGTCATGCAAGAAACCTTTTCAAAGTTCGATCAAATCAAGGCAGGAATGAAAGCTGCTCAAGACCATCTGAAGTCATACGCCGATAAGCGACGACGATCAATCGAGTTTAACGTTGGTGACAATGTGATGCTCAAGGTCTCGCCTTGGAACGGAATCATTCATTGCGGGAAGAGGGGAAAGTTAATTCCAAGGTACATTGGGCCATTTAAGATCATCGATCGTGTGGGTGAAGTACCTTATAGGCTGGATTTGCCTGAAGAGTTAGAAGGAACTCACGCTACCATTCATGTTTCTCCCATAAGGAAATGGCTAGTTGATGACGCGTCCCACGTGCCGTTAGTAGACATCGAGGTTGATGAGAAGTTGAACTACATCGAACAACCTATTGAGATAGTGGACCGTAAGGAAAATCAGTTTCTTCATAAAGCTATTCTGTTAGTGAAAGTAATATGTAAGCATCGTAAGGGATCAGATGCTACTTGGGAAGTTGAAGAAGAGATGCGCAAGTTTTACCCGGGGTTGTTTAGGTAAGAGTTCCCCGAAACCTCTTTTAAGGAAGGTAAACTTGTAACATCCCGAAAGTTCTAAAAATGATATTTGATATATTATTTAATTATTATGGAAAAATTTACTTGAGTTAGTAGACGAAATAATAAAATAATAAAGATGGAAGGTTAAGTAGGCTTTAAAGATTGAATTAAATATGGACTAAAAAGAAAAGATGGGTCTAAGGTCCATGGGCTTCAGGGAGTATAAATACCCCTTGAACCCCAATCCTTTCCATTTTCATCCATCTCTACACCATAGCCTACACCTTCAAAAACACACAATTCTCCAATTCCCAATTTTGAGAAAATACCCCACAAAGACACGACGATTCTCGGAGATCTTACCGTCGGATCGTTCTCAAATTTTAACTGAGTGTTCACGGCATATAAATGAATATTTCCACCAATCAGATCTTTGATCAGAGGTCAGGAATTTCGGTTTTTATCAACAAAACCGTAACAGTAAAAATGGAGTTTTTCCGGAATCTGTTTCAGTTTTCAGGCAACTTTAGCGGCATTTAAGGTGCATGCATGTTGATAGGTGTGTAGATGCGAGAGAGACGAGTTCGTTTGATATGGTTTTGGTCTATTCAAGTGATTTCAAACATAAACCTCAAAGGTACGTTTTCGTTAAAAAGGTTTACTTTTCGTGTACGGATTTGCATGAAAATTGGTAGGATTATAGAACGGGCCACGATTATTGATAAAGTAATGAACTTGAGAGTAAACGGGTTAGTTGGTTCATCTCGGGTAAAACAAGTAGTGTTAGGTTTGTGAAAAAGATGGGTAAACGAAGTCGGTCCTACATGAAACTTGGTGGATTAGTAAATCGGACCTTATTAGGTGAGAAAAATGTAAACTTGAACATAAACAAGTTGTTTGGATTGAAATGGGTTATATGGACGCATATGCTTGGATGCATACGATGCTAGCGTATAAGTGTGTGTATCCGTATAAGTATGTAGTCTAAGCAGCGCATAAGTAGAAGAGACCGTATAAGTATGTATATAACATATATGTATGCAACGTGTATGTATGCAAAGTATATGTATGTGCATACCACGTATATGTATATAATGTGTATGTATGTAGCGTGTATGTATATAAATGTGTATGTATGCATGCACCGTGTATGTATGTAAATGTATATATGTAGTGCATATGTATATAAAGGTATATGTATGCATGTACCGTGTGTATATATATAAACGTATATGTATATATAAAATGTATATGTAAGACATACGCGCTAGACGTCTTATACGCTGGATGACCTACACGCCAATAAGGACTTACACGTTAAAATGATTTTCCAGATATACGAAAGATAAAAAGCGTATACGTACGTAAACGATAGATATGGACTTATATGATATATGAAGATAAGTGATTAATTAATAAGGAAAGGTAACGTTTATAAAACATGAAGTATAAAATAATTAGGAGTAGCTAAGTGATGCTTGTTAATTGATACACAGTTAGCCGCGCACAACTCAAGAAGGGCATAACCGAAAATTTAGAAAGGAATCGCTTACAAGTAAGTTTCTAGCCCATTTCCTTGTTATGTTTTTGGGGTTGTGTGCATACTCGATGCGAACTTACCTTGAGTGGTAAGTGTATGATATGTGAATGCTTTATGAATGATATATGAATTATATATAGGGGTGCAAATGAGCCGAGCCGTTCGCGAGCTACTTGAGATCGGATCGATAAAAAGATCGAACGAGCCGAGCCTTATCGAGCCCGAGACCGAGCTCGAGCTTCTTAGAAAGCTCATTTATTTTCCGAGCTCGAGCCCGAGCCTGACATGTTGAGCTCGATGGGCTCGTCTAGCCCTATCTAGCTTGCTCTATATATTATTTAATAATATTAGTTTCTGGCCCACAAGATGGATATACAAATACAATTAAGCTCATTACAAAATGTTTCTGACCCACTTAGTAAATTGTATGAATGGTATGATCCACAACCTTGGAGCCCTAGAGTAGAAACTGAATCGTCAAATAATTATTGAAAACTTAAACATTAGACCATTCCAGACATCCAGTTAGTCAGTTACTCATGCTTTGCTTGCCAAATTGTGATTCATATTTGTTGGTCTCAATCAGACTATAATCAAGCCTTCTTCAACGACATTTGTGGAGTATTCCAGGCTCGTTTATTTAATTTTTTAACTGTTTTTTCAATCGTTTGACTTTGTTCATCATATACTTATTAATGCACATTCGCTTTCGTATACTTCTTTGAGTTTTATTCATTGCATACTAGTTTTTAACTGTTACGTGTTTAAATCGTATACTGATAGGTTATAGGTTTCTTGCTTCTGTTAGTCTGTTATGGTATGCTGATGAATGCTTCATGGTTCATTGTTGTTATGGTATGTTGATGAATGCTTCATGGTTCATGTCTTCATGCTGCTGTTACATTATATATATACATTATATATAGATGCACCTTGGATATTTTTAATATATATAATGATTAAAAAGTGTTTAATTTATTTATTTTGATTTTACAAACTATGTAGGCTATTTTGATTTTTTTAATTCAATTCATTATCTGGGTTCATTTTGATTTAGAAAACAAGATGACATTTGTGGAGTATAATAGTAATACATGCTTACAATGTATTTAATTTAAAAATTGTATAGAAAGTTTATGTATTTCTGTTATAGTTCTTTTGATTAAAAAAAGTGTATATAAGTGTCATGTTATGGTTCTTTTGAATTTAAAAAACTAAGGGACTAATTTACAAAGTTTTTGTATATCATATAGTCCAATGCCAGAAGTTCAAAATCGGTCATTTCAATCTCAAACTCCACAAGATTAAATTAACCTTAATGGGGATGAGAACCATGGCGCAACTCATGATCAAAATACTAATGAGGCTGCAAGTGCAGAACCCGGTGACAACGATGTTGTCCCGCTTAACCTTTAACGAGCAAGGAAAGCTGAAGTGTGGGCTGATATAGTTTAAGTGACTATTCCCGACGGGCAAAAAAGGTTAAATGCATTCATTGCAATACACATTGGCTTTAAGAGCAGGCTTGCCTACATCAACATGGAAAAGACACACCGAAGGTTGCATGCAATGGAAACAGTTTTTGAGAACTCAACAATTGCTAAATTTTCAGCCAGTTAATGAAGATACAGGGTTAAATAAGTCGTTTCCTTTTATTTCACCTAATGCGAAGTATGATGCTAACAAGATGAGGGAATCAATAGCACACTGGATAATGGCAACTGAGCAACTGTTTAGCATTGTTGAAGATGACATGTTCGTATACATGATGAAGATGGAAAATCCAATGTTTGACAAGGTAAGTAGGACCACGATAATAGCAGATTGTTTCAAGTTATATGAGCATGAAAAGAAAACGTTGAAAGCCTATGTTAAAGAAGCTTCAAATATTAGTTTGACAACTGATTGTTGGAAGTCATCTCATCAAAAAAATTGAGTATATGGTCCTCACCGAACACTTCATTAATCAGAATTGGAGGTATAATAAACACCCTTGTAACTTTTTCTTTGTTTCTTTTATCATGTTATATTTATATATTCTTTAATTTTGTTTCTTTTATTAATTCTAACTTTAAAAATTATACATGACATATTGCAAAAACTCGTGCTAAGTTTTGTGCATGTACCTCCTCCTCAAACTGGTCTTGATATTGAAGATGGTATCTACAAATTTAAAAGAGTGAGGAATTGATAGAAAGATTTTCTCTATTTCTGTGGTTAATGCCTCATATAATGACAGGGCGGTAAATACTTTGAAGACTAGCTTTGATATAGTGAAGAAACTTCCTTGTGGTGGAAGGTTATTTCATGTCTGGTTTTGCGCACACATTTTGAATTTGATAGTTAAAGATGGTCTTTCAAAGATCTATTTTGTCATTGAAGAAGTTCGTGAAGCTGTGAAATATATAAATCATTTAGAGGCAAGGCGTCATACTTTTTTGACTATTGCACATCAACTTCAAGTGCGTGATAGAAAGTTACTGATTGATGTTCCAACAAGATGGAACTCCACATATGATATGATATCTCTTGCTATGAAGTTTAAAGATGTTTTTCCAAGGTATGTTCAATAAAATGAAAATGTTTTTATGTTCTATGTATGAGTATATGTTTTATTTATGTTTATATTGTTTTATAGATATGCAAAATACGAACCACATTTTAAGCACTTGCCTACAGAACAAGATGGGGAAAATGTGAAAGATGTGTGTGAAGTTTTGAAGATTTTAAGGATTGCACAAATGTGATATCTGGTAGTGATTATCCTACTACAAATTTATATCTTATGGGGGTTTACAAAGTCAAAGAAACATTAGACAAAGGTGTATTGTCTGAAAGTGATTTTATTCGTGCCATGAGTGGAAATATGAAAGAAAAGTTTGACAAGTACTGGGGAGAGTGTCGCCTATTGATGGTGATAGCTATAGTTTTAGATCCTAAGTTAAAAAAGTTGTATATTGAATTTTGTTACCCAAAGATATATCCACAAGTTGAAGCCGAAAAAAATATTGATGACGTGTTAAATGCACTAAGTAAAATGTATGAGGAATATGTGGAGATGCATGATGGATGAATCAATCAAAGATGCTACAAATAAAAGTGGATCTTCTAGAGGTAGCACTACTTCAAGGCCTGATGAAAAGACATCAAGTTCTGGATGGGACGCATTTGGGGAGTTTCTTAGAGATGTTGCAGTGGAGAGGCCAAACAAGTATGAACTTATAATGTACTTAGAACAAGCTAAAATATCCTGTCTTGTCTAAGATGGTATCCGATATACTTGCAGTTCCGCTTTCCACGGTTGCTTCGGAGTCAACATTTAGCGCGGGAGGGAGAGTTATAGATCCATATCGATCTACATTGGCGCATTCTACTGCAGAAACGCTAATTTGTGGAGGGGACAGGATAAGGAAAATGTATGGAGTAAAGAAGCAGCTAAAGGTAGATTTAAAAACCTTAAAATATGATTTTATTTTATATATGATATTTGAAGTGTTGACTTTGTTTTTGTAGAAGGACGAGACGCCGTGTGAGATTTTACTACCAAGTGCGAAACAAAACTAAAATAATGGTACACATATTGAATAAATATCTTACTAAAATTTACATTTTAACTAAACAAACCTGTTGTAGTACTTTTTGTATGTTATGTAGTATTATATAGCAATTATTAGATAAATTATTGATTTACTATGTTTCAGGTTTAGTACTACATTGGCTCGGTACTTTTGTGGAATATTGGCTAGGGAGAAGACGAGAAATTTGTATGGTCGTTTTGTTTTTTTTTTTGGAAAACATTAACTTGGTCTCGCTACTTCGTATGGTTACTTTGGTTGGTTTTGTAATTTGGAATGGTTATTTGTACTTGTTTTGGTGGTTATGATTATTTGGTTGGATGTTTTATGTTATTTTTTTGGATGCTTCTTTAGTAATTATATTTATCACTGCACTGATTCTAATTTTAAGTAAAACGAGAATGGGAGCTTAATCCGAGCCTGGCTTACTTAAAATAATTGTCGAGCCAATCGAGCCGATCCCGAGCTCCATTTTGGAAATACGAGCCAAGCTCGATCCTAAAACCAAAGGCTCGACTCGAGCCGAGCTCGAGCTCGAGCTTATGAAAATCATAACGAGCCGAGCTCGAGTAGTGCATAGCTCGGGCTTGGCTCGTTTGCACCCGTAATTATATATGAAATGTTAAGAGTATGTATGAAAGAATATATATATATACATATATAAAGAAATGTATGTATGGTTAAGAAGGGAACATACCCTAATAATATCTGCGAATTTTAATATTTTGTAATGAATGTTTGATGTTTTTATATTCCCCGAAAAGTTTTAATTCACTCTGATAAATAGAACTGTGTTTATGAATAAATCCAACGTCAATGAACGACACGGAACCGGGGCCTTACATAAATTATACACGAAATTTATATATGAAATAAACAATGTACAGTAATAACAGAAAATTCGAACGCTTCGCTAAAAAGTTGTTTCGAATTACACCAAAATACAAAATTGTGTCGGGTTTCGGGTTAAAAATTAGTGAATTTTACACTAATTCAGCACAAGATACAGTCTAATCTATATCCTCAGCGACGGGCACACTAAATTCATGTCACACTTCAATGTAAAGGGGAATGTCGGTGCGCAAACTGATTGCTCATAGCTGACAAGACACTATCGTACAATGTTTATGACAATATATAAATTATGTTATTAAATAAACCAAGTATACATCGTCTCAACAAACACATTAAATCCAAAAGAAAAACAAATGAAACATCCAAACTTTTATTTTTATTAAATACCCTAAAATCCAAACTAAGTCTCCAAATCTTCACTTAAACCATGTATATAACCTATAATATACATAAAAATACAATATGTTTGTCAACATAAAGTTGGGAAAGTAATCACCAATTGGAAATAAATATAATATATACGAAAAACTGCAAATCAATATCATGAGTGTCAACATATAAATATTGATAAATAATGGTGTCGTTTGACCATGCCTCACGAACACATGCTATGGTTACTAAGATGACGTATGATCATACTATATGAGGCATATTGTGATGGAACTATTTAAATTCGATAAATAAACAATTGAGCAATTAAGCATGTAGCATATAAGCATTTAACACACAATACTCAAGATTTACAAGTTATATAATATGATATTTATAAATATATTATAAGGTACAAATAAGGTCCCCAAAAGCTTTAAAGCAGTAAAAGATGGAGAGTGATTAGTCACCTTTCGTAATAGGTGAGAAAATTATAATATATTAAGAATTAAATGAAGCTTGAGTTTTTAACGCGCTGACTGATCTAACATTAACAAACCTAACACTTTGAGAAAATAAAATAGAGTTAAAAATGAGAACAACGCCGCTGTAATCACAACAAATGGATAAATAGAACTCAAGTTGTGAATTAACTAAGATATAAACAAGTTAATGCAGGTCAGAATCCGAACTACGAGTTTGTGTTTGGATTCTGATCTATCATAAGTAAAAAGTGAAAAGAAGATAAAAGTCTTCTTGACCCAAAACCAATTTTGACCAGAAGCTATAGTAATTTATCAATTACAAAAGTTGACTTTTTATGAACCCTAACGGGACAATTAAATAGACCAATGAAACTCCCTCAATCACGGAAATTGATTGAGGAATTTTGTTTCTTGAATGAGAACGTGCAACTTTACAGAAGACAACTTACTCGGAAAGTCAATAGACTAATGAGAAACGAAGGAGGAAGGAGTCTTGAGTCTTGTAAGTCAAACCGAAGGTTGAAGAATTGAAAGAAATCCCTAATAGAGACACTAAAATCACAAAATTTTGGGATGGAGGCTGGGTTTGAAGTACGGTTTAGGATTTTTTTTTTGATAAGTTGATTCAAATAATAAAGTCCAGAAATTCGTTTATTGGGTGCAACAATCGTTAAAATGGCAAGAACTTATTATACTACAAAATCAGAATGATTTCTTTTTCCCTAATCTTTGTAGTTCAATGGAATATGTTTTTGCATAATCTTCTAGTTTTCTTTAAGAAATTCACGAAATCGAGCTTCTCAAAAACTTTGATTTTTGGCAATTATAATCCGTGGACTTCTAGAAATACGATTTTAAGCCAAATTAATCAATTTTAAGGATTTCTAAGAGTTGCTTGAAGACTTTGAAAGTTATAAGGATATAAAATAAGTTAAAAGAATTTAAATACTTATAAATGCGATATTTCATTAATACGAAATATCCAAATTACATTTCTGATTCGGGTAAACATAAACGAATACGAATACAAAAAAAATCGGGATGTTGCAATGCACTAACAGACTTTCCCTTGACTGTGATTCTCTTAACTCAAGCTGTAGTTGTTGCACTTCTTGAGATATTGATGCTTTGTGTTTGTAATTAATGCATGGGTGTCACTTGGGCTTGTGATATAGTTTGATATGTGACATCACCCCAACGGTCTCGAATGATTCTAGAAGGATCACTGTGATGATAACATGTGCTTTGTCCATGTGTCTTCACTATTAGAGATGGAGCTATTTAGAAGAAATTGGTTTCAAGCGAACATATAGTTTTTCGCTTGTTATATGTATATTAGCTTATTAAAGTTGAACGAATCCATTGATCTAATAAAATTGAACCCATTAAAAAAACACAACAAAAGCTACAACAGGTTTTGTCATTAGTGCAGTTGGGAAGCTGCCGCATGCTTTTTTTTTATAGGTCCCGGGTTCGATCCAAGGTTTGCACCAAGTTATATGCTCTCTCGTGGTGTAATCACATTAGGAAGTGATATTTGTAGCTTCCTTATCTTACAATAAACATAAATTTGACACAAATATTTGCAGCTACAAAAGAGGCATGCAACCTTGCTTTACAATAAATATAAAATACGTTTAAAATATATATAGTTTCTTGCTTAGAAATATGATCAGAGCATTCCCATCCAATCCTCTATCTCTAAATTTAAAATTACACTAAGAATCACTATATTTCTATCTTCTTTTCAATTAAGTAATACTTTTTATACCTTTATCATTACAATTTATGTTTCCTTCACTCACAACCACTTTCAAAATATATTAAAAAATTATAGGGCATGAACGAAAACTTTTCAAAAACACAGAAAAGTCACTATATTTATCTCTTCTCCACTCACAACACCCTTAATCACTCCCTACATTATAAAAAGTTCACTCACATATTTTGATGGATTGAATGTGAATGATCATAAGATGTACAAAACATGGATGGCTTTGTATATAAGCTTCAATCTTTTTTTTTAATAAAACCTTATACATGTTTAAAGCAAAAACATTATATTCTTTGGTCAATTAGTTCCATGTTTTAGTTATATGGGACTTGTCACTTACCTGCATTTATGTAGGTCCTCTTTATGTATCTCACAACTTTACTCGGATTAATCCGTGTCGTTAGTTAGCGGAAATCACCAACAACACTCGGATCTCAGATTTTAGTTTTGCAAATATAAAAGAGAGAAAAAGATGAAGGTTGTAGTGAGAGAAAGTGAAAAGTTTTATTTCCAAGAGAGTTGCGTAGAATATGGAGTATATGTGAGTATATTTACTCCATATCTAGTTCATTACATCATGGGCCCAAATGAGCTTGTACCTATAAAATAAATGTACTGAGTACGTAATACACCGACCATAAACAAACAGAAAGACATGCATAATCCTAATAATAATATAGAATGTTAGCCCTACAATCTCCCTCTAGGATTGAGTATGTCGAGGAACATTTATCAAATTCTTTGCTCGTTTTTATTTTTTGAAATTTACTATTTTACTTCATCCAAGAGCTTGTACGAAGTTGGATATTGGACAATTCTTTATTTTCTATTCCTTTAGACTTGAATTTCAATCTTGTTTTCTCGGAATGATCAGTAACAGCAAATTTTAGAAACATCATATGTGGGAGGCTCGACATCTAATTTTCTTTTGTTGATTTTCTTGAGCCGGTTGGTTTCTTTCCTTTGTCATTCGACCGATCTTCAGACACGATCCGTTCATTTTTAGGTCCACCACAAACTTTCACATTCTCGTTTTCTTTTGAACGTTTCAGCATCTGCAACTTCAATCTCTGCAGCCCAACAGACTTGTTCTTGATCTACCTTTCCATGTATAACTGGACAAAACTAAGAACAAATAAGATTTGTTCACAGACCCTCTTGAGGGTCAAAAAAGAATTTGTCGGTCCCGATTAGTCACTTAATACACACAACAATGTCATAACACACACATTAAATGTGTCGACAAGAGGGTTAATGACGGATTGCTAAATTTGGAAAGATTCTTGTTTGTTAACGGTAGAATCAGAAACAAACCAGTTTGTTGCTAAACATGTTAATAAAGGTAACAATAACTCAAAAGATTTCCATTTATATAAACTGATTCATACAAACGTTGATCGATTAGGGTTTCTTGTCGGGAATGTATTTTCAATAATAACCTAGGACGGCTGTCACACTCAAACAGGAATATTCGATCTTATCTGAAAAGTGTATAGTCGTATCTGCCGCAGGAGGCGTGCCCTAAAATTCTATTTATAGGCCTGCCACCTCCTGACATCTGTCATTCCTTCTAGAAACCCTAATGATTAGTACATATTCAAATTACATATTCAAAACTATACTAAGTGCAAAAACAGGTATTCCGGGTAGACTTTGTAACATTTGTTTTCTCCGAGTAGGCTTTGTGCCATTTTGTCCTTTACGAGTAGACCTGGTAACCTTGAAGTGTGCTCGGGAACAGTTCTCCGGGTAGACTTTACTTAGAGTATTTTCCTAAGAAAATACTCACCTAGCAGACTTCAGTCTTCTTGACCATAGCAAACTTTGCTCGATATGGTCTTACGAGCAAGCTTGTTCTTCTATGATCCTTTCAACTCTTTGCTATGAGAATAACTTATTGGCAAAGCAATGTGTGCTTGGTAACAAAGTAGCTTGCTCGGAGTTGAACCTTGCCCGATGTGTCCTTAGGATAATTCTTAACTTCCATCAAGCATGCTCGGACCACTGTATTAATGAATACCTTGATAGATTTTCCAAGTACTTGGCTTCAAACGCTTGGTGTGACCAAGGGTTTGCAAGTAAGCAAACAGTGTTCGGCCCTGAAGAACAACCTTGCTAAACATAGTGAATCCTGCTCGGACGTACACTAAAGAAGACTTCAAGAAGTTAACTCTGCCCGATAGGCAAAATATCATGCTCGTCCAAGTAAAACTCTGCTCGGATGTTCAAGTGTGTTCGGTTACATACTTAGCGCTTCCTGAGGAGGTTAAGAAGATTCCAATCTTCCTTATACTTCTTTTTAGGTCAAATCTTTGACTCAACAATCTCCCCCTAGATTGGAACACCTCAACTGTCCCAAAACATCTCTAAGGTTACATATACTTAGTCAAATGACACATCAAATCAAAATCAAAACCAAACTTTTACATATCAAAAGTTAAACTATTACATATTCAACAAATTTTTCCGTAGACATTACAAAGAAAGGCCTATTCTAAGAATCATCTTCTTCTTGCACTATAGGCTGTTTTTCTTCTTTCAACTCTGACAGTTCCTGCTCTTTGCTGGAAGATAGAAAAAATTCGATAATGAGAGTGGCTTTCTGGAATTGTCAGTCCAACAATGTCCCTCAAGTATTCTTCATGCAAATAGGTCAGATCTATATCAGTTTTGATGATTCCCAAGATGAGTCCATCTGAATTTCTTAGAATGTAATGGCCTTCATTTTCCTTGTATTCAATCATAGTTATTCGACCATTCTTTTGAACCTCATAGTTGGGTCTCATCATCCTCATTCTCATGCTGATACATGTATTCAAGTTGGACAAGGGATTGTCTTTTCTGAGTTTTGACAGATACGCATGTTCTGCATCCCTTATCTTTCTCATACGTGTCACTCTTTTGGTCCTTTCATGCTGGGTAAGCTCCCATTTCTTCTTTTGACTCAGAAGAGGAAATCCCCTTTCAGCTTAATTTTTCAAATACTTTGAGAGTTCATTATGCTGTCTTCCGGCCAACTTTCTGTTGTCATGATAGTCATACAAAGTGAGATTGGCCATTTTCTCCAATTGTTCTCTTGTGTACTCAGCAAAATCGTATCTGAATATGATGTCTCTTAGTTGTCTACTCTACATAATTACTTTTAAATATTGAGAGACTGAGTCATAGTAGAGATTTCTTGGTAGATCCACATCAGATTGTGGTCTTGTCATTATTTGTGATCCGGATCTACTTGACTCTCCCCTGCTTGCTGATGGGTGTTGCCTTGAGGTAGAGGGCCTAGTTGGGATAGACATCATGGGTTTGCTAGGCCTTGATATACCAAAAGCTTTCAAGTACATGGATTCAATCAGCTCAGCTGGATAGTTGATAAGATCTCCAATGTTTTCACCTGCATCTTTGACAAGTCTTGTAATCATTTCAACTATCCTTGGATTATGTCAGGTCCCACTTTGTGATGGTCGATTCGGCTCGGATCTTAATCAATCATGTCATAACTCACACAAAATTAATCGTGTTGACAAGAGAGTTAATGACGGGTTATTATATTTAGAAAGATGACCGTTTGTTAAAGGCGGAATCAATAACAAACATACGGTTGCAATGAATATTCAAAGATAGAAGACACACACAGGATTCACTCAAAAGATTTCCATTTATATAATGTTAGTCATACAAAAGGAGTAATAGATTTAGGGTTCATAAGGAAACCTAGGACAGCCGTCACACACAAAATATTCTCAATTAATGTGTCATGTGTATTCTGTCTGTCTCCTCGGTGTGTCCTTTGGCGGCGTGCCCTAAATATTCTATTTATAAGCCTGCCAACCTAGGACAACTTTCATTCCTTCTAGAAACCCTATCTGATAATACATATTCAAATTACATATTTAAAAATTAAACTAAGTGTAAAACAAGTCTTCCGGGTAGGCTTTTCATTAATCTTCAGTCTCCGAGTACGCAGTGTACTCGGCCTTCCTTCAGACTTGGTAAACATAGATGTGTACTCGGAATCAGTTTCCGGGTAGACTTTACTTAAAGAATATTTTACCAAGTAAAATATTCACCGAGTAGACTTCAATCTTCTTGGACTTATCAAACTTTGCCCGACAAATCCTTACGAGCAACCTTGTTCTTCTATGGTCCTGTTCGGCTCATTGTCAGTTGAACAACTTATTGATAAGGTGTACTCGGGAGTACATACCTTACTTGAGAAGAACCTTACTCGAAATAACTTAGAGATATTCTATTAACCCATCAAGTATACTCGGACCATAATTATTAAAGAATACCTTGCCCGGTCTTCCAATTACTTGGCTTCTTGGACTTGGTTGACCATACCTTACTCGGAAGAGTAAAATACTTGGTCTTGAAGAACAACCCTGCTTGACAAAGTGAACCTTGCTCGGATTTGCCAAATCAATGATCCTTACTCGGGAAATCACTAAAAAGCATACCTTGCTCGGATATCCACTTAAGAAGATAATTTGAAGTAAACCTTGCCCAGAAGGCAAAATCTCGTAATCGGCTAAGTAAAAGCTTACTCGAAGGTCCAAGGTGTTCTCGGATTCAATACTTAGCAGTTTCTGAGGAGGTTGAGAAGATTCCAATCTTCCATATTCTTCGTTTAGGTCAAATCTCCTCATTTGGGTCAAACTCTTGACCCAACAATCTCCCCCCTAGATTGGAACACCTCAGCTGACCCAAAACACTCTATGGTTACTTACACTTAGCAAAATACACATCAAATTAAAAGACAAATTTCATAATCAAATTACATAAGCAAAAATTACATAAGCAAATCCTAAACATTCTTCAATTTAGCTAAAGATGCTTGTTTAGGCATGGAAAGTCCAACTTTTCTTGTTCTCTCAAGAATCTTAGCAATTCTGATTGCTTGTCACTTGTAGGCCTTTGTCTTTCCTTACAATCAGAGAGATACAATGCCGCAATCACAGTTAATTGCCATAGATTGAATTTTCTGAAGTCATTTTTAGAGAAGATCTTCACAATCTGTCCATTTTCCATCATAACATTCAGATGTTCAGTCCTGGAATCATAGAATATTCTACTTGGCATAACATTGTGGTTGACTACGGGTTTTTGGATTTTTCAGCAACATTTACAGTGGGTTTATCCATATTCAAGTGCATCTGCTTTGATTTTTCCTGAGTAGATACAGACATCTTCCTTTTCTTTGTATTGTTCTGTTTTAAGGATGTTGTCTGTTTGCAGAATTCCTCTACATTGAATTTCCCCTTCACTGTCATCCTTGATAGATCATCCATCTTTTTGCACATTCCTTTGTTCTTACCAACCAGAGACTGAGCGGCTCCCTTCTTCAAGTTTAGCTGTTGTCCTTTCATTTTCTTGAAGTTGCTCAAAATCTCTTTTCTTGTCATTACTTTTACATATTCATAAGGAATTCCATTCTTAATCAAAAATTTTGGTTTACCACCATATTTGCTTAAGAATTTTTGAATTTCCACTTCTTGTTCCAAATCATCTGTCAATTTCAAGCCTTTTAGTTTCTTGTCTTGGACAGTCTTTTCTTCACTCAGTGTTTTTGAAATTTTATCAATAACACTATCTAGTTTCTCTTTCACTTCTGTCTCTGGTTCTTCTTGTTTAATCAACCTGAGTAGAGATACTAGTACACCATTTGGAATTTCTTTATCATTTAAGTAGTTGTCAATTACTTCTTGTGGGACTTCTCTCTGTTTATTCATCACTTCATCTCTTAGCCTTTTCTCATCTTAAAACATTTTCAACAAATTTTCTTGTTCTTCAAAGTCTTTGTCAGACAACATTTGACTCAGAAATTTTCTGTTGTGAATTTATGTCATTCTTTGCACATAGACTCTTTTGGCCTCTGATTCAGATTCATTCATTTCTGAGTCCATTGTATTTTCCTTCTTAGAGTTTAAAGTCTTAATTTTATCATCCTCTTGAGCAATTTCTTTTCCTTTCAGTTTCCTTCTTTCCTCACGATCATTCCTTTCATTTTCTGGAACATTGTCAGCTTCATCATCTGAGCTGTCCTTTTCATAAATTGAGAGAAGCTTTAGCGAATTCTCCCCCTGATTCAGTACTTTCTCCCCCTATTTTGGGGCAGCTGAGATCTTCTCAACCTCAGATAATAGGGTTTGAACTCGTTCCAATGCTTTCTTCAGTTCTTCAGAAAGATGATGTTTGTAGGAATTGGAATTACTTGGAGTTGGATCCATTGCTGATTTTCTGTTATATCCAAGAACACACAATTATCAGTTAGATCTCAAAATAAAATAAAATAAAAATATAAATATAAATATCATTTCAATTCAAACCGTTGTCTTGAATAATATTGAAAGCTGCACAAAAACACAAATGTGAGTTACTCTTGAAATGTGAAGTTTCAATTTTGAATAGCATATGCAGGTCTTCTTTTAATGAGAGTTAAGACAGATGTAAGGTACATATCTGTAGCTTTATCAGAAAAGAGTTATGAATAAAGGTCTGCATATTATGCTTTTCTTTAGCATTTCAGATAAAGTGAGAATCTTTAAAAGTGTTTTGTCTTTTATCACCTAACTTTCTTATCTATTTCAAGAATGGTTTAGTTATCTATTTAAAAGTGTGTCCAAAAATGGTAAATTGTGCAAAGATAAAGTTACTCAAGCATTTCTCAATTTCAAATTAAAACTTATCTATCACAAATCCAAAAAAGAATCATAATCAATTTTATCATACTAACTAACATATTCAATCAACGTATTCATTCAAGTATGCTTGTATACATAGTGTGCTCGAGCACTCTTTAAAATGAAAAGTGTGCTCGGACAACAATCTTATGTAAAGTATACCCGAATAACTTTCATATAGTACTAAGTGTGCTTGAAAAGAAATTCTAGCAGACAGTGTACTCGGAAAGTTAAAGTTTGAAATTACCAAGTATATTGAAGGAAAACAAGTGTACCCGAAATATAAAGTGTGCTCGGAAAACAAAGTTTGCCCGAAAGCACTTGTAATTTCAAAGAAATCGTAAACACCTATATCACAGAGCATGCTCGGAATGAAATTAAACACATAAACATTTAAGTGTGCTATAGTCTAAAATTTTATAGAGCTTGCTCGAAAATCCTAAGTTAGCACTAAGCTCGCTAGGATAAACACATTCAATCATCAGGTATTCCCTTGCTTGAGGAAACTCAACATATCAAACCATACCCGAAAAATGACAAACTTAAACAGTAACATCTAAGCGTGCCCGGAAAGATTAACAAGTCTTTCCTAACAACATATTCACACAAAGCTTACTCGGTGTACTCACTTAAGTTCACAAAGTTTGCTTGGAAACACAATCAGCATATAAATGCATAGCTTACTCGAAACTAACATATAACATGCATAGCTTGCTTGAAACAAGAATTTCTTGTTAAAAGATAGCTATTTCAACACATAATCATCTCAAGACTTTAAGCTTACTCGGGAAAATGAGTGCAACAGTGTACTCTACCCGAAAAGTGTAAACACTTCAAAGTATGCCCGAAAATCATAAAGTTAGTCAGAAATGACTAAGCTTACTCGTAAAGTTTGAAAATTATCAACCTTACCCGAAACGACATATTCACACATAAACAAGTCAAACATGACTAATCTTACTCGGAAAGTTTGAGAATTTTCAAACCTTACCCGAAACAACATATTCACACATAATCAGCTGTTTTGTACTCGGAAAGGTTATAATTCATTAACCTTACCCGAAAATACATATTCAAACAGTTTGTGCTCGATAAGGTTATAAAGCATCAAACCTTACTCGAACTTGCATATTCACACATAATCAACTGTTTTGTACTCGGAAAGGTTATAATTCATCAACCTTACCCGAAAATACATATTCAAACAGTTTGTGCTCGATAAGGCTATAAAGCATCAAACCTTACTCGAACTTACATATTCAACCTATTTTAGGCAAAATGCAACACTTTTTGACTTAAACCACTTGTCAAAGACATTTCTAAGTTATGTATCATTTCAGAACATAGTTTAAGAGCAAATGGTGCATTTAGAGATCAAATTTCAGTTATAATTCATTTCAAAACAATATCTTTATTAAACTGAAAAGATCTCAGAAATGGGATCATATTGACTAAGTAGCTATCTCATTACTTCACTCTCAGCATTATTATGACAACTTAGATAGGTTAACAGCAGGTATAAACTTAGCATGATTTTCATTTCTTTGGTGATATGATTAAAGTTCAATTTGAGCATAATGCAATAATGGTCAACACTGTGCTATGATGCCTCATATCTCTTCTCAAAGCTTATTTGGCTTTCCCCAGATCACCCCAATTTGACTCCAACCTCCTGTATTTGGTCAAAAATAGTTTTTTTATATGACAGAACTTATTGTATTTTTGTATTTTTAGATTCAAACACATATAGAGGTTGAACGTTGGACTTACAGTTAGCAACATGCCTTTCATTCAAGATGAGACAGATTTTGCCAACATCTTTGTAGTTCTTGTTGTAACCCTCTTGTTTGATAAAATATTTAAAACACTTATCAACTTTTGGTTGATTTATTCATTCTTCCCCTTGTTTTTGATATTTTCTCAAATTTTCTTAAAGCATGTTCTTTGTCATATTTAAAAATGTTTCATTTTGGTTGACCAAATAACAACAGGCTCGTGTATGACTGGGTAATCACTTTTCTGCCGTATCATTCGGAGAGATCTATCTTGAGACATGCAAAACAACTATGCATCTCCACATAAAGATTAGCATATCCATTATGTTTATATCACCTTAGATTTTACATCATCATGGGAAAGCAACCATACATGTTAATGACTATACTAGAGTCTTTTTAGCCTATTAATTCCATATGATCAGCTAAGTAGACAATGTACTATCATTTCCCAAGAACACAGTTTAATATTCAATCACCCCAATATCTCTTCATTGTCAGGTTAATGGCTATCCTGTTTGACCAAATGTGGTCAACAGGACCAAACATACATGTGAATATATGTCATGTCAAAGTCAGAGTTATTGACATAGTTTTAAGTGAAGAAATAAGAAACAAGTCATAATTGCCCCAAATGCATTGAGTTTTCAGGTCAATGGCTATCCTTTGAATCTATAGAGATTTAAGGACCAAACATACACAAGTGCATGTCCTTCCAACTGGGCAAATGACATAATTTTCAGCAAAAATAACTACTTGAGACATTTCCTTTTTAAAAAAATCCTTCTTTTAAGCTTCTTGAAAGCTTGAACTGAATAATCTTATCATATCTCTACACCATTAATCAACTTGCTCATGTTTTGACCAAAATATAGTATTTATGCAAAATTCATTATAAATTTCATTGAATCACTTAATTTTGACATAAAACACATTTTGACACAAACAGTTGCATCACACACTCAAATCTTAATCATTCTTAACATCATCAAGAAAAACAGACTATACTCATTCAATGTCTATCCTATCTTAACAATTTCAGAAGATCAGATTAAGAACATATTCAAGTAACCATAAACATTGATTACTCATGACATCACATAAGCATTCAATTTCACCTAAACAGATCAAACTGCTTATCATAACATCAGATCAGTTAACATGATAGTCAAGAATTACCATCAATTTCAAGCAAATTGCACAGATGGTTACTTAAGCACCTATCAGTTAACATCAAAACAGTGACATAATCAAAACATATTCAATCAACATTTAGTTGAAACATAATCAATATGTGTTATCTCTAATAAAATAATCAGTTATCACAGAGAGACACACCTAGAAACAGTTAAGTCACATAACATTTAACATACTCAGTAACATATTCAGCAACATATTTAGCAACATATTCAGCAACATATTCAGCAAGTGTAACCTCTTCTAAAATATTCATGTAGCACATAGAGGTACACAACCAAGCACACATCCTTAATCAGATTTCATCAGAGTTGATCATCCCCAGGGCTTTCAAAAGAAAGTTGAATCTGGTTCTATCAAGTGGTTTGGTGAATAAGTCAGCCAAATTATCAATTGTATCAACTCTTTGCATTTCAATCAGACCTTTTTCACTGCAATCCCTGATGAAGTGATGTCTGATCTCAATGTGCTTAGTCTTAGAATGTTGCACAGGATTCTTAACAGTAAAATATTGTAACACCCCGTAACCGCAGCGGAAACGTAAATGGGATGCAACAGACGCCTCTGATATCAACCACATTGTTTATAAAGAAAACTGAATGCATTAATATACTTCAAAATTACATTATATCGTATTCCATTACCGTCTAGGTGATACACACATCATACAATACGATACATAATTCTATTTATTATAATGTATCATAACATTCCGCACGCAAATCTTACACACATCAAGCACTTAGCATGTAAGCAATCACTTCATCTTAGTTGTACCTGAAAAGCATGTGAGAAAACGGGTCAACTACGAATAGTTGGTGAGTTTCACAATTCGAGTAAACCATGATAAATCATTATCATAAAATAATACTATTATTGATGTAATTATACTGAGCTCACAAGTGAAACCTCTGACTATCACACACAACCCCCGTGGCATATCCCCCGCCCACGGACCCGTGGCATATCCCCCGCCCACGGAACTGCCCCAAACCGCTATGTCTAACATTACATAGCAAAATATATATAACACCCAAAATAGACATGTGCAACTGGCTGGGAAACATCAGCAAATCCATGCCGGACCAGTTGGGTTTGTCAGACCAATAGTACTATCCACACTCTACCGGCTTTAAGTTAATCACTCGTGTTCCGGGGCCTTAGAATGTTAGCAACTCAGACAATTACCATCTTAGTACATTTCCGTACGATTCCCGTACAATAAAATATATATAAATCCACGCAAATCCATGCGTTCAGTATGTACTTAAACATTTCAGTAAAAACATGCTTCCTCCCCGAGAAAATATTCGAAAACAGTTCAGAAAAAGGGGCTCGTGAAACTCACCTTAGCACATGCAAGCAGGTAACAACAATCATTATCAGTTAACACGTCCAATCTGTAATATGATCCCTACGATCGTTACTATACACTCATATTAATATAACTTTAACCAAGTTAACCGGTACATCTGGGGACACTGTTAACCCAGCACTGTACCCGTTCTGGGGGCAAGGTTAACCCAGAAACACTTCTCCGGACTCAGATTGTGATATCGTTTAGAGTTCCATGGTCACAACTACTATTAGTCGTTTTTCTCGTTTTGCGTGCCTAGCACGGTTATCCGTTTTTACGTTTCAAAAATGAGTTTGGTTACACACGACCCGAAAGTAGTGGTTGACTGATAATTTAATTAAAGATGTGAAATTAGAGCTCTGTTTAGACGCCCCCGTTGGCCGCGGGACCCGTTTCTGTCTTTAGTGCATCGGAAACTGTTTTATCGGGTAAAATTACTCAAATCATCCGAATTATTTTCGGATGATTCATTTTTACTTGTTTAACTTGATTATATGAAAATAGTTCATTTTTAGGGTTTTTATACACCAGTCAGCTCGCTTAAGCGAACTTCACCGGTTTACGCGTTTTAACTTTAAAAGTTTGATAATTAGCACAAATAATTATCCGTTTAATCTCGGATCTTGAAATTTTGCACAAACCACTTTTTGACAGTGGGGAATTTTATAAAAATATTTCCAGAATTAATTTTTATATTTAAAATTTATTTATCTATTTTTAAACACCATTTAAACACTAAATATGTCGTAAATACCAAACGATCTTAGAAAAATCCCAAATTTCTCCTGGATGTCCCCTGCCATCCACATAGTACCCTGTAATTTTTCCAGAACCAAAATCTTCTTTTACATGCCATATTCACTAAAACCGAGCTAGAAAACCCTAGAATTTGTTTAACCGAAACGCCTACTTAGACCTCTCCAACGGACCTCAAATTTTGTGTGTGACTTATACATGATATAAAAAGCTTATCTGAAATTTTCCAGAATTTTTCATTATATTTAACTATTTTTCACCATTTTTGGCCAAAACCGAGCATTAAATTCACCAAATATTCATCCTTTATCCAAAAATTACCAAAAATTCACAGAACTCATATTTTCATGTGTTTAACACCTCTGTAAAATTTCATGACCTAACTCTAAAGCATCAGCAATCTGTCCAAATTTTCAAAACCGAACGTAAACCGAATATACCTTTCGTTTTCCGCCACTACAAGCTACAAACTCGTCTTATCTACCACTAAATACAGAACCTACAACCAACATACCACAATACCAAGCAAGTTACACTCACGATCAAGCCATTTCTTTCATGGTTTCGGTTATGATTCAAAAACAAGGATTTAACCGTAAAAATTCGTTTTTGATTCGTTTAACTCCTTTCTTGGACCAAGATCCCTTGTATAACCCGTATACATCACTTGATCATGCAAGAATCGGTTGTCATCATTGAAACCTCATTTTCTTGCAAATAACTCGAGAAGGGAAGATGAAAACGTGAAATACTCAATCTTTACCTCGTTGTTCTTGCTACAAAGTCTCGGTTTTTAGATCAATATGTTGAGAGAGTTGAAGGATTGATGAATGTTTGTTTAGAAAAAAGAAAATAATAAGGAATGGGGAACCATGGTCCGATCGGGACTTGATAGGGGGGTGGGGTGGGACCCACCTCTCCATTCTTATCCACACATTTGGATTCTCGTAATCCGGATAATGTTTTGGATAATCTGGTTCAGTTCGTTTTTCGGTTAAATGTTTAATTCGGCTTAAAACGAGGCTAAAACGGTCGTTTTTTCGGTTTAAAAATGAAATTTATATAGAACCGATTTAAAAACTTCAAAAACTTAAACCATGACTTTCATTAACTTAAAACATCATATTATTAATAATTGCGCATCTTTTTCGGCTTGATCGATCATATCTTGCTCGGTTTGGTATTGAAGGTTTCGTTTAATGTACCGACGTACCATTAAATCGAAATTCTTTTTCTGTGCCTTACTTTACTTATCCCGAAGCATTAATGCTTCGTAAAATCACTAAATATTATAGATATCATCTATAATTGAACCCTCGATTCGTTCGGGTTTTAATAACTATCGATCGATTAATCGCATATTCATTACGATGAATTATATATTCACGTACAATCAATACAGTGAACCATATATTCTCGTATAATTACTATGGTAATTCATGTACCTGACATTAAATATGACGTAACTATTGTCTACCGGTTAGGGTATACTGGGTTTCGTCGGAATCGTTACATTCTCCCCCCCGTTAAGAAATTTCGTCCTCGAAATTTTACACGCTCACTATCCCTTTCCGAGGGAAAGGTGGGGGGGTTTTTCCTTCAGAATTCACCCTCGCGTTACCAGGTATAATCTGGTCCTCGCTGTGAATTCCACTTAATCTTAATCAATAAAGCTTGGTGTGTCCAAACTGCTTAGTTTTCCCGTCTACTATCTCTACGAAATTATTTATGATAACAAGCATGTCTTCTATGAGTACCTCCATTACTAGTACTTTCGTTGCCTCATCGCTTAGGTACTTTTCAATCCGTATACATGGCAAAACATCATGTATAGTACTTAGCCCCTGGAGTACTTTAATCGATAACTAAATGACCAATCATGGAGATAGTCTCAGGAGGTCCAATATATTAAGGAGCTATTTTCGGTTTTGCCAAACCTCATATCACCTCTCGATGGTGATGCCTTAAAAATGCCTTGTCACCTCTTTCCAGTGACAATGGTTTCCTTTGAATGTTGGCATAAATCCTTTGCCAATCTCGCGCTGCTTTCAACTTATCTTAAATATTATAAATCCGATTGGTTGTTTCTCGAATCAACTCAAATCTTATGGCTTGAGTGACGCCCATTTTCAATTTAACAATTTGGTGATAATTACTTCACCCATAGAAAGCTTCAAGCTCTCGATGCTTCCTTCCCCGCCTTCCAATAATGGAAGTAGGATGACTATTTCGATCTGAGATCATTGAAAATGGTACTCCACGACAAGATACCATTTTTACCATCGTGAATTTGGGCGAGGATTCATTGTGGTAATCGTCATAGATTGGAATGAAATGCGAGGATTGGTTAATCGATCCGCGATTACCCAATGAAATGCGAGGATTGGTCTTTCACAAAGGTTAAACTTTACATGTTCCTTTCTCATTCTTTCATTTTTTTTCTTCATCTTTGGTGTCATTGGTGGCAATAATGGAAGTTTGTCAATTGATTCAGGCTTCTTAAGTTTTCTCTGTCTTTCAGCAGTATGTATCTCTTCATTAGCAATTTGATCACTTAAGTCACTCAAATCATCTTCATTCAGATCATTAGAATCAAAGTCATCTTCAGAGACTTTTACTCTAATAGACTTATCATCTTTAACTTCCTCCTTTACCACAAATTCACCTGTTGAGTCAAAGTTTTAACCAAAATGAAGTACATGGAAGATTGGAATCTTCTCAACCTCCTCAGAATTCGCTAAGTATGGTTTACTTCAAGTAGTCTTCTTTAGTGGATATCCGAGTAGAGTTTGCAAATTAGTGCATTGCCGGGCAAGGTTCACTAGTTTATGTAGATCCGGGCAAGGTTCACTTTATCAAGCAAGTATGTTCTTCATAGCCAAGCAGTGTTCACTCCCGAGTAAGCTTTTGGCTAACCAAGTCTATGAAGTCAAGTGATTGGAAGACCGGGCAAGGTATTCATTAATAATTGTGGTCCGAGCAAGCTTGATGTATAAATGGAATATCTCTAAGTAACATCGGTCAAGGTTCAACTCAAGCAAGAAATAGTACTCCTAAGTACACTTTGCGAATAAGTTATTTTGTAGCAAAGAGTTGAAATGGATCATTAAAGAACAAGGTTGCTCGTAAGGGTTTGTCGGGAAAAGTCTGGCAAAGTCAAGAAGACTGAAGTCTACCCGGTGAGTATTTTACTTGGTAAAATACTCTTCAAGTAAAGTCTACCCGGAACCTGATCCCGAGCACACTTCTATGTTACCAAGTCTAAGGCAGGCAGAGCACACAGTCTACTCGGAGAAGTTTACTTATCCAGAGCCTACCCGGAAGACTTGTTTTACACTTAGAATATTTTATGATTATGTAATTTGAATATGTATTTACGTCTGGGGTTCTAGAAGGAATGACAGCTGTAGTGGAGGTGTCAGGCCTATAAAAGGAATAATTAGGGCACACATCCACACACACACAACACACGGAAAAAGGCATTTATTAAGAAAGAATATTATGTGTGACGGCTGTCTTAGTACGGATAAACCTTCAAGAAACCCTAAATCGATTATCCACTATGTATGATTGATATTATATGAATAGAAATCTTTTGAGTGAATCTTGTTGGTATTGATTACTATTAAATACTGTTTTAGCAACCGTATGTTTGTTATTGATTCCGCCTTTAACAAACGGATATCTTTCTAAATATAGCAACCCGTCATTAACTACCTTGTCAACACATCAATCTGTGTGAGTTATGACATGATTAAGTAAGATCCAGCTGAAATCGAGGGACCTGACAAGTGGTATCAGAGTTGATTACTGCTATTTTAGAAAGATTGTTGCTGATTGAAGATTTGAAGAAGAATGACGTAAGCAGACCACTGTTTCATTGATTTGTGATGTCAGCAGCTCTGTTCTTTGTTTTTCTTCCAGATCTACAATCATTTAGTGTTTTCTCTTCCTTGTTTTATTTAAAGTTTTAATCTTTATATTTATATCTTGTTCTTATCGAATCAGACACCTCGGATCTGAACAATCGATTCTCAGATCTGAATATTTTCTTTAAACTCTGTTTTATTAAGAAATTACTTTATGTTTTCACAAAAATGTCTGGTTACGAGGAACAAGAGGTGTCTACTTACAAGATTCCTAGATTGTATGGACAGGAAAATTTCACTAAATGGAAGGTCTTGTTTGAAGTAGCCGTTTGCTACAATGATGTTGATATGTGGAACTCCATCAAGAATGGTCCACAAGATACTGTTGAGGAAGGTGCAAATCCGGCAGCAACTGCTGGTGTGAGAGAAAGGATGAGAAAGGTTGATGACAAGGCTTTAGCAATGTTGAAGCTAGGTCTGTCTTGGGAAATACTCACCAAGGTTTCACATCATCCCAATGCCAAGGCAATGTATAATGTAATACTTGAGATATTTGAAGGAAATGTTGAACTCAAGAACATCAAGAAGCAGTGATTGAAGCAGCAGTTAGAAATATTCAAGTATAAAGAAGGAGAAAGGTTGAAATCAATTCTGGAGAGGTTTATGGGAATTGTGAATGAGCTCAGAACCACAGACTATGTCATGACTGATTTTGATCTCAACACCAAGCTGCTGAACTCTATGCCAAAGGAATGGTATACTACCTGCAAGTTCATTCTTACAAAGCACAACTTCAATGAGCTAAAAGTAGATGATGTAGTGTGTTTTCTTCAAGCTGCTGAGATAGAGATGATAGAGAATGAGATGATAAAGGAGGAAAGACCCTGCTTCAGTGTATCAAATGAATTGATTGCACCTATGGGTAATCTGACTACCAAGAATCAGCAACAGATTCCTATCATTGAAGAACATGTTGAACTCAATTCTGATACTCCAAAATCATTTGTTGGTGTTAGCAAAAGTAATCAAGGAAATCAGCAAAGATTCAATGTGCAGCTGATTGATGACACTGATTCTACCTCTATGGCAAGTGGGAATGTTCCTCACACTGCTGGTGGACATGGTCAAAGCAGTGATACACAGGCTTTGCTTTCAATGTTCACTGAGTCATTAAATGCATTTGTTGCAAAGAATTTAATTCACAAAAGTGTAGTGCAAGATGATCTTGAGTAGATAGATGCTGATGATTTGGAAGATATGGATTTGAAGTGGCAAGCTGCCATGTTAGCTTTGAGAAGTAAGAGGTTGTATAATAGAACTGGTAGATATCTGGTTTCTGGTCCTAATGAAAGGATTGGATTTGACAAGTCAAAGGCAATCTGCTACAATTGCCAACAGCCAGGACATTTTGCAAGAGAATGCAACCTGCCAAGGAACTATCAGATGAATTAATTTCAGAATCAACAACCAAGAAATCAGCAACCTTAGTATCAGTAGTAGCCTCCGTATCAGCAGAGACCAAACAACAACAACTTCAATCCCAACAATAACTACAATCCAACTTCAACAACTTTCAGCCTCAAATGAATAATCTTAATCAAAGTATGCAACAGAATCAAGGTTTTCAAATGAACAACAATCAAAACCTTCAAGCAGTTCAAAATGTTCCAAACAACACTGTTCCAATCAACCAAAATCAACCAAGAAATCAAGGAAATGTGGCAGTGACTACACAACATGAAGGAAATTTTGATTGGAGCAATCATGAAGAAGACATTGCAGATGATATCAAGAGAGAAAATGTGGCATTTATGGCTATAATTGAAAAAGAGACTGGATCATCATCTCAGGTACACTCTGCTCCTACTATTGATTTAGATGAACTTATCAATGACTTGAAAACAAAAGTAGGCAAGCTAGAAAGTGAGTGTTTCAGGAAACAAAGTATCATCAATGGGTATGAGGCAAGTGAGCTGATCAGTGAGGAAAAGATCAAAAGTTTGGAAGATGACTGCATGATCAGTTACAGAGCTCAATCCAGATACATCACTGAGATAGATGGATTGAAAAAGATGTTAGTTGAAGAAAAGGTGTAGAACACAAAACTAAAGTGGAAACTGAATTTTTGAAGAATTTGGTTTCAACAGGCAACATATGTGGTATTCTGAACCAAGTAAAGGATCAAGACAAATACAAAGTAGTTCCACCTCCATTCAACAACAACTTCAAGCCAAAGGTTGACAAAGAGAAAAGAGATGCATATTTGCAACAATTCAGAGATGTCTTTCAAGACAAAGAAGAATTTGTTGATTTGTACAAGAAGGTAGAAGTGAATGAAGAAGGTGAGTTTGTGGTTAAGGAAGAAGTAAAAGATGATAAGTCAATTGGAGTTCAAGTCTCTGAGGATGACTTTGATCCTATTGAATTGGATCAAGATGACTTGAGTGATTCAAGTGATCAAATCACTGATGAAGAGATCAAAGCTGCTGAAAGAGGAAGAAGATACAAGAAACTAGAATCTATTGATAAACTTCCAATGTATCCACCAGTCACACCTAAAATGAAGAAACAAAATGAAAGAATGAAGAGAGAGCATGTGTCCTTTGACATATGTGAAAGAAAGAGGGTAAATTACAATGCTGTAAGGCCTCCAAGCCAAGAAGTATTGGAAAAGATAAAGCAGAACAACAAGAAAAGGGTGAAAGAAGATGTGAATGTTGAGAACTTTATCCCTGTTTATCCTATTTTCTCTAATCATGAAGTTCTTGATATTGGAGAAGTGGAAACTATGGAAGAATATGAGAAAATACAATCAAGACATAGAGAAAAACAGGATGAAGAACCACTGAATATGCAAAAAATTATGTTTGTAAAAAGCAAGACTAAAAGAAAAGACATCAAGATTGAGGAATTTGTTCTTTTCTCAATCAATTTTGACAGTCTAAATAACAAGAAGACCATTGGAGTTAATGAGCCAAGACCAAGTGAAAGGTTCAAGAAACCTAAAGAGCATGAAATATTCAAAGGAAAAGTTTGGTGTAAGAAGTGTGATGAGTATGGGCATCATACAGACTCCTATAATGAAATACTTAAATTCAAGCCTTTTCATGTCCTAGATGAAACAAAGTATGGACAAGACTTTGTGGCCTACAAAACAAAGTATGAAAAATATTTGGGAATGGGAAAGGTTTGTGGAGAGGATGTTCTGGAAAATGAGAACCAAAGACATTCACTGAAAGCCAAGAAACATGTGGACAAACCTGTTAACAAGGGTAAATCTCCAGTGAAGCATGTGAAAACTGTTAAGAAGGGAACTCAACCCTTGAGAACAATCCCAAAAAGGGATAGTCAATCTGTCAGATCTAATAGTTCTCAAAGATCATCAAGCAGTGAGAAGACAAGAATAAAAGATGCATAACCGAAAAAGCAACCAACATAACTCACTGGTGATGTGAAGTTTCTGTTAAAGCATGGATACGAACCACAAGATTTTCTTTGGAAACCTAAGCCTGAGATTAAGGTTGAGATAGTTGCTGATGTGAGAGACTACTCTGAAAAGAAGGACTATGTGATAAAAGAGTGTGACACTGACTCAGCTGAGTACCAGAACTCAACATCACTAGTTAAAACTCCAAGAGAGTGTGGTTATGAAACAGACAATTCAGACAATCTAGAAATCACTCATGAAGATCCTGAACCAACTACACTCACTTCCCAAGCTGTGTCTGAAACTGAATCTGATGAGCTGCAAGTTGATAAGGCTTGCACTTCATCACTCAACTAATCAAACTTTCTATATATGTGTAGGAACAGTCCACTCCTCTAAATGACATATGGTACATGGATAGTGGATGTTCTAGGTACATGACTTGTGACAAGAGATCTTTTGTCAATTATAAAGAAAACTATGAAGGTCCAGTAGCTTTTGGGAGTGATGAGAATGGTGGAAAGATTGTTGGAAAAGGAATCTTAACAAATGGGAAAGTCTTATTTGATAATATATTTCATGTTGAAGGTCTTCCGTACAATCTGTTGAGTATATCACAAATATGTGATAAGGGATACAAAGTCAGTTTTGATGATTCACACTGTTTCATTCTAAAACCTGAGTTTGTGATTCCACCTGAAATGATTATGATGATGGCACCAAGAAATGGCAATCTGTATGAATTGAATATGAAAGAAGCGATTTCAAGAGGAGGTGCATGTTTTGTTTCCAAAGCCACTGAAAATGAGTCAAAATTGTGGCATAAGAAACTATGTCATGTGAACTTGAAGAACATGAATAGACTTGTTAAGGGTGAGCATGTCATAGGCTTACCCACAAGAGAATTCAAATTGGAAGATCACTGCAGTTCATGCCAAAAGGGAAAACAACACAAATCTACTCATAAGCCAAAGCTCATCAACTCAATTGATCAAGTACTTGAATTACTTCACATGGATCTTTTTGGTCCTGTAAGTGTACCAAGTATAGGGAAGAAAAGATATTGTCTTGTGATCATTGATGAGTATTCAAGATACACTTGGGTTTATTTCCTAAGTACCAAGGATGAGACTGCAGAGTTGATTAAGGGTTGTGTAACAATGATTGAGAACAAGTTGAATAAGAAAGTCAAGATGATGAGAAGTGACAATGGCACTGAGTTCAAGAATGGAGTTATTCAAGAATTATGTGAAGCAAAAGGAATACAATAACAATTCTCAGCTCCTAGAACTCCTGAACAAAATGGTGTAGCAGAAAGAAGAAATAGAGCCTTAATTGAAGCTGCAAGAACCATGATAGCAGATGCTAATCTGCCTGTCACTTTCTAGGCTGAAGCCATAAATACAGCCTTCTATGTTCAGAACAGGTACTTGTCAACAAAAGGCATAACAAAACTCCGTATGAAATATTTCACAACAGAAAGCCTCACATTAAGTTTTTCAAGCCCTTTGGATGCAAATGTTTTCTTCTGAACACAAGGGACTATTTGAACAAGTTTCAAACAAAATCCCTAGACTGTTTCTTTGTTGGATATTCTACACACTCAAAAGCTTACAGAGTATATGTGAAAGACCATTTGAGTGTTATAGAATCATCTGACATCATCTTTAATGAGAATCAATTCAATACAGTTGATGACGCAACATGGTTGTTTGATCATGAAAAGTTAATAAGGTCTTTCAAGATTTATCCTGAAGACTTTGATGAATCTTTCTACAAGACCAGTGAAATTGAAGAGAAAAAGAAGAAATCATTGGACTTGGAAGAATTATGGAAAAAGGTTGCTAGAAAAGAAAAGGAGTATACTTTTGCGAAGAATTCCTCATGTGATATTGGTGAACCTGATCAGGAAAACAATCACAATGTTGAACATGATCATACTGAGAACAATCAAGACAATCAAGATGTATAGAATGATCAAGTTCAGAATGAGGATGACACAAGCAACCATGCAAGTGGAGAAGAAGCTGCATCTACAGCAAGATTTCAAGATCTATTTCAAAGATTTACTTCTGTTATAAGTGTATGTGGATGACATCATCTTTGGATCTACAAATTAACAAATGTGCATGGAGTTTGAAGGGGTAATGAAGTCCAAATACAACATGAGTTCTATGGGAGAAATGAACTTCTTTCTTGGATTGCAAGTTCAACAGAAAGCTGAAGGGATCTTCATTCACCAAAACAAATATGTGCAGGACATCTTGAACAAGCTCAACTGTCATGAGTACAAGACTGCTTCAACTCCAATGGACACCAAAGAAAAGATGATTGCAGATGAAAAGGGGGAGCCTGTAGATGAACATGAATATAGAGTCAAAATTGGATCTCTGATGTATCTGACTACAACAAGACCAGATATCATGTTTACTGTATGTGTGTGTGCAAGATTCCAATCAAGTCTAAAAGTCTCCCACATGAATGCTGTTAAAAGAATATTCAGATATTTGAAAGGAAGACCAGACATAGGGATTTGGTATCCAAATAACCAATCTTTTGATCTAATTGCCTACACTGACAGTGACTATGATGGCTGCAACATGAGCAAAAAGTCAACCTCAGGAGGATGCCAATTTTTGGGTGAAAAGCTAGTGTCATGGCAATGCAAAAAGCAGACTACAGTCTCAATCTCTACTACTGAAGCTGAATATGTTGCTGCATCTACCTGCTGTGCACAAGTTCTATGGATTCAAAATCAGTTGCTGGACTATGGTTTGAATTTCTTAAACACCCCTATTCTTATTGACAATACTGCTGCATATTTTACTGTTAAGAATCCAGTTCAACATTCTAAATCTAAGCACATTGGAATCAGACATCACTTCATCAGAGACTGCAGTGAAAAATGTTTGATTGAAATGCAAAGAGTTGATACAAGTGACAATTTGGCTGACCTATTCACCAAACCACTTGATAGAACCAGGTTTAACTTTCTTCTGAAAGCCCTGGGAATGATTAACTCTGATGAAATCTGATTAAGGATGTGTGCCTAGCTGTGTGTCTCTCTTTGTTAACTGATTATGTTGTTAGAGATTACGTATATTGAATGTTTAGTGAATATGCTTGATTATGTTGCTTAATTATGTTACTTGAGTATGCTACAAATATGTTAACTGTTATGTTCTTTGACTGATTATGTGTGAACAAAAAAAAAATTTGACATGATTGAATGGATTATATATTTGCATGTTTATCAATTAATGTGCATTTGTGATGTCAGGATAAGTGTTCTTGTTATGAATTACTTGTTGATGTAAGCTTATCTGATATCATTGCTTAATTGCTTGAATATGTGCTTTATCTGATCTTCTGATGTTGTTAAGATACGTTAGAATTTGATTGTTAGTACTGTCTACTTGTCTTGATGATTTCATGTTTGATTAAGATTAGAATATGTTACAACTGTTTGTGTCAAAATGTGTTTTATGTCAAAATTAAGTGATGAAATGAAGATTTTCCAATGAATTTTACATAAATACTCTATTTTGGTCAAAACATGAGCAAGTTGTTTAATGGTGTAGAGATATGATAAGATTATTCAGTTCAAGCTTTAAAAGAAGCTTAAAAGAAGGATTTTTAAAGAAAAGTCTCAAGAAGTTGTTTTTGCTGAAAATTATGTCATTTGCCCAGTTGGAAGGACATGCACTTGTGTATGTTTGGTCCTTAAATCTCTACAGATTCAAAGGATAGCCATTGACCTGAAAACTGAATGCATTTGGGGCAATTATAACTTGTTTCTTATTCCTTCACTTAAAACTATGTCAATAGCTCTGACTTTGAAATGACATATATTCACATGTTTGTTTGGTCCAGTTGACCACTATTGGTCAAACAGGATAGCCATTAACCTGACAATGAAGAGATATTGGGGTGATTGAATATTAAACTGTGTTTATTTGGGAAATGATAGTACATTGACTGCTTAGCCAATCATATGGATTTAATAGGCTAAAAGGACCATAGTATAGTCATTAACATGTATGGTTGCTTTCCCATGATGATGTAAAATCTAAGGTGATATAAACATAATGAAAATGCTAATCTTTATGTGGAGATACATAGTTGTCTTTGCATGTATCAAGATATATCTCTCCAAATGATAGACAGAAAATTGATTACCCAGTCATACACAAGCCTGTTGTTATTTGGTCAACCAAAAATGAAACATCTTTAAATATGACAAAGAACAAAGTTTAAGAAAATTTGAGAAAACATCAAAAGCAAGGGGGAAGTACGAATAAATCAACCAAAAGTTGATAAGTTTTTTAAATATTTTATCAAACAAGAGGGTTACAACTAAGAACTACAAAGATGTTGACAAAATACGTCTCATCTTGAATGAAAGGCATGTTATTAACAGTAAGTCCAACGTTCAACCTCTATATATGTTTGAATCTCCAAAAAAAATACAAAAATACAATAAGTTCGGTCATACAAAAACAATTTTTGACCAAATACAGGAGGTTAGAGTCAAATTTGGGTGATCTGGGGAAAGCCACAATAAGCTTTGAGAAGAGATATGAGGCATCATAGCACAGTGTTGACCATTAATGCATTATGCTTAAACTGAATCTTAATCATATCACCAAAGAAATGAAATTCATGCTAAGTTTATACCTGCTGTTAACCTATCTATGTTGTCATAATAATGCTGAGAATGAAGTATTGAGAAAGCTACTTAGTCAATATGATCCCATTCTTGAGATCTTTTCAGAAAATGGAAGAAACTGTTTTGAAGAGAAATATAACTGAAATTTGATCTCTAAATGCACCAATTGCTCTTAAATTATGATCTTTAATGAAAAATATATTTTGACAAGTGGTTTAAGTCAAAAAGTGTTGCATTTTGCTTTTAATTGGCTGAATATGTAAGTTCGGGTAAGGTTTGATGTTTTATAACCTTTCCGGGCACAAAACAGATGAATATGTTTGAATATGTTACTTCGGGTAAGGTTTGATGATTTATGACCTTTCCGGGCAAGCTTAGTCATTTTTGACTAAGTTTATGATTTTTGGGCATGCTTTGAAGTGTTTACACTTTCCGGGTAGAGTACACTGTTGTACTCATTTCCGAGCAAGCTTGAAGTCTTGAGATGATTATGTGGTATAGCTAGCTTTTAACAAGACATTCTTGTTTCGGGCAAGCTTTGCATTTTATATGCTGATTGTGAGTTCAAGCAAACTTTGTGAACTTAAGTTAGTACACTGAGTAAGCTTTGTGATTTATGTGAATATGTTATTAGGAAAGGTTTGTTAATCTTTCCAGGCACACTTAGATATTATTATTTAAATTTGTCATTTTCGGGTATGGTTTGACATGTTGAAATTCCTTCGAGTAAGGGCATACCTGATGATTGAATGTGTTTATCCTAGCAAGCTTAGTGCTAACATAGGATTTTCGGGCAAGCTCTTTGAAATTTTAGACTATAGCACACTTAAATGTTTATGTGTTTTAATTTCATTCCTAGTATGCTCTGTGATATTTGTGTTTATGATTCCTTTGAAATTACAGGTGTTTTCGGGCAAACTTTGTTTTTCGGGCACACTTTATATCCCGGGTACACTTTTGTTCCCTCAATATACTTGGTAATTTCAAAACTTAACTTTCCGAGTACACTGTCTGCTAGAAATCCTTTTCCGGGCACACTTTGTACTATATAAAGGTTATTCGGGTACACTTTGCATTAGAATGTTGTTCGGGCACACTATTCTCTTGAAAGTTTGCTCGAGCACAATATGGTTCCAAGTATACTTGATTAAATATGTTTTTTTATGCTTGATTAAATATGTTTCTTATTCTGATAGGGTTTGTGCTAGATTAAGTTTTTTAATTTGAATTTGAGAAATCTATATGGGTGTCTTGATTGATTCATAGTAAGGTTGTTTATTTGATGTTTATACTTGATTATTTATCTTGTGATTAAGTTATAAAGAAATCTAGTATTTCGAGTAAGCTTTCTTCATTATGTCTTAACTTTTAATTAATTAGCTTGATCGAGCAAGGTTTATAAATAGAAGGATTTGGGCAAACTTTGTAAATTAAATAATGAAAATTTTTCCAAGCAAGGTTTGACCGGGTAAGCTTTGTGTAAGTGGAAGTATACGGAGTAGACTTTGAAAAGAATAATTACGAGTAAGGTTTTACTAACTCAAAAGATAAATATTGTTTTTAAATATATCAAGTGGATAATGTTGCTGTATGATAGCTAATAATTCACAAAATGACAAAATGCATTTAAAACTCACTTTTAAAAGGTATATAAGAGGGAGTTAGGCAAAATTTTCAACATTACTTTTCCCTCTCTCTCCTTCCACTGCAAACTGCTTACTCGCAAAGAAACCTAACCGACTTGTCGCATTTTGCTTCAATCCAAACCCTAACTTGTATCAACCCTCTAATTCCGACTCGGTAAGCAACATTAATGTGTTTTCCGACCACGATTTAAACTATAATAGGCTTTGATTATGTATCTGATTACTAATACTCTGTTTATGTGTTTAGGTTATAAACTTGTCGAAGAACAGGTTCTTGATGATTTTTCTTTCTATTTCTTCTTCATATTTATACCTTGAAATTACTTAAAGTACTAAACTTTATGTCTAATTTCACTTTAAATATGTTTGATTGTGATGTTTAGATATGGCAGAAGAGGAACAGCCCAAGTACTTCTTTGAAAAGAAACATAATATGTGTGCACTTCTGCAAGTCACACCTGAAAATGAGCCTGTGGCACCAATGATTACATGGATGGCTCGTTCAAATGTCAGTTTTGCCTTAACTGAAAGTCCTGTCATCTACAGAAATCACTCACTTGATTTCTGGAGATCTGCAACACTTGTGGATGACATAAATGGCCGACGTATTGAAGCCTCTGTTGCTGGTCATGAGATACATGTGACAGAAAGGATGATCAGAAGATGTTTGCGGTTGAACGATGATGACCATAACCATATAAACTTCAATACAGCACACCTGATGAGAATATTTGAAGAGACGGTGGGTTATCAGGGAACAGTTCATGATGGAAAATTTCAAAAGGGAATGTTCCCTATGTTGTACATGTTCCTGATTCATCATGTGATACAGGGATTTGCTCCACGAAAAGGATCATCGACTTTGATGAGTCATGATCTAGCAAATGCCACTGTTGGAATCATTTATGATTTGCCCTTCAATTTTACAATGATGATATTTGATGGACTAGTAGCAAACTTGAAGAAGGCAGAGAAGGATAGGTTTTTCCAATATCCAAGGTTCTTACAGATAATCTTCAACAGAGAATTTCAAGATCTACCCACTATTGTCATAACCCACCTACTCCAGAACCCTGACACTTACAAGAGAATTAAGAATCCGGGTGTGGCCAATCGATTAAATGCTGAAGTTCCTTTTGAGATTTTTCCATGGTTGTTAAACCATGACTTGGAGATAATACTAGTACCTGAGTTAAGCTCAGAGGAGGAAGAAGTTGATGATGTTGAGAGTGACGATGATGACTCTGATGATGGAGATGATAATGTTGATGGAGATGAAGGAGGAGCGGGAGTAGCTATGGACATTGGTGCACCTGATCAGGGGGAGAAACTTGAGCATACAGAACAACCTATTCCAACACCACCACAGTCCCCACCACACATTGACAAACCCATTGTTCCATCACCACCACAAACTCCACCACACCAAATCACTCACACACCACCTCAAACCCTAACCATAAGCCAACCAGAAGTATCAACACATACATCCCCAACACAACAAACACCACCACAATTTAGCCCAATTCATTCTGATCCATTAATTTCTAGCCCACCTCATATTCAATCACCACCACCATCCATTTTCCAAACTCACACCATAGAACAACCTGAGTTTGAACATTTCACCACATCACCACCTTCAACACCACCCACTGACACTGACCTTCTAACCTAGTTGAAAGAAAATGCTGAGTTGAGAAGAAGAAATGAAGAGGTGACTAATGAAAATGTTATGCTGATAGAGAAATTGGTACAAGATAATATGAGAATTCAAGCCCTGGTGCAGGAGGTTGAGAAGACCTCAGCTGCCCCAAAACAGGGGGAGAATGAATCTATACCAACTGTCTCTGGTGTAAATGTTGAAGAAACTGTAACAGTTGTTGTGACTGCAGACAGTTTAAAATTGATTATGACTGAGTATGATGATGGAGAGGAAAGTAGTGAGGAGAGGAGGATTAAGGATGAAGAGTATGATGGTGACAGATCAGATGTTGGTGAACAAGACTATGATTACAATGAAGAAAGAATTGATGAGGAGAATGTTGAGAGAGTGGATGAGACTGAAAAGACAAATGTTGAGGAAAATGTAGAGAATATAGCTGCAACTGATATGGCTACTGATGTCTTAACTGACATGCAAATTGGAGTTGAGACAACTGAAGTGTTAAATGAAGGAGATCCTGCTGTTGAGGAGCCCATCACTCAAACTGAACAACCAGAAAGCTCCAAGAGGGCAAGTATGATCCTGAGTTAGAGGCTCTAGAAAAAGAAATTGATGACTATCAACTGTCTGAGGATGAAGAGGATGTGTAACGATTCCGACGAAACCAGGTATACCCTAACCGGTAGACGTTAGTTACGTCATATGTAATGTCGGGTACATGAGTTACCATGGTAATTATACGAGAATACATGGTTCGTTGTATTGATTGTATGTGAATATATAACTCACCGTATTGAATATGCGATCAAACGATCGATAGTTATTGAAACCCGAATGAATCGAGGGTTCAATTATAGACGAGATATATGTTATTTAGTGATGTTACGAAGTATTAAAGCTTCGGAATAAGTGGATTAAAGCACAGAAAAAAGATTTCGATTTAATAGTACGTCGGTACGTTAAACGAAACCTTTAATACCAAACCGAGCAAGAGACGATCGATCAAGCCGAAAAAGATGCACAATTATTAATACTATGATGTTTTAAGTTAATAAATGTCATGGTTTAAGTTTTTAAATCGGTTTTATATAAATTTTATTTTTAAGCCGAAAAACGACCGTGTTGGCCTCGTTTTGAGCGGAATTAAACGTTTAACCGAAAAACGAACGGAACCAGATTATCCACAACATTATCCGGATTACACAATCCAAATGAGTGGCCAAGAATGGACTTGTGGGTCCCACCCCACCCCCACATGGGTTCCGATCTGACTTAAGTCCATCATCCCACTTTTGTTTTCTTTTTTCTCATCATCTATTCAACAATCCTTTATCTCTCTCAACTTTGATATCCAAAAATCCGGAAATTGAGCAAGAAAACCGAGGTAATAATCGTGTTATATACGTGTTCATCTTCGTTTCTTGAGTTTGTTTGCAAGAAAATGAGGTTTCAAAGATAAAAACCGATTCTTGCGTGATCAAGTGATGTATACGGGTTATACAAAGGATCTTGGTCCAAGAAATGAGTTAAACGAATCAAAAACGAATTTTTACGGTTAAATCTTTGTTTTTTAGTATCATAACCGTAACCATGAAAGAAATGGCTTGATCGTGAGTGTAACTTGCTTGGTATTGTGGTATGTTGTTTGTAGATTTTGTATTTAGTGGTAGACAAGGCGGAAAGATGAGTTTGTAGCTTGTAGTGGCGGAAAACGAAAGGTATATTCGGTTATGTTCGGTTTTGGGAAATTTGGACAGATTGTTGGTAGTTTAGTGTTAGGTCATGAAATTTCACAGAGGTGTTAAACACATGAAAATATGAGTTCTGTGAATTTTTGGTAATTTTTGGATAAAGGATGAATATTTGGTGAATTTAATGCCCGGTTTTGGCCAAAAATGGTGAAAAATAGTTAAATATCATGAAAAATTCTGTAAAATTTCAGATAAGCTTTTCATATCATGTATAAGTCACACACAAAATTTGTGGTCCGTTGGAGAAGCCTAAGTAGGCTTTTCGGTTAAACGAGTTCTAGGGATTTCTAGCTCGGTTTTGGAAAAAGAACATGTAAAAGAAGATTTTGGTTCTGGAAAAATTACAGGGGATTATGTGGATGGCAGGGGACATCCAGGAAAAATTTGGGATTTTTCTAAGGTCGTTTGGTATTTACGACATATTTAGTGTTTAAATGGTGTTTAAAAATAGATAAATAAATTTTAAATATAAGAATTAATTCTGGAAATATTTTTATAAAATTCCCCACTATTAAAAAGGGATTTGTGCAAAATTTCAAGATCCGAGAGTAAACGGATAATTAGTCGTGCTAATTATCAAACTTTTAAAGTTAAAACGCGTAAACCGGTGAAGTTCGCTTAAGCGAGCTGACTGGTGTGTAAAAACCTTAAAAATGGACTATTTCCATATAATTGAGTTAAACAAGTAAAAATGAATCATCCGAAAATAATTCGGATGATTTGGGTATTTTTAACCGATTTAACAGTTTCCGGTACGCCAAAGACGGAAACGGGTCCCACGGCCAATCGGGACTTCTAAACCGAGCTATAATTTCACATTTTAAATTAAATTATCAGACAACCACTATTTTCGGGTCGTGTGTGACCAAACTCATTTTTGAAACATAAAACGGATATTCGTGCTAGGCACGCAAAACGAGAAAACGATTAATAGAAATTGTGACCATGGAACTCTAAACGACATCACAATCTGAGTCCGGAGAAGTATTTCTGGGTTAACATTGCCCCCGGAACAGGTACAGTACTGGGTTAACAGTGTCCCCAGATGTACCGATTGATAAGGTTAAAGTTTATATAAACAATAATTGTATAATAACGATCGTAGGGATCATATTACAGATTGGACGTGTTAATTGATAATGATTGTTGTTACCTGCTTGCATGTGCTAAGGTGAGTTTTCACGAGCCCCTTTTTACTGAAATGTTTTATATATTTTCCCGGGGCGGAAAGCATGTTTCTATCAAAATGATTAAGTACATGCTGAACGCATGGAAATGAATGTATTTATATAATGTTTATTGTACGGGAATCGTACGGTAATGTATTAAAATGGTAATTGTTTGAGTGTTAATATTGTAAGGCCCGAAACAGTGTTCTGGGTTAACAGTGTCCCTAGAGGTTATTAAATGTGTTTCTGGGGTAACAGAGTTCCCAGAGGTTATTGGAAGTATTCTGGGTTAACAGTGTCCCTAGAGGTTATTAAATGTGTTTATGGGGTAACAGAGTTCCCAGAGGTTACTGGAAGTGTTCTGGGTTAACAGTGTCCCCAGGGGTTATTTGATATGTTTCGGGGTTAATAGTGTTTTTCACTTGTGGGCTCAGTATAATTACATCGCTTATTTATGATTACCATAATGATTTGTTATGGTGTATTTAAATTAGTGAAACTCACCAACTATTCGTAGTTGACCCGTTTTCTCACATGCTTTTCAGGTACAACTAAGATAAAGTGATTGATTACGTGCTAAGTGCTTGATGTGTGTAAGGTTGCGTGCTGGACGTTAGGATACATTATAATGGATAGAATTATGAATCGTATTGTATGATGTGTGTATCACCTAGACGGTAATGAAAGATGAGATAATGTAATTTTGAAGTATATTAATGCATTCGGTTTTCTACATAAACAATGTGGTTGATATCAGAGGTGTCTGTCGCATCCCGTTTACGTTTCCCCTGCGGTCACGGGGTGTTACAGAACTTGGTATCAGAGCCATTGGTTATAAAAGAATTAGGATGTCTTTAAAAGATACCTAAAATATAACCAGTAGCTCAAGTATTATAGGATCTGAATATCAACTAATAATTTATAGTGACGAGGTCTGGATGAACTTGGATGGACAAGTGAGTTGTTATGGTCCGGAACATAATAACAGACTTGTCCGCACGAGGGAATTCAGGGGAAGTCACGGGGAACATTAATAGGTAAAAATGGCAACATATGTGTAAAGTATATAATATTATTTATACGTGCTAATGTGTATATATATATATGTGTGCATATCGTGTGGGTACATGTATTGAGAAATGGGACCCGGATAAGGAACCGGGGGATGAAATAATAAAAAGTACCGAGGATGTCGAAATTTCTAAAGCATCGGTTGATGATAAGTCTGACTTATCGGGCCATAGTTATGATAGTACCAAGTTAGATCTCCCGTTAGACATTAACCAGAAATATCTAGTAACCGTCAATCCCAACCAAAATTGATGAATCCCTTACCCTACCAACACCAGTACCGTATATCTTAATAACCCCAGATGTTCACCCGAACCGTCGACCCTCACGCACGAACGGATCCGTACCTGAACCCATTCTTATTCCATTAAAGTAAAGGAGTAAATAAATAAAATAAAATAAAATAATAAATTGAAATATATATATATATATATATGTATTGCTCACTCACAAACATATGAGACGGACCAACTTCAAATCGAGAATTACCGATTGTAGCAAACCTAGAACGCCTGAGCATTGACTGAGCAAGTGTAGAGTTTCCCATAATAGTAATTAATAATATTTGAAGGCAACCTATGTTGCGCAATTACCTTGAACCTGACAACTCCCTATGTTATCCTTACATCCGTTAGATGTTTACACCCATGTATGCTCGAATAGAGTGATTACCTATACACAAAGAAGTGTTGGAATCATTGTAGCATAGTTGGTTGTTCGTTCGTAGGTGGTATACCGTTTATGCCGGATATACAAATGGACACGGATATTATAACTCCGTGGTACGTAATCGGTTGGTGCTCACGGTGATCATGTATCGGTTATGCCGACATGCAGAAGGATATTGAAATCAAGTATATTAAACATTGATTTTTGTTGAGAAAGATCAATATGTCAGATGGTGACAAGGGTTATGAACCATAATTAGACGTTAACCGACGTCAGGATAAGTCTATATGTTATTATATTGTGGGACATATATATATACTAGATACTGGTATGTGTAATTTGTATGATAATATTTGGTGTGTATGTGTACTTGCTGTTATGATTGAGCTGGTAACGAGTTATAAGGTGAGATTAGTATTGATTACTGCGTACGGGATGAGTACGGGATCTTGGTCCAAGAAATGAGTTAAACGAATCAAAAACGAATTTTTACGGTTAAATCTTTGTTTTTTAGTATCATAACCGTAACCATGAAAGAAATGGCTTGATCGTGAGTGTAACTTGCTTGGTATTGTGGTATGTTGTTTGTAGATTTTTTATTTAGTGGTAGACAAGGCGGAAAGATGAGTTTGTAGCTTGTAGTGGCGGAAAACGAAAGGTATATTCGGTTATGTTCGGTTTTGGGAAATTTGGACAGATTGTTGGTCGTTTAGAGTTAGGTCATGAAATTTCACAGAGGTGTTAAACACATGAAAATATGAGTTCTGTGAATTTTTGGATAAAGTATGAATATTTAGTGAATTTGATGCTCGGTTTTGGCCAAAAATGATGAAAAATAGTTAAATATCATGAAAAATTCTGGAAAATTTCAGATAAACTTTTCATTTCATGTATAAGTCACACACAAAATTTGAGGTCCGTTGGAGAAGTCTAAGTAGGCTTTTCGGTTAAACGAGTTCTAGAGATTTCTAGCTTGGTTTTGGAAAAAGGGCATGTAAAAGAAGATTTTGGTTCTGGAAAAATTACAGGAGATTATGTGGATGGTAGGGGACATCCAGGAAAAATTTGGGATTTTTCAAAGGTCGTTTGGTATTTACGACATATTTAGTGTTTAAATGGTGTTTAAAAATAGATAAATAAATTTTAAATATAATAATTAATTCTGGAAATATTTTTATAAAATTCCCCACTATTAAAAAGTGATTTGTTCAAAATTTCAAGATCCAAGAGTAAACGGATAATTAATCGTGCTAATTATCAAACTTTTAAAGTTAAAACGCGTAAACCGGTGAAGTTCGCTTAAGCGAGCTGACTGGTGTGTAAAAACCTTAAAAATGGACTATTTCCATATAATTTAGTTAAACAAGTAAAAATGAATCATCCGAAAATAATTCGGATGATTTGGGTATTTTTAACCGATTTAACAGTTTCCGGTACGCCAAAGACGGAAACGGGTCCCGCGGCCAATCGGGACGTCTAAACCGAGCTATAATTTCACATTTTAAATTAAATTATCAGACAACCACTATTTTCGGGTCGTGTGTGACCAAACTCATTTTTGAAACATAAAACGGATATTCGTGCTAGGCACGCAAAACGAGAAAACGATTAATAGAAATTGTGACCATGGAACTCTAAACGACATCACAATCTGAGTCCGGAGAAGTATTTCTGGGTTAACATTGCCCCCGGAACAGGTACAGTACTGGGTTAACAGTGTCCTCAGATGTACCGATTGATAAGGTTAAAGTTTATATAAACAATAATTGTATAATAACGATCGTAGGGATCATATTACAGATTGGACTTGTTAATTGATAATGATTGTTGTTACCTGCTTGCATGTGCTAAGGTGAGTTTTCACGAGCCCCTTTTTACTGAAATGTTTTAAATATTTTCCCGGGGCGGAAAGCATGTTTCTATCAAAAATGATTAAGTACATGCTGAACGCATGGAAATGAATGTATTTATATAATGTTTATTGTACGGGAATCGTACGGTAATGTATTAAAATGGTAATTGTTTGAGTGTTAACATTGTAAGGCCCGAAACAGTGTTCTGGGTTAACAGTATCCCCAGAGGTTATTAAATGTGTTTCTGGGGTAACAGAGTTCCCAGAGGTTATTGGAAGTATTCTGGGTTAACAGTGTCCCCAGAGGTTATTAAATGTGTTTCTGGGGTAACAGAGTTCCCAGAGGTTATTGGAAGTGTTCTGGGTTAACAGTGTCCCCAGGGGTTATTTGATATGTTTCGGGGTTAATAGTGTTTTTCACTTGTGGGCTCAGTATAATTACATCGCTTATTTATGATTACCATAATGATTTGTTATGGTGTATTTAAATTAGTGAAACTCACCAACTATTCGTAGTTGACCCGTTTTCTCACATGCTTTTCAGGTACAACTAAGATAAAGTGATTGATTACGTGCTAAGTGCTTGATGTGTGTAAGGTTGCGTGCTGGACGTTAGGATACATTATAATGGATAGAATTATGAATCGTATTGTATGATGTGTGTATCACCTAGACGGTAATGAAAGATGAGATAATGTAATTTTGAAGTATATTAATGCATTCGGTTTTCTTTATAAACAATGTGGTTGATATCAGAGGTGTCTGTCGCATCCCGTTTACGTTTCCGCTGCGGTCACGGGGTGTTACAGAACTTGGTATCGGAGCCATTGGTTATAAAAGAATTAGGATGTCTTTAAAAGATACCTAAAATATAACCAGTAGCTCAAGTATTATAGGATCTGAATATCAACTAATAATTTATAGTGACGAGGTCTGGATGAACTTGGATGGACAAGTGAGTTGTTATGGTCCGGAACATAATAACAGACTTGTCCGCACGAGGGAATTCAGGGGAAGTCACGGGGAACATTAATAGGTAAAAATGGCAACATATGTGTAAAGTATATAATATTATTTATACGTGCTAATGTGTATATATATATATATATGTGCATATCGTGTGGGTACATGTATTGAGAAATGGGACCCGGATAAGGAACCGGGGGATGAAATAATAAAAAGTACCGAGGATGTCGAAATTTCTAAAGCATCGGTTGATGATAAGTCTGACTTATCGGGCCATAGTTATGATAGTACCAAGTTAGATCTCCCGTTAGACATTAACCAGAAATATCTAGTAACCGTCAATCCCAACCAAAATTGATGAATCCCTTACCCTACCAACACCGGTACCGTATATCTTAATAACCCCAGATGTTCACCCGAACCGTCGACCCTCACGCACGAACGGATCCGTACCTGAACCCATTCTTATTCCATTAAAGTAAAGGAGTAAATAAATAAAATAAAATAAAATAATATATTGAAATATATATATATATATATATATATATATATATATATATATATATATATATATATATGTATTGCTCACTCACAAACATATGAGACGCACCAACTTTAGATCGAGAATTACCGATTGTAGCAAACCTAGAACGCCTGAGGACATTGACTGAGCAAGTGTAGAGTTTCCCATAATAGTAATTAATAATATTTGAAGGCAACCTATGTTGCGCAATTACCTTGAACCTGACAACTCCCTATGTTATCCTTACATCCGTTAGATGTTTACACCCATGTATGCTCGAATAGAGTGATTACCTATACACAAAGAAGTGTTGGAATCATTGTAGCATAGTTGGTTGTTCGTTCGTAGGTGGTATACCGTGTATGCCGGATATACAAATGGACACGGATATTATAACTCCGTGGTACGTAATCGGTTGGTGCTCACGGTGATCATGTATCGGTTATGCCGACATGCAGAAGGATATTGAAATCAAGTATATTAAACATTGATTTTTGTTGAGAAAGATCTATATGTCAGATGGTGACAAGGGTTATGAACCATAATTAGACGTTAACCGACGTCAGGATAAGTCTATATGTTATTATATTGTGGGACATATATATATATACTAGATACTGGTATGTGTAATTTGTATGATAATATTTGGTGTGTATGTGTACTTGCTGTTATGATTGAGCTGGTAACGAGTTATACGGTGAGATTAGTATTGATTACTGCGTACGGGATGAGTACGGCAGAATGACATAAAAAGAGTAACTCCAATAATGGAGATTGATATGATTCAGTTGATTGCTCGAAGATAGCAGATGATGATACCGAATGTCGTATCACAGCTCACTGCTAGTATTGATGCGAATGTGATCGCAGAATTATAGATCGAGCAATCACATGATTTTGAATATTTCAATTCTTAGTGTTATTACTAAGAGTGATATTGTCCCACCGGATACTATTGTGACTACAAGTATTAGTTGTAAACTAAACATGAATAGTAGTCGTAATGAATTAGATCCGGTGTGAAGAATATGTTTATCGGTTGTGTTAAAGGGATTATTAATAGTTGACTGATGGTAAAGGAAGGAATAGATTAGCGAGTGGATAGAAAAGATCGAAATGGTTAAGGATATTGGGAAGAGTCTAGAACATTGTGTAGTGAAATATGCTACAGATATGTTGGTAGATTATGTTGTATCGTGATGGAACACGATGGTACAAAATTATAGTTAGAAAATTATTGCTCAGATGATATGGTCAGGATTTAAAATTCTTGTGCTAGAGCACTTTTATTCGAGTAATTAAACTCAGAGATTGGAAACTGATCTATGAAAGATAGAAATGTTGTGTGCTGATCACTTAGAGCACACTAATCGTTCGAAGGAATTGTCATGTCTGGTAACTTGGCTAATTACTCCTGAAATTAAGCGAAGTGAGCGCTATATTGGGAGCTAACTCCATCGATAGGGAGTATAGTCAACCCTGTAAAATATGCAACCTTTGGAAGGGTTGTGTCATAAGCCAGCATTGATATATTTGATTCTATGGGAAGCGGAATGGAAGGACGTTAGTTGAAACGTCGAGTGTTAAAGAAGGGAAATGATGAAGGTATAGTGCAAGATAGACTTGCGAATAAGTAGGTATGTCCTACAACCCAGAATTATACTAAGACTAGTTCTGGTGCGAAAACATGAACCGCATAAAGGGTCCTTCCTTAAATGTGGAAAATATAGTTATCGGCAGAAAGAAGAATGTCGGGTGATAGTAGGCCACAGGTATGGTAAAGATGGACGTAATGCCCCATTCGTAGAACCAACTGAAGCCATGAGAACCGGCAACCCCAACCAATTCATGTACAACCACTCCGAGCCTAACAACTTCAATAACAATCCATCCGAAGAAATCAAATTATGCCAAACAGTTGTACTTGCTATGAACGTGGCAGTGAAGATGAACCTCATGACAAGCATCAACCTCTGATCAAGCAAGGAGCCGTGCTTCTGTGTGTAATTCAAATAAAGCACGTCATGATCTAAAAGTGGTGTTAAGTACGTTGTAGTTTTAAATCAATAGGCTTCAGTGATATTTTTATGGTCGTCGATAGAAGTTAGTTCCTGCTAACCTCCTACCCTTTGGAAAGATACCGATTAGTGAAACTATTGAACCCTATACTGTAGAATCGCTAACGGTAAATCCCTAATGGTTAACTAAATTGTACGGAATTGTCCTATTATTCTGAACGATTAACCTTTCCTTATTGACCTACGACCAGTAAAGCAAAGAAGTTTTGACGTAATGGTTAGCATGGATTGGCTAACTCAACATGAAGTAGAAATCAAATATGAAAAGAAGATGATTAGAAGGAGAAACACATATATATAGAAATATATATGTGTTGGGTACAGAAAAATATATAACATACAGAGAAAAATGTACGGTATTATGTTGCCACTCAAATCTCATCTTGAGATGTTATAATATTTACGACAAGAAGACGTGGTGTATTTGACAAACGTGATTGCCAAAGTATTTAAAAGAAAACATATAGAAGATATCCCGGTGGTGCGCAAATTTCCACAAGTTTTCCCAGAAGAACTCCCTGGATTACCGCCAACCCGACAGGTCGAATTCAGAATCGATTTAATGTCTCAAGCTGGCCCTGTTGCTAAAGCATCCTGCCGACTTGCACCGTCTGAGATGCAAGAATTATCCAATCAGTTACAAGAATTGCTGGATAAGATTTTATACGACCTAGTTAGTCACCATGGGGTGCACCAGTTTTAATTGGAAATGAAGGACGGAAGTGTTAGGATATGTGTTGATTAGGGAGAATTGAATAAAGTGACGATCAAGAGTAGGTGCTCACTTCTTCGAAGTGAATGATCTGTTTAACCAACTGCAAGGGACGATTTATTTTTAGAAAAATTGATCGTGGATATAGTTATCACCAAATGAGAGATCCAAGAGGAAGACGTTGCAACAACAGTGTTTCGGACTCGCTACGGCCATTATGAATTCTTAGTTATGCCTTTCGGGCTAACAAATGCGCCGGCAGCATTCATGGAACTCATGAACCGAGTCTGTAACTTTATTTTGACAAATTTGTCATAACATTCATTGATGATATTTTAATATATTCGCAACGTAAAGAAGAGCACGAGCGACGGATAAGGAAAATTGTGGAAATGTTAAAGCAAGAGGAGTTGTACGCGAAATTTTTGAAATGTGATTTTGAATAAAGAATGCATAATCCCTTGGTCATGTTGTAAAGCAACAAGGATTTCACGTAGAACCAAATAAGATAGAAACCATTAAAATTGTGCCAAGCGCCGATTTTAAGTCTCCCCGATAGAGACGATGGTTTTGTCGCGTATTGTGACGCATCGCGTAAAGGGTTAGGATGCGTGTTGACGCAGTATATTAAGGTTATAGCCTATGCTTCCCGACAGTTAAAAGTACACGAGTAAAATTACACTACTCACGACTTAGAACTGGGAGCGGTTATCTATGCACTTAAAATGTGGAGACATTGTCTCTATGATACGAAGTGCACCATCTTCACTGATCATAAAAGTGTGCATCACATATTCGATCAGAAAGAACTAAATATGAGGCAACGAAGATGGGTTGAGTTGTTAAACAATTAAGACTGTGACATCCGTTACCACCCGGCAAGGCTAACGTCGTAACCGATACCTTGAGTAGGAAAGATCGGGTTAAGCCATTGCGAATGAGGGCGTTGGGGATGATAGTCCAGTTGAACCTTCGAACCTGATTCGAGTCGCTCAACGTGAGGTGTTGAAAGAGGAACAATTGGAAAAGAAGGAACCTTACGGCATTGAGAAGAATTTCGAACAGCGCGTGGACGAAATTCTCTACTTCAAAAATCGGGTTTAGATCCCGACCCTCCATGACCTTAGTGAATTAATCATGGACGAAGCGCATAGATCGAAATATTCCATACATCCGGGATCGGATTGGACTATTGATGATATGAATATCTGAAAAGATTTTGTTAATGACCGAGAGTGGAGAAAGATATGGTTACGTATGTTGGTGAAAATTTAAGTTATGCAAGAGATAAGGCTGCATACCGAAAACCCTTGGGAACGCCACAATAACAGAAAATTCGCCAATGATAATGGGAATAAATTACATTGGATTTCGGGATGCAAATTCCCAAGATATATCAAAGGCATGAGGAAAATTGGGTAATCGCGGATCGATTAACCAATCCTCGCATTTCATTCCAATCTATGACGATTACCACAATGAATTCTCGCCCAAATTCATGATGTTGAAATGGTAACTCGTCGTGGAGTACCATTTTCAATGATCTCAGATCGAAATAGTCATCCTACTTCCATTATTGGAAGGAGGGGAAGGAAGCATCGAGAGCTTGAAGCTTTCTATGGGTGAAGCAGTTATCTCCAATTTGTTAAATTGAAAATGGGCGTCGATCGAGCCATAAGATTTGAATTGACCCGAGAAACAATCAATCGGATTTATAATATTTAAGGTAAGTTGAAAGCAGCGCGAGATTGGCAAAGGATTTATGCCAACATTCAAAGGAAACCATTGTCACTGGAAAGAGGTGACAAGGTATTTTTAAGGCATCACCTTAGAGAGGTGATATGAGGTTTGGCAAAACCGAAAATAACTCCGTAATATATTGGACCTCATGAAAGTATTTCCATGATTGGTCATTTAGTTTATCGATTAAAGTACTCCAGGGGATAAGTACTATACATGATGTTTTGCCATGTATACGGATTGAAAAGTGCCTAAGCAATGAGGCAACGAAAGTACTAGTAATAGAAGTACTCATAGAAGACATACTTGATATCATAACTAATTCCGTAGAGATAGTAGACGGGAATAACTAAACAGTTTGGACATACCAAGCTTTATTAATTAAGATTAAGTGGAATTCACAGCGAGGACCAGATTATACTTGGTAACGCGAGGGTGAATTCTGAAGGAAAAACCCCCCACCTTTCTCTCGAAAGGAGATAGTGGGCGTGTAAAATTTCGAGGACGAAATTTCTTAACAGGGGGAGAATGTAACGATTCCGACGAAACCAGGTATACCCTAACCGGTAGACGTTAGTTACGTCATATGTAATGTCGGGTACATGAGTTACCATGGTAATTATACGAGAATACATGGTTCGTTGTATTGATTGTATGTGAATATATAACTCACCGTATTGAATATGCGATCAAACGATCGATAGTTATTGAAACCCGAATGAATCGAGGGTTCAATTATTGACGAGATATATGTTATTTAGTGATGTTACGAAGTATTAAAGCTTCGGAATAAGTGGATTAAAGCACAGAAAAAGGATTTCGATTTAGTAGTACGTCGGTACGTTAAACGAAACCTTTAATACCAAACCGAGCAAGAGACGATCGATCAAGCCGAAAAAGATGCACAATTATTAATACTATGATGTTTTAAGTTAATAAATGTCATGGTTTAAGTTTTTAAATCGGTTTTATATAAATTTTATTTTTAAGCCGAAAAACGACCGTGTTGGCCTCGTTTTGAGCGGAATTAAACGTTTAACCAAAAAACGAACTGAACCAGATTATCCACAACATTATCCGGATTACACAATCCAAATGAGTGGCCAAGAATGGACTTGTGGGTCCCACCCCACCCCCACATGGGTTCCGATCGGACTTAAGTCCATCATACCACTTTTGTTTTCTATTTTCTCATCATCTATTAAACAATCCTTCATCTCTCTCAACTTTGATATCCAAAGATCCGGAAATTGAGCAAGAAAACCGAGGTAATAATCGTGTTATATACGTGTTCATCTTCGTTTCTTGAGTTTGTTTGCAAGAAAATGAGGTTTCAAAGATAAAAACCGATTCTTGCGTGATCAAGTGATGTATACGGGTTATACAAAGGATCTTGGTCCAAGAAATGAGTTAAACGAATCAAAAACGAATTTTTACGGTTAAATCTTTGTTTTTTAGTATCATAACCGTAACCATGATAGAAATGGCTTGATCGTGAGTGTAACTTGCTTGGTATTGTGGTATGTTGTTTGTAGATTTTTTATTTAGTGGTAGACAAGGCGGAAAGATGAGTTTGTAGCTTGTAGTGGCGGAAAACGAAAGGTATATTCGGTTATGTTCGGTTTTGGGAAATTTGGACAGATTGTTGGTCGTTTAGAGTTAGGTCATCAAATTTCACAGAGGTGTTAAACACATGAAAATATGAGTTCTGTGAATTTTTGGTAATTTTTGGATAAAGTATGAATATTTGGTGAATTTAATGCTCGGTTTTGGCCAAAAATGATGAAAAATAGTTAAATATCATGAAAATTCTGGAAAATTTCAGATAAACTTTTCATTTCATGTATAAGTCACACACAAAATTTGAGGTCCGTTGGAGAAGTCTAAGTAGGCTTTTCGGTTAAACGAGTTCTAGGGATTTCTAGCTTGGTTTTGGAAAAAGGGCATGTAAAAGAAGATTTTGGTTCTGGAAAAATTACAGGAGATTATGTGGATGGTAGGGGACATCCAGGAAAAATTTGGGATTTTTCTAAGGTCGTTTGGTATTTACGACATATTTAGTGTTTAAATGGTGTTTAAAAATTGATAAATAAATTTTAAATATAAGAATTAATTCTGGAAATATTTTTATAAAATTCCCCACTAATAAAAAGTGATTTGTTCAAAATTTCAAGATCCGAGAGTAAACGGATAATTAATCGTGCTAATTATCAAACTTTTAAAGTTAAAACGCGTATACCGGTGAAGTTCGCTTAAGCGAGCTGACTTGTGTGTAAAAACCTTAAAAATGGACTATTTCCATATAATTGAGTTAAACAAGTAAAAATGAATCATCCGAAAATAATTCGGATGATTTGGGTATTTTTAACCGATTTAACAGTTTCCGGTACGCCAAAGACGGAAACGGGTCCCGCGGCCAATCGGGACGTCTAAACCGAGCTATAATTTCACATTTTAAATTAAATTATCAGACAACCACTATTTTCGGGTCGTGTGTGACCAAACTCATTTTTGAAACATAAAACGGATATTCGTGCTAGGCACGCAAAACGAGAAAACGATTAATAGAAATTGTGACCATGAAACTCTAAACGACATCACAATCTGAGTCCGGAGAAGTATTTCTGGGTTAACATTGCCCCCGGAACAGGTACAGTACTGGGTTAACAGTGTCCTCAGATGTACCGATTGATAAGGTTAAAGTTTATATAAACAATAATTGTATAATAACGATCGTAGGGATCATATTACAGATTGGACGTGTTAATTGATAATGATTGTTGTTACCTGCTTGCATGTGCTAAGGTGAGTTTTCACGAGCCCCTTTTTACTGAAATGCTTTAAATATTTTCCCGGGGCGGAAAGCATGTTTCTATCAAAATGATTAAGTACATGCTGAACGCATGGAAATGAATGTATTTATATAATGTTTATTGTACGGGAATCGTACGGTAATGTATTAAAATGGTAATTGTTTGAGTGTTAATATTGTAAGGCCCGAAACAGTGTTCTGGGTTAACAGTATCCCCAGAGGTTATTAAATGTGTTTCTGGGGTAACAGAGTTCCCAGAGGTTATTGGAAGTATTCTGGGTTGACAGTGTCCCCAGAGGTTATTAAATGTGTTTCTGGGGTAACAGAGTTCCCAGAGGTTATTGGAAGTGTTCTGGGTTAACAGTGTCCCCAGGGGTTATTTGATATGTTTCGGGGTTAATAGTGTTTTTCACTTGTGGGCTCAGTATAATTACATCGCTTATTTATGATTACCATAATGATTTGTTATGGTGTATTTAAATTAGTGAAACTCACCAACTATTCGTAGTTGACCCGTTTTCTCACATGCTTTTCAGGTACAACTAAGATAAAGTGATTGATTACGTGCTAAGTGCTTGATGTGTGTAAGGTTGCGTGCTGGACGTTAGGATACATTATAATGGATAGAATTATGAATCGTATTGTATGATGTGTGTATCACCTAGACGGTAATGAAAGATGAGATAATGTAATTTTGAAGTATATTAATGCATTCGGTTTTCTTTATAAACAATGTGGTTGATATTAGAGGTGTTTGTCGCATCCCGTTTACGTTTCCGCTGCGGTCACGGGGTGTTACAGGATGTAAGGAGGAGGATTGAGAAAGGTAAGGCAAAAGTCAGTGTAGAAGAGCCTGTTGAGGCATATCAAGAAAAAGATGTGTTGTTTACAAATGATGATACTGCTGATGCTAATGCCCTGAGAGAACAAGAGAACATCTTAAGAGAAACATGGGATAGGGAAATTCTAGCCCAATCCATGACTCCTGAAGAAATTGCAGAACAGGAGATCTTGATCAAACAAGCCAAACTTGCAAAAGAAATTTATGATGATGTGGCTGTCAAGAAGTAATTGAAGCCTTGATTAAGCTGAGAGAGTAAGAGGAGGCTGAAAAATCATTGGCTATGGTGGTTAGCAAGTTTCAATCTGAAAGTCAACAATCAGAAACTGCTGAACCAACCAATCTGAATACTGGTCTTTTTATTGAAGAAGAAATTGGTGAGTCCATTGCTTCAATGGCTGCCAAGAAATGGACTGAGCAAGTAAAAGAAGATCTGAAGAAGAATCCTACTGACAGCTGGTCATAAAGGGTGAATGTTCCTGAGCCTCATGAAACACTTTACCAGAAAAGAGAAAGAATTTCTAAACTTCATGAAGAATTTGCAGAAAAAGTCAATAGGTTTGCCAAGACCTACATGAGGAGAAAGAGGACATATGAGCAGTCTGAGCATGAAAGAGCTGCTAAGAGGGGCAAGTGGGATGATAAGAACAAGTATTTTGTTGAAACACCAGAAGATGAAACTAGTCCTATAAGGGTTGTCCCACTACAAACCTTGCAACCAGGTGAAAGAGTTCAAGGTGTCCCTGATGTGCCAAACAGAAGTGAACCGGATCATCCACCTTCTGATGAACCAAAGATTGATGCAATGAATGACTTGACTGAAGGAGAGGATGAGTCTGAGGATCCTGATGATGATGATGATGACCCTGAGAATGATCAAGGGAAAGGAGGTAAAGCTGCTAATGTTGTGTCCCCTCAGGTCACAATGACTGAGGAACATAGGGCAAACATTGAGCTGAGTGTGTTGGAAGCTAAAAAGAAAAATCCATTGGTTATAAAGTTAAGAAGATTAGGTATAAGCTTTGAAACTTTGGCTACTATGAATGATGATGAATTGAAGCAGAGATTAAAAAAAGAAAATAATACTATCAAGAAGCTTATGCAACAAAAGATTAGAGATGCCCAGAAATACAAAGATTATCTCCGAAGGCATGATTATTCAGAAAAAGACCTATCTCACTTCAACTGTGAAAAGTTTCAAGAACTCTACAACAGTGAAAGAGAGAAAGTAAAAGAAAAATTCGTCAAAGAAAATGATGAGATTGAAAAGATTCAAGCCTTGATGAAAAAGTATGGAGGAATGTGTGGATACCTGCTGGAAAGAGGTATGAAACCTGAAATTGTTGAGCACCTGTCAAAAGAATCAGTGGTAGACCAATATAATAAATTGAAGAGAAAAGAAAAGCTGAAAAGAGCTCAAACTAAAAGGTCTACCAAACAGGCTGAAGAAACTGATGAACCTCATGCTAAGAAAAGAAGAATTCAAACTTTGAGGGAGAAGACAAAAGAACAAGTCAGATCAGTTGAAACCCCTACTCCTCAAGAAGTAAAGCCTGAACCTGAGGATGAACCATTTGTTCCTTGGGAGAATGAAGAGATGATCAACATTCTGAGGAACATAATGATCAAACAAAGGGGAATGAGTGAAGCAGACTTTAATGTATTGGAAAAGGAGGATCTAAAAAACTTTTCTATCTTCAAAAGAGCGAATGGGAAAAAGCTTTAAGAGAAGGTGAGAACCCAAGATACTATGCAGATGGAAGATTTGTGCCTGCTGGGTTGGCAAAAACTCCTGGAATGACAAAAATGTTACTAGAACTTAAAGAACATGGAGTAGATGTTGTTGAACTTGCCAATCTTCCAACTGAAATGGTAGAGGCCATCTACATAAAGTTTTTCAACTTAAGGCCTGGGAAACCAAAGAAGTGCATTCCTTTCAAGCCTCAAATTTCAAGAAGATTTCCACAAGGTGGAAGAGGTCAAGGAGGAAGAGGTGAATCAAGCAGTTCTGCATAACAAAGAACAAGACCACAATATGATGTGGATCTACCAAAAGAACTGTACTTTGACTCTGTTACTGATTCATTGAAGGTGATTATGGAGAGCAGACAATTGAGAGAGATTGTTGTTAGGAGTGACTTCCGTGAATATAATGAAGAACAACTGACAAGGATGGTGACTCTTAGTTTATATGATTATCGGAACAAAAACAAAATGGCAGGTAGACAGATGAATGATCTGTCAAAATTCTTGTATGAAGCTGACAAAGGATTCAAGTTCTTGAAAGAAAAGAGAAGTTGGAGAACTATCCAACTTCATAAGTCAAAAAGGACTGGAAAGCTGAAGAGAATGGACATAGCTGAGAGAGATTATCAGATGACTATTAGAGAAGAAAATACTTTGTCTAACATGAATACATGCATAAGTCTGGGAAGAAGAATGAGACGCCCCAACTACACAGTGCAGAGGAATGGCATTATAGCTGAAATTGAATACAAAGAGAATGCTGATCACTTTGTACTAAGAAACTCTGACGGAAAAATACTGGGGATTATTAAGAAAGATGAAGACTTGACCTGCCTGCATAATGAAGATTTGATGGATATAAGGGATTTGGCTATACCAGAAAGTCACACTCACTACCAAGCCCTTAATATCTTCAAAATGAAAGCTGCTTCTGAGATAGTCAATCGAAGACAAGTCGTTCATAATGCAAGAAAGAGACAAGATCAATAGAATAGGATTTGTTTTGTAATGTCTTCGGACAGCTTTTGATTATGTAATCTGTTTATGTTATTTGATTATGTAATTTGACTTTGAACTTTGATGTGTATTTTTGACTAAGTGTATGTAACCTTAGAAATGTTTTGGGTCAGCTGAGGTGTTCCAATCTAGGGGGAGATTGTTGAGTCAAAGATTTGACCAAATGAAGTACATGGAAGATTGGAATCTTCTCAACCTCCTCAGAATTCGCTAAGTATGGATCCGGGAACACCTTAGACATCCGAGCAAGCTTTTACTTAGCCGGGTACGATATTTTGTCTATCGGGCAAGGTTTACTTCAAGTAGTCTTCTTTAGTGGATATCCGAGCAGGGTTTGCAAATTAGTGCATTGCCGGGCAAGGTTCACTAGTTTATGTAGATCCGGGCAAGGTTCACTTTATCAAGCAAGTCTGTTCTTCATAGCCAAGTAGTGTTTACTCCCGAGTAAGCTTTTGGCTAACCATGTCCATGAAGCCAAGTGATTGGAAGACCGGGCAAGGTATTCATTAATAATTGTGGTCCGAGCAAGCTTGATGTATAAATGGAATATCTCTATGTAACATCGGGCAAGGTTCAACTCAAGCAAGAAACAGTACTCCCAAGTACACTTTGCGAATAAGTTATTTTATAGCAAAGAGTTGAAATGGATCATTGAAGAACAAGGTTGCTCGTAAGGGTTTGTCGGGCAAAGTCTGGCAAAGTCAAGAAGACTGAAGTCTACCCTGTGGGTATTTTACTTGGTAAAATACGCTTCAAGTAAAAGTATACCCAGAAACTGATCCTGAGCACACTTCTATGTTACCAAGTCTAAGGCAGGCAGAGCACACAGTCTACTCGGAGAAGTTTACTTATCCAGAGCCTATCCAGAAGACTTTTTTTACACTTAGAATATTTTCTGATTATGTAATATGAATACGTATTTACGTTTGGAGTTTCTAGAAGGAATGACAGTTGTAGTGGAGGTGTCAGACCTATAAAAGGAATAATTAGGGCACACCTCCACACACACACAACACACGGAAAAGGCATTTATTAAGATAGAATATTGTGTGTGACGGCTGTCTTAGTACGGATAAACCTTCAAGAAACCCCAAATCGATTATCCACTATGTATGATTGATATTATATAAATGGAAATCTTTTGAGTGAATCTTGTTGGTATTGATTACTATTGAATACTGTTTTAGCAACCGTATGTTTGTTATTGATTCCGCCTTTAACAAACGGATATCTTTCTTAATATAGCAACCCGTCATTAACTCCTTTGTCAACACATCAATCTGTGTGAGTTATGACATGATTAAGTAAGATCCAGCTGAAATCGAGGGACCTGACATCACCCTCTTCATTCAATTCAACTTTCTTGTAAAGATCAACAAATTCTTCTTTCTCTTGAAACACCTCTCTAAACTGTTGAAGATATGCATCCCTTTTCTCTTTATCAACCTTGGTCAAAAAGTTGTTATTGAAGGGTGGTGTAAGTGTCTTGTACTTGTCTTTCTCATTTACTTGATTTAAGATGCCACAAATGTTTTCTGTGGAAACCAAGTTTTTTAAAAACTCATTTTCAACTACCAATTTAGTGTTCTTCACCTTCTCTTCAATAAGCATCTTCTTTAACCCATCTGTCTGAGCTCTGAATCTATTTACACAATGATCTTCCAAACTTTTTATTTTCTCTTCATTAATGATGTCACTTGCCTCATACCCATTAATTATGCTTTGTTTTCTGAAACACTCACCCTCTAGCTTGCCTATTTTCATGTTTAAAGCATTAATTGTTTCATGTAAATCAGGTGTAGGGTCTGAATGTACCTGAGAAGATGACGTTCCAGCTTCAATTTCAGTTTTTGCCATCAGTGCAACATTGGCATTTTTGATATCTTCAGCATGATCACTCCAGTCAAAATCTCCCTCTTGTTGTGCTGCAAGAGCCACATTCCTTTGATTCCTTGGTTGATTTTGATTTCCCCTGTTGACACTACTGGCATTGTTTGGAGCAGTTTGAGGGTATTGGTTTTTTTGGTAGTTCTGATTTTGAGGCACAACTTATTGATTATTCATTTGAGGCTGTTGAAAGTTGTTGTTGAAGTTGGTATTGTTGTTTATGTTCTGATTCTGCTGGTAATTCTGTTGGTATTGCATCTGATTTCTTGGCTATTGATTTTGAAACTTATTAGCTTGAAAGTTTCTGGGTTGGTTGCATTCTCTAGCAAAATGTCCAGACTGTTGGCAGTTGTAACAGATAGCCTTAGACTTGTCAAATCCAATCCTCTCATTGAATAATCTCTTGCTTCTCAATGCTAGCATTGCAGCTTGCCATTTTAAATCCATGTCCTCAAGGTCATAAGCATCTATTTGTTCCAGATCATCCTGTATGACACTTGTGTGGATTATGTTCTTTGCCACAAATTCATTATAGGACTCTGTGAACATTGAGAAGAGTGCTTGCGTATCATTTGCTTGACCATTTTTTCCACCGGTGTAGGGCATATGTCCACTAGCCATTGAGGCTGAGTCATTGTTATCAATAAGTTGGACATTGAACCTTGACTAGTTCCCTTGGTGACTTGTGCTACCACCAACAGATGACTTACGTGTATCAACACGATGTTCGGTTGGTTCCTCTATGATGGGAATTTGCTGTTGGTTCGTGGTGGACAGGTTTCCCATAGGTGCAATAAGAGCATTGGTCACCTGGAAACATGGCTTCTCTTCCTTGATCATCTCATTTTCGATCATTTCTATCTCAGCAGCCTGAAGGAAGCACACTACATCATCCACTTTTAATTGATCAAAGTTGGGTTTTTGAAGGATGAACTTGCAGGCAGTGTACCATTCCGTCGACATTGAATTTAGCAGCTTGGTATTTAGATCAAAATCAGTCATAACAAAGTCAGTTGTTCGTAGGTCATTCACTATTGCCAAAAATCTCTCAAGGATGGACTTCAACCTTTCACCATCCTTGTATCTGAACCTTTCAAGCTGTTGCTTCAGCCTTTGTTTCTTTATGTTCTTTAGCTCAGTGTTTCCTTCGAACATTTCAAGGATTGCATCATGCATTGCCTTTGCGGCAGGATGATGTGCAACCTTGGTAAGGATTTCCCAAGACAGTCCTAGCTTGATCATGGCTAAGGCCCTGTCGTCCACTTTCCTCAACCTATCTCGTACAGCAGTAGTAGTGGTTGCACCATCAGTAGCTTGTGGACTATTTTTGATTGAGTTCCACATGTCTACATCGTTGTAGCACACAACAGCTTCAAATAAGACCTTCCATTTGGTGAAGTTTTCCTGTCCATACAATCTAGGAATCTTATTAGTAAACACTTCTTGTTCTTCAAAACCAGATATTTTGATGATTTTAAAAACAGAAATAGAGTAAACTCAGAGTAAAAATCAAAATTTTTCAATGAAAATAATCAGATCTGATGAATCTGGTCTGATTGGAACAAGAGGCAGTAATAAAGATGTAAACTTTAACTAATAAGGAAAAGAAAACACCGGTTAGTTGTTGATCTGGACGGAAATGAAGAACAGAGCAGCTGACGTCACTTTTCAATGGAACAGTATTCTGCTTACGTCATTGTTCTTCATCAGATCTTCAATCAGCAACAAAATCTTTACCTGAATAAGCAATCAACAAGCTCTGATACCACTTGTCGGTCTCGATTAGTCACTCAATACTCACAACAATCTCATAACCCACACATTAAATATTCTATTTATAGGCTTGCCACCTCCTGACATCTGTCATTCCTTCTAGAAACCCTAATTATTAGTACATACTCAAATTACATATTCAAAACTATACTAATTGCAAAAACAGGTCTTCCGGGTAGACTTTGTAACATTTGTCTTCTTCGAGTAGGCTTTGTGCCATTTTGTCCTTTACGAGTAGACCTGGTAACCTTGAAGTGTGCTCGGGAACAGTTCTCCGGGTAGACTTTACTTAAAGTATTTTCCTAAGAAAATACTCACATAGCAGACTTCACTCTTCTTGACCATAGCAAACTTTGCTCGATATGGTCTTACGAGCAAACTTGTTCTTCTGTGATCCTTTCAACTCTTTGCTATGAGAATAACTTATTGGCAAAGCAATGTGTGCTTGGTAACACTGTAGCTTGCTCGGAGTTGAACCTTGCCCGATGTGTCCTTAGGATAATTCTTAACTTCCATCAAGCATGCTCGGACCACTGTATTAATGAATACCTTGCTAGATTTTCCAAGTACTTGGCTTCAAACGCTTGGTGTGACCAAGGGTTTGCTAGTAAGCAAACAGTGCTCGGCCCTGAAGAATAACCTTGCTAGACATAGTGAATCCTGCTTGGATATACACTAAAGAAGACTTCAAGAAGTTAACTGTGACACTCGTCAATTTCAGGTTCACTCCGTTAACTCAAACTCCATCAATTCAAACTCAAGATCACTGGATCTTTAACGCACATCTCATTACATTTAAACTAAGGGTTTAAATGACGCTTGACAATTACTACATGTGTAGTCTTTCGGGAATTGCACCGAAACGCAAACGAGTTGACGCTAACCATTGGTGAATAAACGAAAAACGTCAAAACAATAATTATGTGATAATTATGTGTTAGACTTATGTATTATGTGATAATATTGGTTAAAACACTAACTCAAGATGTAAACAAGTTAGTTTAAGCTAGAAAAGTAATATTTAGAAGTTGAGGGGCCAAGGTGTAACATATTATTATTTATAATATCAATAAAACCTTAACTCCTTCCTCTCCCTCTCTCCCTCAAACCTGACGGCTCCCCCCTCCCCCTCCTTGCGATCGGCAGCTCACACACACACACATATCACTTGGTTTTGATCTTGTTCTTCATAATCGGAGCATCCTACACTCGTTTCTAAGCACCTCTCATGTTTCTCTTGGTTATTTCTGCGTTTTTAAGGTATAATTATGAAACCCTAACTATTAAATATCATGTATTACGGGTTCTTATGATTGATTGTTGCTAGAGGATGATTGATTATGAATTGGTTGTTGATATTGATGATCATACGTGATTTTGAACGGTGAAAGATTGATGAATCGTTGATTGTTTGTAAACCCTAGAGGGTTACTACTGATTTCTATGATTAATTATGTGTATTACATGTGTTGAGTTAAGTCGTATGCTTAGGATGCATGTTAGATGATTGTTTATGCTTGCTGAGTTTTGACAGCAGTGATTGTTAAACTTGAACGATGTTTAACTTGTTGAATATAAAAGAAAACTGAGCTAATTATGAGTCTAGAAGGTAGTACTCTGAGTCTAGTTTTCAGAAAGTCCAACCACGTCTAATTTGGAGGTGTTTTGGTTGGTCAAACGATTTAAATGTGATTAAAGGTCAAAACTGGAACTGGACAGATTGTAAGTTATTATTAGACAACTTTAACTAAATGTTAATGTGGATATTGGTCGAGGTTGTTAACAATACAAGGTGCTATGTTGAGTCTAGTTTCTATAAAGTCCAAACTTGTAATTTTTGGACAAGTAAAGGTTAACTTTTATTATTTTACAAAACTGAAGTGCAAATCTGAATTGTGAGACCTGCTGTTAGGTTGTTTTGTAAACATCATAACTCATGAACTACAAGGCCAAATGGGTTGGTTCCACTTCTGGAAGTTAACTTGTTGAGTTACGAACCTAACCCAATTGGTCTTGCATTAATAATATTTTTCATTTAACGGGAATAATAAATAATATTCTTTTGCGCATGAATTTGACTGTTGTGAGTTTGCTGTAATGTTTTGATCATTGTGAGAAATCTATGAAGAATAAAAATACAATAAAATATGTTTTGGAAACCTAACACATGTATGTTTCTGTGACGATTTTTGGTGAATTAATTGTGATACTAAGATCTGTTGAATAGAGTAGTCTTTCAAGTAGAATTTCTGTCGTGATGAAACTAACTGCTGAACTTTGTGAAAATACATGAAACGTGCTTATTGCTAGATAATTGTTATGTTTTGGACCAAAATGCCCTTGCGGGGGATAATTGCTAGGAATGTACACTATTGACACGTGACACGTAGATAGTTGTTCACAACATGTAACGTATCACAAATGTGCTTGTTAAGTCACACACGAGTCACAAACGAAACACGAAACGTATCTTGTGCATAGGAATTATGTGCCGGGTCTAGAGACTCGATAATAGTTCCGACTCTTAGAAAATCTCCTTGTTGTTATAGAACGCTAGTGAGAGTTTTCTGTGACGCGCATCACTTGGGTGACTTGTTTTTGGGAATTCTTTGCAAACAGTGAGTTTCACTTTCCCCTTTAAACCTTTTTAACGCTTTTCAGTTGGGGGAGATAACATACTCCGAAACGCTTTTAGATTTTGTTATGAAATTATATATCACTTGTAAAGGCTAAGTGGCAAACGAAATAATTGAAGTCCTTCACACATCGAACCGTTTAGTATTGTAAAATAGCGAGTCATTGTTGAGTAGTACTACTGGGTTTGACAAACCCCACCCAACGCTAAGCTCGACTGGAGGTCGAGTGGGTGTAATCTTGGCTAAACACATTACCATGGTCGGGATAGACCTGGTGGCAAGGCACATGATAAACAGTCAGCTTCGGTATAGAACACTTCGTAATAATTGCTTTATAGGCTAGCTACCTATAGATATATAATTGATCTAACACTATCTGGTAACGCTAAACGCTAAACGCAAAACGCTAAACGCTTTATTTTACATAAACTCGTGAACTCACCAACCTCGTGTTGACACTTTTAGTATGTTATTCTCACGTAGCCGAGGCGGGCGCGCGGTATAGGAGCATGCATTAACTTGAACGTTACTGTTTACACAAACTCGTTTTAACTATTATCAATTGGGTTTTTAAGTCGTCCTGCATGACGCAACATTTGTCTTATGGTTTTTATGCTTCCGCACTTATTTACACTTAAACGTTTTCGTGGTTTGAAAACTTTATTTATGGTTTGATTATAACTAATGATTCCGATCTTGTTAGTTCACACCCTCTGACGGTAAAACTCCGTTAGTGGATTTTGAGGGTGTGACATTAACTCTGCCGGATAGGCAAAATATCGTGCCCGGCCAAGTAAAACCCTGCTCGGATGTTCAAGTGTGTTCGGTTACATACTTAGCGCTTCCTGAGGAGGTTGAGAAGATTCCAATCTTCCTTATACTTCTTTTTAGCTCAAATCTTTGACTCAACAGAATTGCCTTTTTCAAAACATTCCCCCTCAACTTGTAAATGATTTGTTTACGTCCCAGGTTTCCAACTAACTTTCATTGAACAACCTTGACAAAAAATGTTGGTGCATGATGTCAGTAGTTCAGTGTCGAGTGTCTGTAATCGTGTTAGTTAGATTTGAGTTTTGTATGTAAGCGAAGTTGCTAACAAGTTCGCTTATATGGGCGAACTTGTTAGACAAGCGAAGTTAGGGACAACTTCGCCTGAACATGCCAAGCGAAGTTGTCGTGTCTATATAAGCTATTTGTTTACGGCTTATTCGACATCAAGTTAAGGATAGAGAGTTTATTCGTGTATTCGAGTCAGAGAGTTTTATATTCAGTGATCATCGTATCACGTGTTTACGGTTGGAATACAACGTGGTTTGATTATCGTATCGTGTGTTAGCTCGTATTGTTTTCTATACTCGTAACGTCTTACGTAGGGATTCCGCACCTACGTAGAACGCGATATCTCGTGTAGATCCGGCTGGGAACCTACAATCCGGTGGACGTAGAGGAGATGGATGATGGTTTGGTTGGTGATGATGATGTACTACCGAATGATGTGATAGAGAAGATTGGTGAAGAGATTGTGATTGATACAGAGATAGAAGAGGGAGAGATAGTTGAGGAAAATATTGAGCATGACATTCCAGATGTTGAGAAAGCAGATATGAGTCAAGAGATTGGGAATGATGAGACTGAATGGGAAGAGCAGCCTAGATGGAAGGAAGGCTATGCTCAGTGGTTCGTCAAAACGAAGAAACCGGCGGTCCCCACAATGTTTAAGAAGAGTTACAACATTAAAGGCTATGCTGAAGCGAAGAAAGGGATTATTTGCTGGATATATGATGAGCAGTTGAGGCTCTTCGTGATTAAAAGGTATGACGGTGTTCAGTACTTTAGAAGGATGTTAAGATCGTTGAATACACTGCCAGAATTTGAAGTGAAAGACTTAGCCAGATTGGGATTGATAAACAGAAGTGACGATAATATGGCTAGAGTCATTGGGAAGATTGTGTGGAAAGAGAGTATAAAAGAGAAGAAAATTGAGCTGTTGAAACCACAAAAGGGAAAACTTGTTGAAGACAAGGATAGAGGTTTGAGAGCAGACGGAAAGCCTTGGATGATTATGAAGTATAAACCGATCCGGTGTTTGAAAGAAGTGCCGATGAAACAGATGCCCAAGGATGTGCTCAAAGATCTAAAGTGGTGGTTCGTTGATTGTGAAACAGCTGAGGCAGTGATGGAAGACGAGGATCAACAAGAGGTGCTAAGAGTTTATGATCCGATGCACTTGGTAAACTTATCGCAAGCTGATTTGCAGATGTTGAATGAAAAGAAGATATTTTATATTCCTGCTTGGAAAGACGAAGCGAGGAAATATCAAAGAGTTGTCTCGGTTTGTGTTCGAGAAGGAGTGCATGCTTGAAGATAGAAGATTGAAGATTACTAGACACGTGTTTGAAGCTAAAGAGATGAAGCTACTGCCAAGGGGGAGTCTGTTGGTGCATGATGTCAGTAGTTCAGTGTCGAGTGTCTGTAATCGTGTTAGTTAGATTTGAGTTTTGTATGTAAGCGAAGTTGCTAACAAGTTCGCTTATATGGGCGAACTTGTTAGACAAGCGAAGTTAGGGACAACTTCGCCTGAACATGCCAGGCGAAGTTGTCGTGTCTATATAAGCCATTTGTATACGGCTTATTCATCAAGTTAAGGATAGAGAGTTCATTCGTGTATTCGAGTCAGAGAGTTTTGTATTCAGTGATCATCGTATCACGTGTTTACGGTTGGAATACAACGTGTGTTTGATTATCGTATCGTGTGTTAGCTTGTATTGTTTTCTATACTCGTAACGTCTTACGTAGGGATTCCGCACCTACGTAGAACGCGATATCTCGTGTAGATCCGGCTGGGAACCTACAATTGGTATCAGTGCTTTTGCTCGATTGTGTGGTTCGGGACTATAACGCGGGTATAGAAATCGTTCCGTTCGACTATTCGCGGGACGAGTTTTCTGAGTTTTTGTGCTATACTCACCTCCTACAATCATAAACAACCCATAACACCTTCACAAACCTCGAAAAACCCAGAAATCTAATCTGCAGAAAGTTCGTGTTCATCAGGCGAAGTTGCCATCACTGTTAGTAGGGTTTCGGCGAAGATATAAGGTTAAGCGAAGTTATCAACAACTTCGCCTACCTCTTCAAGTTCGCTTACCTCAAGCGAAGTTACCCACAACTTCGCCTACCTCCCAAGTTCGCTCAACTTAAGCGAAGTTATTCTCAAGTTCGCCAATCCGGCGAATTTAAGAAAGTGAGCGAAGTTACAAATTCATGCGAAGTTCAGACTTAAGCGAAGTTATCCACAACTTCGCCTACAATGCTGTTTGAAAATAAAATTTTTGATTTTCGGATTTCTTTGGGTTTCTTGAAGGATGTCTTCAATAAACATTACGGAACTAGTTAAGATGGAAGTAGAAGCGGGTTCGGCTACAAAGGCACCTAAGATGCAGGTGGTGAGTTGCCAAGAAATGATCAAGCTCTTGGAACTTCCACAACTCAGGTTGAGTCGACAACTGTAGCTGGTGGTGATGATGTGGTGGTAGTGGACGTAGAGGAGGAAAGGATTTTTACTTGATCAGTGGCGCTTTCTCATGCATGTTATGATTGTTTGCATATCAGGGAGAAAGGCGGGCACTGATGGCATGGGCGCGACCATGCAGTCAGCGTTGACTGCTCTGACTTACAACAAGCGATACAGCTTTAGTCAGATGGTCTTTTATGAGATTGATCGTCAAAGAAGAGCGATGGCGCGTGAGCGATTCATCATGTATCCAAGATTCCTACAAATGATCTTGAATCATGTTGCTCCAACGCTTCCTCAGCGCCGTCCGATCCGATACGTTGAGAGTGTGAATAAACGGATCTTCACCCAATGTAGATCCTCCAGTGCGAGGAGCAAACCTGAGCTCCGTCCTCGGCATACTCCGCTATTTGGGTACTTAATCAACCCGGGGTATGTACCTGCTCGAGGGGACGAGTTTAGGGACCCGGCACCACAACAGGCAGGAGCACCTCAAGCTATACCTGCTGCTCCTGTTGTGTCACCGGAGGAGAACGTGGACCTTGATGCAGAATTTAGTGGTCAAGGCTTCTTTGATATGGATCGGGTGGATCCAGAGGAGAACGTACAGGTCCCAGTTGAACGTGCTTCGACTGTGAATGTTACTAGGACAGCTGCTACGGTGGCTGGTTCAGATTCTGATGATGAAGTGGCAGAGGCAAGAAGGATTATGGTAACTCGAGAAAGACTACATGGGAAAAGAAAAAGAACAGATGATGACAGCGAGTCAGATTATGAGGAAGAGGTACAACAGTTGATCCGGAGGTCAAGAAGGGAACGGATAGGTGCAGGATCGGGAGCCGGTGAGAGCTCTAGGGTGGTATGTTTCACTCCACCAGCACTATCCGGTATGACAATGGTTCCCTCATCACTACAGGTTACAAGGCCAAGCGCTACCGGTGTTCCCGTGGTGGCTACCTCATCTACATTTGGCCTCCCATCCATTACTTTCCAACTTTCGACTCCTGAGATCGTTTCATTGCCGCCTCCGACTGTTACTCCATCGGAGGTCGTGGCACAATTTATCGAGTCTACTGTTGTGGCCACTGCAGGCCTATCGGTGACGATACCACCTGCGGTTACGTCAATTTCTACTTCTGAGGTCCCGGTGACATCGGAAATCCCTCCTCAGTACACTCAAGATATATCACATATGAGGTTCGATTTCGATGCAACCCTATCAGACTCTGAACGAATAGCAGCACTGGAACGGGTCGTGGCAGAGCAGTCAAGGATTAATCTTATCCAGACCCAGGCTATTGAACGCCTAGTTGCAGAGAATCAGATGCAGTCGTCCCTGCTGGTACAACATGGAAAAATCATAGATACTTTCAAGGAGTTCTTGGCATCTCAGGGGGGAGACGAGCTGTAAAGGCGATGAGTTGAGGACCAAGAGACGAAATGATAGAGACGATGATCCCAATGCATCGAAAGATGTAGGTGGTGAGTTGCCAAGAACTGATCAAGCTCTTGGAACTTCCACAACTCAGGGGGAGTCGACAACTGCAGTTGGGGGTGATGATGTGGTGGTGGTGGACGTAGAGGAGATGGATGATGGTTTGGTTGGTGATGATGATGTACTACCGGTGGATGAGATAGAGAAGATTGGAGAAGAGATTGTGATTGATAATGAGATTGAAGAGGGAGAGATAGTAGAAGAGAATGTGGAGCATGAGATACCAGATGTTGAGAAGATAGATATGAGTCAACAGATTGGAAGTGATGAAGCTGAATGGGAAGAGCAGCCTAGATGGAAAGAAGGCTATGCTCAGTGGTTCGTCAAAACGAAGAAACCGGCGGTCCCTACAATGTTTAAGAAGAGTTACAACATTAAAGGCTATGCTGAAGCGAAGAAAGGGATTATATGCTGGATATATGATGAGCAATTGAGGCTCTTCGTGATTAAAAGGTATGACGGTGTTCAGTACTTTAGAAGGATGTTGAGATCGTTGAATACACTGCCAGAATGTGAAGTGAAAGACTTAGCCAGATTGGGGTTGATGAACAGAAGTGACGATAATATGGCTAGAGTCATTGGGAAAACTGTGTGGAAAGAGAGTATAAAAGAGAAGAAATTTGAGCTGTTGAAACCACAAAAGGGAAAACTTGTTGAAGACAAGGATAGAGGTTTGAGAGCAGACGGAAAGCCTTGGATGATTATGAAGTATAAACCGATCCGGTGTTTGAAAGAAGTGCCGATGAAACAGATGCCCAAGGATGTGCTCAAAGATCTAAAGTGGTGGTTCGTTGATTGTGAAACAGCTGAGGCAGTGATGGAAGACGAGGATGAACAAGAGATGCTTAGAGTGTACGATCCGATGCACTTGGTAAACTTATCGCAAGATGATTTGCAGGTGTTGAATGATAAGAAGATATTTTATATTCCTGCTTGGAAAGACGAAGCGAGGAAATATCAAAGAGTTGTCTCGGTTTGTGTTCGAGAAGGAGTGAATGCTTGAAAATAGAAGATTGAAGATTACTAGACACGTGTTTGAAGCTAAAGAGATGAAGCTACTGCCAAGGGGGAGTCTGTTGGTGCATGATGTCAGTAGTTCAGTGTCGAGTGTCTGTAATCGTGTTAGTTAGATTTGAGTTTTGTATGTAAGCGAAGTTGCTAACAAGTTCGCTTATATGGGCGAACTTGTTAGACAAGCGAAGTTAGGGACAACTTCGCCTGAACATGCCAGGCGAAGTTGTCGTGTCTATATAAGCCATTTGTATACGGCTTATTCATCAAGTTAAGGATAGAGAGTTCATTCGTGTATTCGAGTCAGAGAGTTTTGTATTCAGTGATCATCGTATCACGTGTTTACGGTTGGAATACAACGTGTGTTTGATTATCGTATCGTGTGTTAGCTTGTATTGTTTTCTATACTCGTAACGTCTTACGTAGGGATTCCGCACCTACGTAGAACGCGATATCTCGTGTAGATCCGGCTGGGAACCTACAAAAAAACACATGATTTTGAATAAAAAAAGATTTAATAAAATATGTACAAACACAATAAAAACTTAAAATCTTTTTGGCATTTTCATATATTTTAATATTACGAAAATATACACATAATGTTTTGTAATTTTCTATTATAAAATATGCAAATAATAAATATAAGCCTTAAATATTTTTTCGAGAAATATCACAACATGGAATCATATTGTCCGTTAATATCCTAGATCACACTTCTATTTCAATATTATTATGCCAAGAATTCATATTTTGTTCACTTTAAACATAACAAATATTTTGATGTGGATGTGATATGTTAAGGTATGTATTAGGCACAATGCTTATATGGTCCCATTTAATCCAAAATATAACTGACTCCATCAGACCTTGGGCATAGTTTGTGTTCATCAGATCCCCCCTAATGATTGATCAAAATATTTGAGCTAATTTAAACTTTTGCAAACTTTTAAAAACAATAAAGGTTGAACCATGGACTTATTTTCCAAGTTCGGACTTACATGCCTTCATATAAGGTGTTTGGGACTTACTTGTTTGCCCCACATTACGTGGTTCTAATATGCCCATATTTGTTTGTTAAGTATCAACATTTTGTGTTGAGAGTTGTCAACATTTTTGTGTTGAATTAAATTCTTTTAAACTCTTTACAGTTTTGTTATGCCTTTTAATTTTGATTTTTAATATATATATTGAAGTAAAAATAACTTTATGGTGATCAATTACTAACGGGCTCATGTATGACTAACTAATATAACTTTTGCCTCCATCGATATGGCTTAACGTGGAGTAATGTAACTGTTTCATAAAGATAAAACCACTAGCATAGGCGGATAATTTGGTTTATATCACTTTGACACTTACTCATTTGTCAAGCTTTTCTACAAATCAAGAAATGATCTTCTTGGCTTTTGATCTACTATTTTCATGTGCTATGATCATTAAAGACAACTTTTTATTATTTTCCAAAGGTCGGATCAATTTCTCAAAAGTTTTTAATTTGACAAGCTCCCTCTAAATAGGAGCTCCCTAAAAACAGGATACCATTCTTTTTGAAACATTTTACGATTTTCTTAAAGAAATTATAAATCTTTTTGGCAAGTCAAATAGACTCATTTTTGTTTTTCTTAAAATGTAAAATCTTTTTGGCAAGTTAAACATAACTCCTTTTCTCCCTCTAAAATTTTGACATATTTTAGAAATATTTACAAACTTTTTATACAAAAAGATAAATAAGGTTTAATCAAAACAAATCATGCCAAGCGACTCTACAAGATAAAGAAATCAGGCACGATCAAAGGCTTTTGTGAAAATGCCTGCAAAGTTGTGATCAGAGTGGACCCTTTCAATACTGACAAGTTCCGTTCATAACAATTATGAATGAAATGCATTCGGATGTCAATATGTTTTGTCTTAGAGTGTTGGACCGGGTTTTTACCAATACAAATTGTTGCTTCATTATCACACTTGATAGGGGTGTTAAAGAAATTCAAAACTAATCCAGCAATTGATGATGATGCATATCACTTGTGAGCAACAAGCGGAGAAGGAATGTACTCAGCTTCAGATGTAGAGGTGGATATAGTGACCTGCTTCTTGTATTGTCAAGAAATTAACTGGACACATAGGAATTGACATCCCCCAAAAGTTGATTTGTATCAAGATTGCATCCCCCATAATCACTTTCGGTGTATGCATGCAGCACAAAAGGAGAGTCTTTAGGATACCAAAGTCCTAAGCAAGGCCTTCCTTTTAGATACGGGTAGATTCGCTTGACAGCAGTTAAGTGGGATTCGTTCGGATCAGATTGATATCTGGCACACTGACAAACAGTGAACATGATGTCCGGCCTGCTTACGGAGCCAAACATGGACCAATAAAGGTGTTGATCGACTGACTTTCTCGATGGATCTGGAGCTAACACCAGCCTTGTAGAAATCGGAGTGACATAGGAATTTGCATCCTAGAACCCGAACTTTTGAACAATTTTGTGAACGTATTTTTCCAGATGAATTAAAATCCCGTTCATCTTCTTTTCAACTTGAAGGCCCATAAAGAATGTCATTCCCCCAATGAACTCATTTCAAACTCTGCATGACCTCAGTAAACTCTCTGCACAATATATCGCACGTTGACCCGTACATAATATCACCAACATACACTTGGACAAGAATATGATCATCCTTTACCTTCTTGATAAACAGTGTTTGATCAATAACACATCTTCTATAGCCATTCTCTAAAATATTTTCTACTAAAGTAGCATTCCAAGCACGTGGTGCTTGATGAAGGCCAAAGAGAGCTTTATCAAGATAGTAAATGTAGTTTGTACGTAAAGATCCTCAAAACCTGGCGATTGCTTGATATAAATTTCTTCGTTTACTTTCCCATACAAGAAAGCAGTCTTCGCATCCATTTGATAAACTTTGAAGTTCATGTATGAAGCATAGGCCAAGAAGAGACGAATTGCCTCGAGCCTAGCAACATGAGCATAAACCTCATCGTAATCGAGACCTTCATGTTGAGAGAAACCTTGAACTACCAGCCATGCTTTATTCCTTATAATCACCCCTTTATCATCATTCTTATTTCTAGAAGACCCACATGGTAACAATCGGTTTCTTGTTTTCAGGCTTCTTAACCAGCCCCCGCACGTTGAGATTCTTGAACTATAACAATTACTCTTGTATAGCCTCAACCCAGGAATTTTCCACGAGAGAGACCTTGTAGTCGTTGGGTTTGACCTATGAAATAAAAAAATAAATAAGACATTTGTTAATGTTGCCATACTTGCTCCTTGTTTGGATGTTGTCAGAAGGAGAGCCAATGATGTTTTCTGTTGGGTGTGACCGATGAATGGGAAATTAAGGTACATAATACACTAGAACAATAGGTTCCACATAAAGATCAACTTTCAGGCTCTCAATGGGATAGAATATGCATGGAGGATTAATTAGAACATCAGTAGTCGGTTGAACGGTGTCTGGTTGATCAACCACATGTTCTTGAAGAATGGGACCATACCAGATATTTTTAATAAGAGGGACAATAACTGTAGGGACAGGAGTGGAAACGGTGTTATCAGAAGCACCAGCAGCAGTCTGTTCAGAAGATTTCTGTATATTGTCATTTGTTGAGGGAGGTGTGGGAACAGATTCAACAACACTAGGTGTTGCATGAAGATTTGCTGGATTTGGATTGATGTTGTCAGCTGACAAGAATGAAGCATCTGAACTGAATCAGAAACCTTCAATGTTACCATGTCACTTGTATATGCTTGTTGAGGAGCAGGAACGACTACGGTTGGAGGAGGAGCCATGGGTAATACATTTATGTTGGAAGGACCAGCAGACAGATTGACATCATTTAAGCTATTGGAAATAACTTGAATCAACAATAGATCAGGTATAGAAGCTAGAATATGAGTACTTGTTGATTGGGAGGTAGACATGCCACGAAACAGATTAAACAAGTAGTCATAATCAAAAAACCAGTTAGGATTCCAATATCACTTTTTCCTTTCTTGTTGTAAACACAAGAAGCAGTTTTGTTGGCAGCATAGCCAATAAAGTAACACTCATCGGCCTTCTCAGAAAATTTGGGATCTGAGTTGGCATTGGTATGAGCAGGGTGTATGGACATTCAAATGATTTGAAGTAGTTGACTAGCGGATTAGTCATATAATAGACTTCATAAGGAGTCTTATTTAAGCGCTTGTTGATCAACACAAGGTTCTGTATGAAGCATGCTACATTGATTGCTTCACCCCAGAAAAACAATGCAAGCTTTGAGTCTGATAAAATCGTTCTTAAAGCGTCGATCAGTGTTTTGTTATGACGTTCAGCAACCCCATTTTGTTGTGGAGTGTGGGGAGCGATGAACTGGTGATCTAACCCTTTTGAATGACAGAATTCATTAATAGTTTTGTTGCAAAATTCTGTTCCATTATCACTTCAGATAATCTTAACCTTCTTGTTAGCCTGAATTTCCACAAGATTTATAAACTTGATTAAAAACATATCGGTTTCGTCCTTGTGCCCTAGAAGTAAAGTCCAACAGAAAAGCGAAAAGTCATCATTAAAAACAACACAATGGGCTTTTCTTAATATCTGAAGAACGGAATCAATGGAGTTGACAGTCTTGGGCATGTGAGGAGGCTTGTGTTGCTTACATTTATAGCAGGAAACACATTTTTCAATGCAAGAGAAATTCTTAACAAGAAGCCCCCTCGCATGCTTACCTTTGACCAATTTGTTCAAATTCTTAAAATTTACATGACCAAGACGTCTATGCAATAAAGATGAATAGCTCTCCGAGGCTTTGGAAATCAAACATGAAGCAGTTCTTCATGAATACGAACTTTTCATGTCTAAGATATAAGCATCATTATGCCTCGTAGTACGTAAATTCATTCTTCTGAGACTGTGAAACTTGGTCTCAGAATCAAGAATTTATGTTCAGTGAATAAGGTGGAGAACTTCTTGTTAAATATTTGGGAAACACTGAGCATATTATGATGAGTTGTTCCACAAGGTTGACATCATCAAATGTTAGGGTGCCGTTTAAAACCTTTCGTTTTTTTTTATATTCCCTCCCGTGTCTCCATCATAAGAAATGTGTCTACCATTGAACGGTTGAACAGTTCAAATAGAATTAAACTATCAATTAAAACAAACAATACACAAAAGATGTATTCGAATGCAATTTACCGCCAGTGGGTAGTGTTTTCAATAGCTAGAATTTCCTAACCCTGAAACATGAATTTACAAAATTAAACGGGAGATAACGTTGGGAGGGGAAAGCAATTTAACTCCAGACCAATTAACAAAGCGATGGGGAGGCTGTCTAAAACTTGAAATTTCCTAACTGTGTTATATTTAAACCTTGCAATTCAATGGGTAGTGTTTTTTAATAACTAGAATTACCTAACCGTGAAACATGAATTTACAAAATTAATCGGAAGATTACCTTGAGAGGGGAAAGAAATTTAACGCCAAATCAATTAACTACGCGACTTGGGGCTATCTTAAACTTGCAATTTCATAACCGTGTAATATCTAACCATGCAATTCAGTGGGTAGTGTTTTCAATAGCTTGAATTTCCTAGCCATGAAACATGAATTTACAAACTTAATTGGAAGATTACCTTAGGAGGGTAAAAAAATTTAACGCCAAACCGATTAGCTGCGCGACAGGGAGGCTGTCTAAACCTTTCAATTTCCTAACCGTGTAATATCTAAACCTTACAATTCAGTGGGTAGTGTTTTCAAAATTTAGAAACTCCTAACCGTGAAACATAGAATTTACAAAATTAATAGGCAGATTACCTTGGGAGGGGAAAGCAAATTAACACCAAACCGATTAACTACGCGATGGAGGAGGCTATCTAAACCTTGTAATCACCTAACCATGTAATATCTAAACTTTTCAATTCAGTCGGTAGTGTTTTCAATTGCTAGAATTTCCTAACTGTTAAACGTGAATTTAAAAGAAAATTGAAGATTACCTTAGGAGGGGAAAGCAATTTAACGCCAAATCGATTAACTACACGACGGGGGAGGCTATCTAAACCATGTAATTTACAAACCATGTAATATCTAAACCTTTCAATTCAGTAGGTAGTGTTTTCAATAGCTAGAATTTCCTAACCGTGAAACGTGAATTTACAAATATAATCGGAAGATTACCTTGGGAGAGGAAAGCAATTTAACGCCAAACCGATTAACTACGTGACGGGGGAGGCAATGTAACCTTGCAATTTCCTAACCGTGTAATATCTAAACCTAGCAATTCAGTCGGTTGTGCTTTCAATAGCTAGAATTTCCTAACCGTGAAACATGAATTTACAAAATTAATTGGAAGATTACCTTAAGAGGAGGAAGCAATTTAACACCAAACCGATTAACTACACGACGGGGGAGGCTATCTATACCTTTCAATTTCCTACCCGCGTAATGTCTAAGCCTTGCAATTCAGTGGGTAGTGTTTTCAATAGCTAGAATTTCCTAAACGTGAAACATGAATTTACAAAATTAATCAGAAGATTACCTTGGGTGGGGAAGGCAATTTAATGCCACACTGATTAACTACGTGACGGGAGAGGCTATCAGGAGAACAATCATGATCACTGGTGTAGATAACACAATCAAGTTCAGAACATTCATGTTAAATAGCTTTAACCGTGAACCATGAGAGCCGCTCTCCGAATCCCGGGGCTTAAAGAGGTTATTGTCCACAATTACATTGTGAATATCTTCCAATTTTACCAAAAAGGCCAAATATAAAATTCCAAATGCAACCCTAAAATAGAATCATAAATTAGTTTGATATGATAAGTTTGTTTTAGTATTTATGTTAGACCTGATGATGCTTGTGTGCTACCTACAAATCTCTTCTTCCATGTTTTCTATTCCTAGCGTCTGCTTATTTTAAAAAAGAAAAATTAGATATTCCATGTTTTCTAGCCCTATCATCTTCATACTGTAACAAAGAAAATCAAATCAAAACTTATATAAAAAAACCATCAAAAAACTCAAACTGACTTCATTTCTTTCATCAAGTAACAACCAACTTAATAAGATTAAATGTCATTTCCTGCAAATATGTAAAACCATATAAAAATCAAATCCTAATATGAAGCCTTCCAATGTAAAATGAAACCGTCGATAAACACCAATTAAGGGAAATAGGTTGCCGACCATGAAACATGAAGAAATGGTGAGATTCATAAAAGAGAAAACGATCAGAGGCAAGTGGGACTCGTGCGTTGTGCAAAGGTTGAGGCTTAAATATATGATCCGCAGTATTAGCAATCATAGTCAATGCCTAGGTAAGATAGAGCATACCAAGGTATATCCACCATGTCTTCATTAATGGCCCAGATCGAATTAAATACGAGAATATTTTGGCACAGCTCACTAATTTTATTAATCAAGAAAATAACCCAAAATTTGAATAATTCTCCATTAACCCTTACATGAATTCTTTAGGGTTATATAGAGACTCTATTACAACTAGAGTAAAACACAAACTCCTGTTTACCTATTAAATAGAATTTCATCTATATCTAATAAATAAAATAGCTAATTATCTCCAATTTCAATAATTAATTTATTAATGAGGTTGATCCAAATCGAAGTCTCGAACCGGCCAACCTTCCCGACCCATAACCCAGTTCGGGAAATAACTCCAACAATCACCCCTTAATTTACTAATCGGAATAGGCGGACCTTTAATTTCGAACATGTCTCTTTTGTTCCTTCTGATTTTACCCACGATCTTGACCTTCTCGGCTTTCACACCTATATTGGTCTTCATCATCTTTGTATTCACTTCTTGGAAATTCTCATGATCCATGACTTTTTTCTTTCGATTCTCCCGAACTCGACCTCCTTTATTACCCTGCCCCCACCATTCTGTCAGCCGCATGAACTCGCATGATCGCTCCTTTGGTTTCGATTCTTGTCATCTAATCGAGTAAACAACAGTTTTACTTGATCATTTTCTGTTTCCGAATCATTTAACGTTTTCTGAATCGGTGTGGATTTCTTAACATAACCTGGAACTTAAAAGGTTAATTTCATCATGTATAACCGATTACTTGTTCGTAATGCCTTCATCATATGTTTACTCTCATCATCATACAAGAGAAAATAATTATCCTTCATACGAACATCACACCCGTTCTCCGTTGTTTGACCACTTATTATATTATCTTTCAAACTTGGTATAAAATAAACATCTGATAAAACCCAATCACCTTCGGTTTTATATTTTAATAAAATCTTCCCTTTACCGCATATATCGACACACGAATCATCCCCGAATTTTACCTTACCTATTATATTTTTTTAGCTCAAAAAAATACGACTGGTTACCTGGTTCGACGCTCCGCTATCGAGATACCAAGTGCCTTCTTCCACTTTCTCAGCTTCAAGCCCTTTAGGGTTAACCTATTCTTCGTTTAAGTAAACCATCGCGTGAATATTTAAATAACCAGCCAGATCACGATCAGCTTGTTCTTTCGTTTTAGCCATATTTTCTTCCTGGTTTTCTCTTCTTCGTGCCTGACACTAGGACGCGAAGTGTCACACCTTAACCTACGGTGGAACATGTCGGGGCGCGACAATATTATATCATATCTTAGAAGAAACTAAGTGAAATACACGTGTCAATATCTAAATTATTCATTCATATATAAAATTTTAAAAGCACAAACATTGTCTCAAAAATACCGTTACAAATAAATATTCAAAATCATAAATAACTTAAAATAAACGTGTTCTTCATTTGTCAAAGCAACCAAAGGTATCATCTAAACTTCAAAACTTGATTCATCCAATAAAGCTACCTGCGTCCTGCGTGAAAATATATATATTTGTCAACATAAAGTTGAGCAATTAAATTACAGTTTTGTGTATATATAATATTTAATAAGACAATTCCATGCAATAATCGTAAATTACTACAACAAGTAAACAATAAATAAAAGTTCTCTTTTCAACCGAATCGCATTGATAACGGTTTACTCCGACGGTGTATGATCATACTAATGAGGATGAGGATGAGGTACCAACCGACACAAAATAAAAACATAGTCATATTCGCACGTAACCACTAATCGAGCAATTACATTTATGCATATAACGGAATTGTAGTGAAAACAATAAGTTGATTTTTAACGCATAACGCCCACAAAATTGTAAAGTGGTAAAACGGGGGATGTGTATTTACTTACCTTAACAAGTGGATTAAGCGGATATGTGACAACGATAAAATTAAATAGAATGTGAATGAGCTCCTGGGAATACGTCGACAAGAGTTCCTAGTTTTTTACACAGGAAATAAATTAATGAACGACATATAACGAATTTTGGGACTTGATTGGGTTTTAAGTGAAAGCTTGTTATTAGTTTAATTATCTATATTATTATGGTTATTATTATTGTTATAAATTTTAGGTTTGATAGAACATTAATCTTTGATAAATAACCACTATCATAAATAGATATAATAACGAGGAAAGTTAGAAGAAAGTTTATTCTTCGAACATTAATAAAATCATTTGTTCGGTTTATTAAACGAACGGTAAAAAATATTAATATCAACATTGTTACATGTATACTTATGTCTACATGTGTGTGTGTGTGTTTGTCTGTGTGTGTATATGATCAATTAAGAAGTAAAGGTTCAAGACAAGGAAACAATAAACCGAGGTTCGGTTTATTAAAATAATGTTTATTTAATGTTATATATATATAATAATAATATCAAGTATTTGATAAAAAGAACATTAAAAAAAATAAAATACAAAAACCGGGCCTGGGGAATTCGAACCCGCGCCCGAGGCCGGTACTGATGTTTGAGAAAACATGTGCTGGCCATCAGGCTAGCGCCTTACTTTGATAAAATGATGGAACTCGAAATTCAAATACACAACAACCAGTTAATTATTTCAAACCCTAGACATCAAATCCGTTTAATTATTTCATGTTTGTTAAAATTGAGTTGGGGTTTTGATTAATCAGTTAAAGACGACCCAAATTTATAATTAAATTACCAGAAAGTATGATGGATTGATGGAGATCGAAGAACTAGGGTTCAAGGCTCAATTCCGGCTTAGAACTTATCAAAATAGTTTCTTTTGTAGTAATTAGGCTAGGGGTTTGAGTCGTGGTAATGAGAGGATTGTGTGACAGGGTTTAATTGAATTATAAACGAGTTTTTATAGAGATTTAGGAACAAGGCCAGCCGCGGTTCGTTTTTGTATTGTTAGCTGTCAATTCGTAACCATTTTCCATGTATAGAGTGTCGGTAGACGTGTTTTAGGTTGTTAGATGATTTGGTAAGATCAAATTGTCCGGACATTGAGGAACAAGCAAGGGGGTATTAGCTGTCGGGGGTGGTAGAGAGAAAGGAGGGAAAAAATATTTTTTGTTTATTTGCTATTTGGTCCATGTTCTATGGTGGTGGGTGCAAAAGTGAATTAAATTTAGTTGTGGGGTTGATTTTGTAAATGACTTATAGTTATATTCAATTATAAAAAGAAAACAAATAAAGAAATTAAACAAATAGTAATTGTATAATTTTAGGATGAAGATTGAGAGAGAGAATCTGGACAAAGTTTCGTTAATTAGCTCTCAACACTTTTAATTAAATGTGAACAGTGTTCACTATATATAGAAGATAGGTCTGGTTCGCTAACATCCCCTAGCGAACCAGACGCTACTTCGTTACATACATAAATCAGACAAAACACCCCCTGATTCGTTAACATTCCCTAACGAATCAGGAGGGAATAAACTTAAGTCTTAGTTCGCTAACATCCACTAGCGAACTAGACCCTACATATAACGAACTAAACAATAACTTAACTAATTATTACATTAAATATAAAACAAATACGTTAACGATAATTACTAAGACTCAAGAAGCAAATCCGTGCACTAACAGACGCCCCCTCGTCTTGAGCTCTTTGTCTTTAAGTTACTTGAAACGCTTGGACTGCCAGTCTCTGCAACTATGAATTCCATTTTCATGACATACACGCACAACGCGCTGGAATTGCATAGACAGGTCGTAGTCTTCATTGCGCTCGATCAGAATCTGTTTCCTGTGTAGCACGTCATTGTCTGTCTCTGATAAATTAACTAACCACATCGCGTCGATTATCTTGATGAGCTCAGTCTTCACTCCTTTACCAAAGTCAATGACTGCCTCGCCAGTACGATTGTCATAGTACCAGCGGTTGAATGAGAGATGCGTCTGTTGGGGCATCGTCTTCACAGGAACCCGCTTCATCGTCTTTGGCGGCTTTACCTTAAGGACAAGTTTCCTCCAGCCAGTCCTAGGGTCAATCTCGTCAATACGCTTACGTCTCGGGACCTGGGGCTTGAAGAACTTGAAGCCATGATTAACCTCGAACAGTAAGTGTTGATGAAACCACTCAGCTGTCCGCTAACCCCCACGATTGACAAATGGACGTCTCGCGAGGGTACGAACATCCCAACGCGGTAAAGTAAGAACATCCTTTATCGTTTCGTAGTACTGGATCCCCTTCTCCCACTTAATTATACATACTTTAAGCTCAAAATCATAAAGCCATGAGACAATATCACCATGTACCTTGGAAACAGTCTTGAAGGAGGTCACTTGGTTTTCTTTAACCCATGCAGCATCTGTGTCTTTCCATTCTTGATCAACATATCGATATGCACTGATAATTTTACCCACTTTCTGGCGTTTGAACCATCTTGCAATATCATCATCAGTTATGACTTCAAGTGAATGAACTGTCCGCTTACACTTCAACACCCTTTTCAATTCATCCTCAGCAACTTTGAACGTTTGCTCATCGAACACAGGAGCACCTTGATCAACGTTTGTATGTTGAAACAAGTCAGGATACTCCTCAGCAGTTACATCTTCCATCTCAACATCCTCATCTTCATAAATAAAATCCGTATTCATCTGAATAGACGGATCATCTTCTAAACCTTCCTCATTCACCACTTCAACATCAGGTTCAGTTTCTAACATGGTCAACTGTTCGTCATTCAACCCAAGCAGTATGGAAATCTGCTCCCTTGTTAGAGACCTATCAACAAACTCACCAATCTCTATCTCATCCCTGTTCACCACACTTTTAACCACCCCCGATCCATCCACAAATATCACAGTATCAGCTACAATTATCTCAATTGGCTTAGCAGCAGTTGGATCTTGATATACAATAATCTGTTTCCCAGAGTCCTCACCACCACTTGTACCAGCACCAGAAGATGAGCAGTGCGATTGTTTAGGCTCACCTCCTGCACCAGACTCGTCAGGATCTTGATCATCATTTTTGAGTTTCTTAAGGGCATCTTCTTTGCAAGACAATTGCAAGATCAACTCTTCTTGTTCCTTCATTTTCACCCCCTGAGACTCAACAATCGCCCGCAGCGCTTTAGTCTCCTTCTGACAAAATGAGATATAACTCATCATCCGTCGTTGATTCTCCATAAGACGTTCTTGATTCTGACGGTCAGCTTCCATTTGGTTTTCATAAAGATGGAGAAGGTTCAGCAGCATCTCAGTCTGATGGTTTGGTGGCAAGTTGTATAGAGATGGATGAACAGGTTGGATCGGTCCCTGAGGCCGAGTGATTCTTATAAAAGAAACATCACTTGGAGGAGGTGGAGTAGGAGGACGAGGAGGAGGAGGCCTCATAGATGGTGTTGAACGGACAGTAGATAATGTAGCAAGAGGCCTTGGTATTTCAGATAACGCCATTTGTGGAATTAAACCAAGCCTTTCATGAGACACCAACGTCGTCGTCAATGTAAGCATCGGAGTGCAAGTAGTAGGCGGCACTACCGAGCGTTGAGGCGTTGATTGACGAGGTGGTGGTACACCAATAATCACCCCAGCCCCGGCTGACGCATGTCGTTTCTTCGATGGCTCTTCAATTGCCACCGCTTTTCCTTTCCTCTTTCGTTCTTGTTGAGCTGCAATGGTGGCAGCTAAAGCAGCATTTAATGCCTCTTGTTGCTCTTGAAAGGCAGCATCACCAGCTCCACCATCACCATCATTATCATCATCATTCCCATCATCACCGTTCCCACCTTCTCCCCCTTCACGCTCAGAATCCGAGTCGTCGTGGATCCAGCGTTCATTAGGAGGACATACATAATTTGGATTAATTATATGACCAATCATTCGTTTATCTGCTGGCCTTCCCTTTCTATAAAGCGACATTCGACGTACGGTATCCGCCGTCATATGTTCCATAAGAAGCACATTGTTCACTAAGGTTTGATCAATAGCAAATTAGGTATCAAATCTTGAATAATCAACTACAAGAATCGAGGATACATTAAGAATTTCTTCGACTGAATTGTTTGCTGAACTTGTTCTTTCAAATGATCGAAGACGAGCTCAGAGAAGTTAAATGGCTTGTTCAGAATTAACGCTACAAATGCTGATTACAAACTGAGTCGACATTCTTCAAAACCGCCACGACGACCACTCATACAATGAATAAGAACATGGAGAAGATACTTGTATGGTGGGCATAATCCATTCTTGTTCAACATAGATTTATCAATGTCCCCACCATAACGCACACGTGTAAACAAACCCTTGACCAGTTGCTTGTCAAATTCACTCGGGTTGTTATCATTATCATTAAATCGAAGCACACGCCGAATTACTTCAACATCAATTATAATAGGAGTTTGATTAATCGTTGCTCGAATATGATTCTCCACTTCTACATACTCGGTTGTAGCCCAAAACTGCCTAATAATACTCAGATACACCGTAGGTCGAGCAGTAATGGCGTAATGTATCAATGACCGTCTTAGAAAAGCCAACATATCTCCAAATGTAGCTATATAAGCAACATCTGAGTCAACATAAGCACATATGTTGCGCTTTTTGTCATAAGGTAATAAAACGACAACTTCTTGTTGTGCTTGAGGTGGTTGCTCTTGTGCTGGTTGTTTTTGTTGCCCTTGATCAGCAATCGGTGGATCTTGATTTACTTGATCAGCCATTTTAATTTTTATGTATAAACGAATATAAGGAATGGGAAGATGTAATATACATTTAGCACAAATATATATCTAATGGTGTATTTAATTTCATATGATATGAGTAATTAATTTATTTACGCGTTTAGAGGTTTGAAATACTTTATTTAATTTAAACGTTAATTTTAAATTTAATTAGATAATTAAAAATGAATGTCATTCGTGTAAATATTACTCTGATTCGTTACCATCCAGTAACGAATCAAGCAATTCGTTATCAGGTAAATAAGTTAACGAAAGAGACACAGCGAATCAACTATATAAGTTTAATGAACTGAAGTCTAGTTCGTTACAGATTTGGCGAATCCATATTTGATTCGTTAAGAAACTTATTCGCTGAGCTAGTTCGTGTATTTCTTTAACGAATTTGACACGAAGCGGTTCCAATTCGCTAAAGATAACAAATGGTCAGTAAATTAGACTTGATCTTTGACCTGCATAGTCAAAGTCAAAATTAATAAGAACACCGAAAGTCAACAACACAAACCCAGCTTCAATTAGCTCATGCGTATCGTCGAGTAATCAAAATAGCAGGTCTATGTAACTCGGAATTGCAATACGAAGCTCATGGTGTTAAGATTGAGGCTTAACACTGTAACATAAATAAGAACACTCAGTAATTAAACAGAGTCTAAACCTCCAAACAGATTATCATTCAATCAACCCAGCAAACTATAATCGATCATTGATTAAAGCCTACCCAAGGTCTCGGAATCACATTCCGGTGACATTGAATCATAAATAAGCAACCTTAACATAGTAAATCATAAATAAATCAGGGTTTATGAACTCGAAAAACCCTTAGACCACAAAAGTCCATAATTAGTCTATTAATACAAAGTCATTATTGACGAAAATCACATCGTTGTGATCATCTATACCTTAGAAACACAATGATATCCTTGAAATGTCGAAATTTGAAGGTCGAATTTTAGAGAAAAATTTGAAAAAGGTGACTTTAGGATGAAGAAAGAAGATAAACAGTGAAGGATTGTTCGTGTTTCTTGTCTATATAACCTAACACACCACCCAAGGTACTCTTTTTACGAATCAAGCGATTCGTTTGAATTATAAATAACGAATTAGGTAATTCGCTATTCCAATTCGTTACATCAGAGTAACGAGCACGACATAGGTCGTGTCATGATTCGTTAAATATGTATAACGAAGTAGAGATGGTTCGTTAACAGAGTGCGGAAGCGAATTAGGTGAGCGAACTGGAAATCAGTTCGCTAAAGAATCACCTAGTTCGTTTTCCATACTTAACGAATTAGTTTTTAACGTATTATACACTTTATTTAATTTTAACTTAAATAAATAAATGAATTAAATAATGAATTAATTAAATAATTATCAATGAATAATTAAAATTTTAACTTAAAAGAATTACCGAGAACCTTTTTATCTCGATAATTGATTACTTTAGAAAACGTTTCACTTTTACGAAACATAACTTAAATTCATTAAATAATATGTAAAGTAAGAAGAATAAAATATTTTTTGTATTTTGTAAAAATTAAAGAATGTATTTACAAAGAATCATCCGAACATAAAAATTGGACAATCTTTTTGTGTTTTTCTATGATTTATCAAAGGCAGTACATATTTTTGTGTTTTTTGTTGAATTTGAGCAGAGAATCATATTGACCAAAATGTCATTCCATCACAGTTTTATATTTCAGCGATATTATGGTTGGCGTTAAGTCGGTCATTGATATTGTTGTCCACTTAAATCTTATAACAAACCTTCGAGCATTTCTCTGATATGATTTATGGTTCAATTAGCGCACAGAATATCAGAAACTATCAGCCCCTAATCTCGGTTCAAGCTTAATTTGATTTTTGCCAAATCACCCCAACTTGAATTAAACCATTATAATGTTGATCAAAATTTTGATACCAATTGTTGAAACCTTCCACGGATCTAGCCGCTATGATACATCGATTATATGATACGAACATGAATACGTTAAATATGGTTTATTGAAAAATATGGAATAATTACAATATGGTGGATAAATACATAATAATAACTTATGGAGAACCTCACATCTCTCATGTGTGTGAACTCACTTAATTATGAGCATGGAACCACCTATTTATAGGCCACATGCTCCATTCGTTAAGTTAACTCCTAATTCGTTATGCCTTCATAACGAATTAGACTCCATTCGTCAACATTCCATGACGAATGGTATAAACTTAACGAACCAGCCCTCATTCGTTATGCTTCCATAACGAATGGGCTTATACCTTAACGAACTAGCCTAGATCACTAACGAATGGACCTCATTCGCTATACAAACCATATCGAATGGGCCATTTACAATATATAAACAATCTAGACAATGTATAACTTATTCGAATGCTACGGACAACAATTTCGTGCACTAACAGACACCCCCTTTTCCGTAGCTATCGAATACTTTAATCTTGAATACTTTAACTGCAAATCACCAGTAACCAAACCGCGCACTAACAGACACCCCCTTGACTGATGATTTTCGGGCTTGTGCAGACGGACAATCTTTAAATCTTTTCAGCAAACCAACAACCTGTAGCCTCTCTCATCAGATCACCCCCTCAAAGTGAGCAACTCTTGGAGATAATACCAATCATCCATTGGCGTATGATATGGTTCAATCTTTCAACAATCAGCAACATGTCATCAGTTATCCATCAGCACCGGTAAAGAAAAACATATCTTTACGTTTAACCTCGTCACACATCTTCATGAAAAACCCGATCATTCAACATCTTTCACTTCGGTATACAAAGTTCCAACATCTGTTAATAAAACCCAAATGATCAATTTCTTCAAATCCAATGACAAGACTCGTATATTCTTCAATAAGATAAACCCGTTCGAGAATCGTCCCCCTCAACAGAAGTAATCCGCCATTTACTCGTAGCCAACATAGTCAGGATCAAAGTCCCTCAGAAAGAAGTAAACGGACAGACACTCCTATCCCACATAGTCAGGTTTCAATCTTGAACAAATCAATCACCAATAGAAAAACAATTGCAGTCTTGAACTCAGTTAAACGCATCTTTTCAAACACGAATTACCACCCGAATTGCAGTAATTTTTCAAGAAACCTTGCAAACGTAGGAACCCACATAATCTTATACGAAAGTTTTATCTCCCTCTTTTCTTGACAAATTCAGCAAGATTTTGAATAATCCAAAACTCACAAACAATCTCCTCCTTAAATTACTCGCGGTCTCCCCCTCGGCTAGCCGAAACGCGTAAATAGTCGACCGAAAAATATGTTACCAAAACTTGAGAGAAGAGTACCCAATACATTAGGAACATCCTCGAAAAATTTTGATTAAGAAAATTTTTCCTGATTTTCCCGCCAAAAATCACCGAAAATTTTCAATAAAATAAATTTTAACGCCAAAATTTTCAAGAATGAAAACTCACTTACGAGGAGTATTCTGGAAAAAATTCGCGCAAGAAAAAATTTGCGCAAGAAAATAAAATTTTTTTTTAACGAATTGCCTCTCTAATTCGTTATAAATTAACAACTCCAATTCGTTAACTTAGTTCGTGCTCTCCATTCGTCAACCAATCAGTTTGTTATAACTTACCAACTCTGATTCATTATAACAGTTACACAAATGGCTTCCTATTCATTAGGATGTCCACACTTCGTCATACATAACGAATTACCTTAATTCGTTACCAATGTGTTAACGAAGTAACTTAACGAATTGGCTTAATTCTTTATCAATACCTTAACGAATTAACTTAATTCGTTATACTCTTAACTTAACGAGTTACTCTGAGGAGTAACTTAATTCGTTATCTTTAACTTAACGAATTACTTTGATTCGTTAAGTTTTCCATTCGTTAAGTTTCCTTAACGAATTGCTACAGTAACTTAACCAATTAAGTTGTTGGATCTGAACTGCTTCGCCGGAAAAACGAATTTGGCCGGACAATTCAGTTACATCGCCAGAGAAACTCAGATCTGGCCGGAATCTGGATTTTTGAACTTCATCCATGGTGAAATCATCAAAACACCATAAATTACCATGAAAATCACACCGAAAACTCACAATTTCACCACGATTCCAAATCCAACATCAATTTACCTTAAAAAGTACTTATTCATCACCAAATAATTTAACCCATATCATGCTCTTCCATGGTGAAAACTTCAATTCACCATAATTAACCACCAAAATCCACAGAAACATGCGGATTTCAATCATAAACACAAATCCATCATCCAATTAACTTAACAACCACTAAATCATCATAAACCGAATCAAAAGTTAACATGCTCTTCCTTTGTGATTCACTCAATACACCATAACTTAACACCAAATTACACAGGAAGCTACATCTTCCATCAATAAACACGAATTCACCCTCAAATCCACCAATAACACACTAATTTACTCCATATCTGACCACGAAAAACTCAGATTCATACCTTAATCGAAGTATCGAGAGCAGCTCCTGCTCTGATACCAATTGTTGAAATTTTTGAGCAATGCATCAAGTTTCCTTTACTGTGAGTGAGTATGCACGAGTCCATCTATTGGCTTACATACATTGTATCCCCTGGGGTCCATTTTATATTGGTATTGATACGCACGCAAGGGAGGAACAATTGTATGACTAACAACGGATTTTGATCAAGTCAGTAATTAGATTGTATAAAGTACAGCGGTGATCAAGTTTAATGACTTTGGGTTTGCTCTAGAAAGCGAGTGAAATATTCATGCTTATGAATACCCAGATGATTAAGCCGCATAAAGACTCACAGTTTCCAGAATCCTAACTCTTGTTATTTGCTTTATTATATTTTTGGTGATCAACAACTATAAGGCTTTAGTATGACCGGTTATTACATTTCTGCCATCTTCACCAAGACTTTTGCTAGAGACTAACACCTCTTTCCATTTGGCTTTTCTTTAAGTTTATATCACTTACTTTACTCTAACACCTTGTTTAAGACCTATCAATGCACCAATGATTAAGCACACAGTCTTTTAAGCTTATTTCTTTCTGGATTTGGGGTCAAATAATCAATGTACTATCATTTTCTCTTTTTGCTTCAAAAACTCAAAATTTTGAGGAGCATAAAACAAAATAATTTTAATTGCCCCAGTTAATTTAAGTTCACAAATTAATGGCTATCCTATCCATCTACAAGTAGAGAACAAGACCAAAACATGCAAGTATGCTTCACAAACTTAAATAACTGACTAAATTTTCAGCAGAAAAGTAATGTAGACAGCTTAACGAACGCCCCAAGTACTTTCCATTTGTCAGATAAATGGCTAACCCGACGATTCCAAGATATTATCATAACCAAACATATACAAGTATATGTTCTTCGAAATAGAAGTAAATGACATAATTTTCAGCGATCATAAACAAAAATCTTTTTGGTTTTTCTCTTTAGAAACTAAAACACAATCTTTTTGTCTTTTTCGGATTTTTATTTTTTTACAAAAATAAGAAAATTCACATTTTTTTGACTTTTTCAGAATTTATCTGTACAAACAGAAATCACAATATTTTTGGTATTTTCTAATTTTAACAAATGTTTTTGGGTTTTCAAATATTAGAATGAACACAAGAAAGAACACAATATTTTTGATTTTTCAAAGTTTTCTAATGTTTTTGGGTTTTATCTATACAAACAAAAAGCACAATATTTTGGTATTTTCTAGAATTCACCCCCTAAAACCTAAAAACAAAAATTATAAACTAGAAGAAAACTAAAAATAAAGAAAATCATCCTAACTTTAGGATCTCAGAAAGGGTCTTCAATCCATTTAAACCAAGCAAAAAGTTAAAACGTGTTTTATCAAACGCTTTGGTAAATAGATCGGCTTTTTGAAAATCAGTGTGCACTTTCTCAAGATCAATTAATTTCTTTTCATAACAATCCCGTATATAATGATATCGAATTTCGATATGTTTCATTTTAGAATGTTGTACGGGATTCTTGGTGATACTAATATGGCAGCAGAATTATCAATTAAGATAGGGGTAGTAAGAAACTTCAAACCGTAGTCACGAAGATGTTGTTGTATCCACAAAACCTGGTAACAGCAACTCGAGGCTGCAACATACTCAGCTTCGGCGGTTGAAGTGGAGACCGTTGTCTGCTTCTTACACTGCCAGGAAACAAGCCGGCTTCCTAAGAATTGGCATCCCGCTGTAGTAGACTTGAAATTAATCTTGCATCCTCCATAATCTGAGTCTGAGTAAGAGGTAAGATCAAAAGTATCATCTTTGGGGTACCATAACCCGATGTCAGGATTTCCCCTTATATATTGCAGAATACGCTTGACTGCTGCCAGGTGAGTCACTCGGGGATTAGCTTGGTACCTAGCACATAAACAAACAGCAAACATTATGTCGGGTCGAGAGGCAGTTAAATACATCAAAGAACCAATCATGGCATGATAGAGGGTCGGATCAACGGTATTCTCCAATCGTTCACATATTTTGTCTGATTAATGAAAATTCCCTTTTCAGACTGATGAACCTGCAACTTTAAAAAGAAATTCATCTCTCCCATCGAACTCATCTCGAACTTGGTTTGCATAGACTTCTCGAACTCCTTACATAACATGTCGTTCGTAGACCCAAAGATTATGTCATAAACATAAATCTGAACCAGCAAAAGATCATCACCAATATTCTTATAAAACAAAGTGCAGTCGACAGTTCCACGTTTGAAACCGTAATCCGTCAGATGGTCGGCGAGCGTGCCATAGCAAGCTCTCGGGGCTTGATGTAGACCATATAATGCCTTGTTTAATCGGTAAACACGGTCAGGATAATCGGGATCTTCAAAACCTGGAGGATGTAAGACAAACACTTCCTCATGAAGTTCACCATTGAGGAAAGCACTTTTAACATCCATTTGATACACCTTAATATTCTTGTAAGAAGCATATGCCAGGAAGATTCGAATCGACTCTAATCTTGCAACTGGAGCATAAACCTCAGTGTAATCAATACCCTCTTACTGATGAAAACCTTGCACCACTAAACGTGCTTTGTTTCTCACAATTACCCCACAATCGTCTTTCTTACACTTATATACCCACTTAGTCGGAATTTCCTTCTTGACTCTAGCATGTTTGTCAATAAGATCCCAAACACCTAAATGTGCAAATTGCTGTAATTCTTCTTGCATATCTTCTACCCAAGAAGGATCTTGAAGTGCCACACGAGGATTCGTTGGCTCAACTTGAGATAGAAAACAAGTGAATTTAGCAACAGTTGCAACTTCAGATGAGTGTAAGTCAGCATAAGCACGTAGAGCATTATTTTCACTTGAGGAAGCAACTTGATGTCGTGTCTGAACTTCCACATCAAGGTCTCCAATAATGTTTTCTTGTGGATGGTAAATATGAATCCTAAGAGGAGGATTTTCAGAAACAGCAACATGTTCAAATAAATTAGTGTAATGTTCACCCAATTCAGGAGATGAAACATCACTGTCAAGTTCAATAACTTGATCCACAATTTCATTATCATCAGATGAAGTAAAAGCATTATCATAATGAACAGGAGACTCATTATCAGGTTCTTCAGTTGAAGCAACAATTGGAGCTTCAGCATCATTTGAACTTGCGAACCTTGGAATTTCCAAATATTCTTCAAAATAAGCACGAACTAAATCTTCATCTGGATGATCAGTTGTTGGAGTAAATGAATTGAATAAGCCATCATAGTCAAACATCCAGTCGGGACCTTTTCCTTGGGAAGGAGTAGTGTACTTTTGACAGTCCACATGGTACAATTCTTCAACACAACCGGACATAAAGTTAAACACTCTTTTCTTAGGTGATGCATACCCCAAGAAATAACCTTCAATGGCTTTTTCATCAAACTTTCCCACATCCTTTTTCAACAGAGTACAAAGACACCCAAATGGCTCCAAGTACTTTAAATTCGGTTTATGATTATTTAATAATTCATAACTGGTCTTCTTGAGTCGTTTAACAGTTAGAACTCGATTGAGGGTATAACAAGCCGTATTCACAGCCTCATTCCAAAACTGGACAGGAAGCTTAGAATCAGCAAGCATCGTTCTTGCAGCTTCAATCAAGGTTCTATTCTTTCATTCAGCAACGCCATTTTGTTGAGGTTCATACGGTGCACTATATTCACGGTGAATTCCCTTTTGGATACAAAAGAAATCCAATATAGTGTTTTTGAATTCAGTTCCATTATCACTCCGAATTCTCCTCACCTTTTGTTTGTAAAGTAATTCGATTTTAGTGATAAGGTTTTGTACCAAAACAGGCGTTTGATCTTTCGAACTCATAAATAAGACCCATGAGTATCTAGAATAATCATCAGTCACGACTAGGCAATATGTAAGGCCCCGTTACCGGTAGCCCTACTTTTGTGTTGGATTTACTCATAAACGCAGTTCTAAATATCAGAGTTAATTAAAACATTCGCGGAACATTAAAAACTTCCATAAAACATTTCGTAACAATCCAAAATTTGTCTTAAACAAACAACTTGTCTTTCAAAAACAAAGTAATTAAAACATATCACGTCTTGAGCTTTCTGATGCCAGCCTCTTATTCAATGCCACGTGTCTCCTCAAGCGAGCTGCCTCATCCTACTCACCTGCGTGCATACTAAAAGTCAGCTACGCTGAGTGAGTTCTAGTTAATCATACATTATACAATACACATAAACTTATATTCTTTCAATCATACTTTCATACTTTCTTTTGTACTAACTTGCTTTCATATCTTACGTTATAAAGAGCATTACGCCCTACATTCCTCGAGTATTATTAGGGCTCGGTACCCTCCTTCCTCGAGTATTATTAGGGCTCGGTACCCTCTTTCCTCGAGTATTATTAGGGCTCGGTACCCTCTTTCCTCGAATATTAGTAGGGTTCGGTTCCCTAGTTCCCGAATATTAGTAGGGTTCGATTCCCTCTTCGTTACCATACAACCATACATCATACTTCGAGTATTATTAGGGCTCGGTACCCTTTTCGTAACCATACAACCATACAACCATCCTTTCCTTCTTTTATTAACTTTATCACGTTCATACACATAAGCATACTTATCATACATACCTTATATATAGCGTTACAACCTGACAGTACGTGCAATATCCGAAGATCGTTCACGTACCATCAAGCAATCATTCATACATTTCACATTATTCACATAAGGCATACACTTATCTCTTAGGATAAGCATATTAACAAACATATTGAGTATGCACACAGCCCCGAAAACATAACACATAAATGGGGCTAGAAACTCGCCTGAATCCTGTTACGCTCTCCGTTAATCGTTATTCCCTTCTTGAGTTGTTCACGGCTAACTGTATAATATTTACATGTATCAATTAACTACTACTACTCATGTTGTATTTCTATCTTTATATAACCCACAACGAACGGGGGTCCGGGGGCAGCGGGGTCTAGGGGCGGCAGCCCATCGACCTCTGAATAATATGTTACTTAAAAGTTCAAGGGCTTATTTGTAATTAAATCATTCTTTTCTAAGTCCAGGGACTGTTCTGTCATTTTATTAAACTTTCTAGTTTGTTATTCAGTCTTTAACGAATTGACTTATCTTAGCGAACTGGTCATTTGTAACGAACTGAACCCTCTAACGAACTGGACCTCCGACGAATCCGTCCTTGTACGAACCAGTTCACATTGCGAATCAGTTCAAGTAACGAATTGGACCTTCTAATTCGTTATCTACTTTAACGAATGGCTATAACGAAATGGGGGGGGGGGTTAATTCGTTATCTTTTTCTTAACGAATCAAGACACGAACTAACGCTAGTTCGTTATCTTTCTTCAGCGAATCTACTTAACGAATCACCCCTAATTCGCTAAATTCCCGTTAGCGAACTAGGGTTAGGTCAGGGAATGTCAGAACATTCCCTGACATTCCCTTAACCTCGTATTACTTTTCCGGCGCCGCCTTTCCAATGCCGTCATTGCCGGAAAGCCGCCGGAAAAACGCGAACTCACGGGAAAAAACGATTTTTAACTCGTTTTTCACCGTTTTTCGCCCCGTTCGATCCAGATCTGAGCTAGGGTGATCCCTAAGCTCATCATAGGTTCGGTTTATACCCGATTCCACCCGGATCTCATGATTTAAACGGTTTAACGGTGTCGGCTCGTTGTTTCGCAACTTTATCTAACGGGTTAAGCTCATACAATATTAAACTATCGTTACCTCGGATCGGTGCTCGGTTTCCTTCTTGATTTCGGCTAGAGATAAAGAAGAACTAGAGAGAAATCTTAAGTGTGTGTTTTGGGTGGTGTATGGAATATGTGTGAATGAGGATTAAATGGATATTAAGGGTTTATATATTTATGGATCATGGGCTTAAGCCCATGGTCTTTCCTTCTTTCTTTCCTAACCCAAGTCCATAACCCATATTCATTTACCCAGCACTGGTCCAACTCGTATTCTATTTATCTAAACCGATAACGACCCACTATGAAATAACGAAATTTATTTTTATTATAATAACCGAAAGTAGGATGTTACACAATACCAGTCTCCAGAAACACTCGCACGATTCACTGGACCGAACAAATCCATATGAAGTCGTTCAAGTGGAGTATCAATGGAATTTAATAACTTAGATGGATGCGATTTCTTCTTTTGTTTGCCCTTTTTACAGGCAACACAGTGATCAGATAACTTAAAATTCTTTAACGACACTCCCTCTACCAGATCGTTTGCCATTAAATAATTCATCTTTCGAACATGTATGTGACCCATTCTTCGATGCCAAAGTACGGAGTCTTTCTCGGTTGCTTTCGAGACAAAACACGTTTCGATCGATGTAGATACTTTAGAATTCATATTCAAGACATAAATATCATTTGATCGTGATGATCGCATAACAACCATGTCCTCAAGAATCACATAACCCGGTTTCAGAATCAGACATTCTTTATCTGTAAATACTGTAGTGTATTGCTTATAACAGATTTGCGACACACTCAATAAATTATGGTCTACTCTATCACAATAGTTAAATTTCTCAAATATAATCTTCCCATTTGAAACATCACCTTCCTGTGTAATCATAACCCCAGAATTCCCATCAAACGCCACATAACCCCCTTGAATATTTCTCAAATTTGATAAGAGGTTGAGATTTCCAGTAATATGACGAGAACATCCACTGTCCATGATACAATTTTCACCAAAAATGGTCTTGGATGAACACTACACACAAACGAAAATGATTAGTTCAAAAAGGCAGCCCAGGCCTCAGTCTTTGGCACCTTTTGGTTTTCTTGAGAAAAGTTAACCTCAGTTGCATTCAATTGTTGTTCAGCAACTTGAGAATAAGTTACAGGTTTCTTAGACTTTCGTCTTAGATACGCAACTTGAACAACATTTGAATTAACATTTTTGCATAATGGTTCAGTAGGAATAAACTTAGGTTTAACGGAACCATGAGTTTCATTCACATGAACAACTTTTCGAGGATGTATGTTCGAAAACATAATATGAGTATCATCAGCACACGACACCGGTCGTTTCAGAATCTCCTTTACCAAAGGAATCGGTTTGGAATGATCCTTGATAAAAGGATGAAGATTCTGATAGTTCTTCTGGCCACAGTTTCTTACTACATGACCTTGTTGACCGCAAAGAAAACAACTTCGCATGTCAACATGATGATGTTGAAAATTTGTTGGAACATGTGACACGGATGATGACTGATGACTTACATTTTTAGTCATGCTTTTAGCAAAATCATCAGATAATTCAGATTTCTTTTTCAAGTAAAAATCTAAATTAGAACAGTTCGAAAAACTTTTCAATGTGTCTATCCCAGTTGACTTCACAAAGTTAATTTTCTTAGCTTATTTTAAAAATTGTTTTGCTTTAGTCAATGTGTCAGATGAAGCTGATGTTTTCGCATGAGCATATTGACGTTCAAGTTCACGAACCTGGGAGGTTTCATTGTAAAACACACTCTCATTGAGTTCAGGTTTGTTGATACTTATTGGAATGTCTTTTTCAGTGAACATTGTATCCATCCCCTTTAACTTAAATACACGAGCAGATGATGGCTTAAGTGCATTAGGATTTATAAAATGTAACAAATCCTCATCAGAAATTTTGGATTTTTCTGGTTTCTTAGCCTTCACTGTTTGACAAAAACATCTTGTTTCATCTTAGTTGTGTGTGAACCATAAACAGCCTCCTCAAATTCATAAGGTTCACACAGTATGTGATTAGAACTTGGAATGTTCTTGTTCTTGTGTATAATTTCCGGTTCAAACACATCCTCAATGATAACTTTGTCAACATTTTCAACAAAAACTTTGTTGCTTTGAACATGAGGTTTCTGAGAAACAGATTGGGTTTTAACAGTTTCAGACTTACTATGTTTAGAATTATCTGAAATCACAGGCTCTTTAAGAATAACATCTTCCTCAGTTGGAGCAAAAGGATTAATTTTATAATCATTATGAAATGGTGGTGGAATTTCAACAAAACCTATACCTTTCTTTGAATCTTTTTGTTTTCCAGAAACTTCAATAATTTCATTCAACAGAAAAGATGAATTTCAAAATTTACCCAATTTTTTTCCTTAACTCAAGAACCTCATTCTCAAGCTCGGTTATCTTTGAACGATGTTTCAAAATTTCTTGAAACTTTTGATCATTAATTGTCATTTTTACAGATAACTCAGATTTGAGATCATGATTACTTGTCGACAATGCTTCAATCTTTTCACGAAATCTCATTTGAGATTCAAGAGATTGTCGATAAGTATCTTTTAGAGATGCAATTTCTCTCACTAAATTGTCATTGTGATTCTTTAAAGATTCTAACTTAGGTTTGTTAGATTCACAGTCAGCACAATTTGCTTTAACAGATGAGGTAGCAGAAATAGAATGACTAACCTCATTTATCTTAGCCATGCATGCAAAGACTGTTGTAGGCTTGTCACAGGAATCATCAGAATCCGATCCAGAGTCATTATCAGAAGACACCTCACTTCCATGGAAATCTTGAGTCAACCCGAACAAAGCCAAATTAGCTTGATTATCGTTGCACAGTAATCGTTGTGACCAATCATCTCCATTAGCCAACATTGCTTGTGACCCAGAACTTGATGGTTTCTTTTCAGCATCATTACCTCGTGATGTTGAAGAGTTTGAACTTTGACCACGAGGACCATTATATTCCTTTTTCAGTTTGGCACATTCTTTTGCAAAAATGACCGAATTCTTGACAATTATAACATTTCACTTTCAACTTGTCAAATCCCAACTTCTTGTTTAGAGCAGGAAGATCTTTTCCAGTTCTTTGCATGAATCTTTTCACCTTTCAAACAATCATTGCCATGTTCCACTTTAAATCCATGATTTCTTAGTCATCTGGATCAATCTGATCATAGTCTTCATCAGTTAAATCACTAGTGGCAATTTTGCTACTAACCAGATTTTCATAAGACGTCATGAAAGCGGATAGAAAAGCAAAGTTTTGTTCAGCTTCTTGCATATTGACGTTTGGAGGTGATGAGTATTGATTTGCTGAAGATGAACTTCCTGAACCAGCAGAAACATTTGGTGATCCAGAATTACCAGCGGTATAAAAACATGCTCTAGGATCACTATAAATTGTTGTTTCATTCTCTTTTGCATTCTGTGTCAGAAAACAGTGATCGGTGAAATTGTTGAACTTAAAGGCATGCTACCACCATAAAAGGCAGGATCTTGACTTTCCTTGGATGACTTTTGACACTTGAGTTCATACTCACGAGCTTCAATCTTTTGTAAAAACTCACTTGCAGTCAAGTCTTCATTGAAATAGCTGTTTTCTATTAATACCATTAGAAAAGTAGAGTACGAACTTGGTAATGCACTCTTAATAGTATCAATCTTGTCTATCTCAGAAATTTCCATCTTCATTTTATCCATTTCTGCAATCAAGTGATTGAATCTCGTAGTCATCTCTTCAACTGTTTCACCTTTGAGTAAATTAAAGTTTCTGAATTGAAACTTAAGCATCACACTTTTGCTTTCAGCTGTATTTCCCATACTTCTCATTCGGATATGTTGAAACAAAGAGCACATATTTTAATACTACCCACTTGGTGAAATATATTTTCAAGTAAAGCCATAGTTAGAGTAGAATATGCTTTCGTCTCTACCTCTAGTGCCTTCTTTTCCTCTTGTGAGTATTGAGATATAGCTTTAGGTCTAAATCCGATAGTGTTCATCCCCAATCATAGGAACAGTATAAACTTCATCTAAACAAAATGAGCAATCAGGATGAACTGATCCTAGATGAGCAGGAAACCGAGGTTCCCATTTGGCAAAGTCACTGAACTTCATCAATCTTGGACATTTCGAATGTGAACCTATCTCGGTATCAAGTTGCAACATTTGTTGCATCAACATGTTTTAAGACGCTAATGCATACATACCGGTCATTGTTGACAAGTTTCCAAAATTAGAAGGTGTAACGAATTAACCAACAAATAAGATTAACGAATGAGAATTTTAACGAACTGTGAACAGTAGAATAACGAATAAATCTTAACGAATCAGAAGGTCAACGAATCAGAAAGTAAAGCTAACGAATTGACTAACGAAGTGGCTAACGAATTGATTAAGAAATCTTGACGAATTAAAAAGTATTCAGTAGCGAATTACTAAGAAAGACTTAGCGAAATAGATAACGAACCAGCTATAGTTGATTAGCGAATCAACTATAACGAATCAGGTTGTTACAACCGTTTGTAACAAACTCTGACACCTTATGCCACGTGGAAAAGGTTGTTATGACACAAATCCCAAAGTAGACGCATGTCACACGAATCAGTTAATCCAAATAACGAATTAGATAACACGAATCAACTATTGATGCGAACTGGCTAGTGAATCACTTGTAGTTTATTAGGAATCAACTAACTTAGATAACGTATCAAAGGAAACAAGATAGCGAATCACCATAAGGATGATAACGAATCATGTTCATCTTGGAATCTTTAAATCTTCAACAAAAGATTTCCAGAAATCTGAAATGATGAACACCAACCCAGAAACCCAGAAACTTAAAATTTGTAATACAATCTCGATACTAAACCAAATCACACAAATAACCAACCAAAACACTCGTAACTCGATCGCGAATCCAATACATCAAACCTTGTAATCAATTTCCTCTGATAACCAACGCAATTATACCAAATTACACCCCTTTTTCATCCTTAAACCAAAACCGATACCAAATCTACTCAAAACCAATTCCAACTCACAATACTTTACCAATACCTTTAACAACTAACATCCAATTTAAACCGACCATAAAACATTCAATTAACAATAATTTGATCCAAATTTGCTAAAAACAGAACACTATCAATCTAATATTCTAAATAAACACCAAACAAAGTGTAATGAGCCCCAACAGCTCTGATACCACTTGTTGGAACCCGAAATTATCAATCCAATAACAATTAACAGATCTCAGATCTGTTTATAATAGATTAATACCTTAACTATAGATCTAGCTCATAATTATCTTTGATTCAGTGTTGTATGCGTGTATGTATTATCAGTATGTATATAATAGTAATTGTATAATATTAGGATGAAGATTGAGAGAGAGAATCTGGACAGAGTTTCGTTAATTAGCTCTCAACAATTTTAATTAAACGTGAACAGTGTTTACTATATACAGAAGATAGGTCTGGTTCGCTAACATCCCCTAGCGAACCAGACGCTACTTCGTTACATACATAAATCAGACGAAACACCCCCTGATTCGTTAACATTCCCTAACGAATCAGGAGGGAATAAACTTAAGTCTTAGTTCGCTAACATCCCCTAGCGAACTAGACCCTACATATAACGAACTAAACAATAACTTAACTAATTATTACATTAAATATAAAACAAATACGTTAACGATAATTACTAAGACTCAAGACGCAAATCCGTGCATTAACATGTTGATACGTTAATTCCAAAACTTAAATTACTCTGAGATATGAACACCTATATATAGAAGATGGAGCTAATTAGTTACACATTCCGTAACGAATTAGACTCCACTTCGTTACATTACAAGAAAAGACGAAATACATAACGAACTACATACCATCCGTTAAACATCCTTAACGAATGGGAAGAACATTAACTTAACTGTCTAGTTCATTAAACACCCTTAACGAACTAGACTTACTGTAACGAACAAGACTATAATATTAACAACTCTTCCATTATAATAATAAAGGCAAAACAATAAATACAAAGACTCAATACGCAAAACCGTGCAATAACATACACCCTCGTCTTGAGTTCTTTGCCTTTAACTTATTTGAAACGCTTCGCTGCCAGTCCCCGTAGCTGTGAATTCCATGCTCGTGACAAACACGAACAACACGTTGAAACTGCATTGCTCGCTCATAGTCTTCACAACGCTCGATCAATATCTTATTCTTGAAGAGCACGTCATTGTCAGTCTCAGTCAAATTCACGAGCCACATTGGATCAATAATCTTAATCAGCTCGGTCTTTAAACCCTTTCCCAAAACAATAATGGCCTCATCAGTACGATTGTCATCAAAACAGCGGTTGAAAGATAAATACATATGTTGATTAAGCGTCTTGACTGGTACACGCTTCATCGTCTTTGGCGGTTTAACTTTAAGCACGAGCTTCCTCCAACCTTTTCTTGGATCTATCTCGTAAATATGTTTACGGATTGGAATTGCGGTTTAAATAATTTAAACCTGTGATTGACCTCGAAAAGTAAATGCTGATGGAACCATTCTGCTTGACGATTTCCCCCATGGTTAATGAAAGGTCGGTACGCAAGGGTCCGTACATCCCATCGCGGTAATGAGAGAACGTCAGTAATGTTTTCATAGTATTGAACGTTGTTCTCCCATTTGATGATACAAACTTTAAATCAGAATCGAAAAGCCATGAAATAATATCACCTTGAACTTTTGACACGACCTTGAAAGAAGTCATCTGATTAGATTTAGCGCGTGCAATGGCTTCCTGCTTTCGTTCTTCATCAACATATCTGTATGCATCGATAATCTTACGAGTTCTCTTGTTTCGATAAGCAAACCATCCTTGGATATTAGCAACAGTCCGATTTGGCTTCAAGTCAAATCTTGTTTCAATATTCTTACCCTTTGAAGTTTTCTCCAAGTGCTCCTCGGATGCTTTTAACATTTTCTTCAGTAAATACTGGAGCACCCTGATCAACATTTGAGTGTTGAAATAGATCAGGGTATTCCTCAGCCGTCACGTCCTCAATCTCATCCTCCTCATCTTCATAAATAAATGACGTGTTCATCTGAATCGTTGGATACTTCAAGATTTCCTTGTCATTCTCAACCTCCACATCATTCTCAGCCTCTAACATGTTCAGCTCATCTTCATTCAAACCCAGCAGTATAGAGATCTGCTCTCGTGTTAAGGACCTTTCCACAAACTGCCCCACTTCTATCTCATCAGCATTCACAATTCTTCTGACCACCCCCGTACCGTCAATAAATATAACAGTATTGGCTTTTATTGAATCAATGGGTTTAGCATTCGATGAGTCCTAATAAACAACCAACGGTTTGTTAACATCCCCAGCAACCCAGCTCGTACCTGCACCAGAGGATGAGCCGTGAGCTTGTTTCGGCTCACTTTCCCCTGCACCCGAGGCATCTGGATCCTCTTCATCATTTCTAAGCTTCTACAATGCATCATCTTTACAAGTAAGCTGCAGAATCAGATCCTCTTGTTCTTTAATCTTCACCCCCTGAGACGTAACAATCTCACGAAGGGCCTTTGTTTCCTTTTGACAGAACGAGATGTAGCCCATCAACTTTCTTTGATTTTCCAATATCCGATCCTGAGCTAGACGATCAGCAGCCATTTGATTTTTATACAGATGAACCAGACTCAATAGCATATTCATCTATGTCTCATGTGGCATAGCATGAAAGGAGGAAGGCACTGGCTGTACAGGACCTTGAGGTCGATTAAGCCTCATAAATGAAATATCCATAGGTGGCGGAGGCATCATCGTTGGTGTTGGTGAAACCACCGATGTAGCTGTAGTAGGCCTTCGCAATGTAAGTAGGACGGATTGTGGAATCATGCCAAGCTGAAAATCTGATGTGAGTGTGGTCGTCCATGTAAGTTACGGGGTGCTAGTAGTAAGCGGCACCACCGGTCTTTGAGGAGCGGACGACCTTGGAGGTTGAAATCCAAATGAAACACTAGCACCAGCTGTCACACGACATTTAGATGACCCTTCACCGGCCACCTCTTTCCCTTTCTGTTTACATTGAGTAGCTTGAGCAGCAACTGCCTCAACCTCATCTTATCGTTGTCCCTCATCATCATCACCATCATAATTATCATCACCACCATCACCATCGTTCCCACCTGGACCTTCTTGACACTCAGAATCTGAATCGTCGTGGATCCAGCGATCTTCAGAAGGACAACATAATCAGGATTGGCTAGATGACCAATCAAGCGCTTATTTCGGGATGTGGATCCTTTTTATACGTCTTCATACGCCTGATGGTATCAACCTTCATGTGTTCCAATGGAAACACATCATCAACTACATCTTGATCATTCACCAAGTTTGGAATCAAATCTTGGATGATAAAAAATAATCTCAGAGAATTTCTTGCGTCGATTCACCACAAGACAATTCTCTTTTAGATGATAAAAAATAATCTCAGAGAAGTTGAAGGTGTTGTTTAAAATCAACGCGACAAAAGCTGATTGTAACATGATGCGACACTCATCAAAGCCACCCTTTCGTCCACCAAGGCAATGTATTAATACATGCAGTAGATACTTGTATGTGGGACACAAGTATGCCTTGTTGTTCATGGACATGTCAAGATCACCAACGTAAAACACACGATTAAATAGTCCTCTAGTCAACCCTTTGTCAAATTCCCATGGATTATCCATGTTATCCCCAAACTATAGAACCCGACGGATCATACCATGAGTAATCATGATAGACTATCCTTGGACTTCAGCTACTAAATGATTCTCGGACTCGATGTAGCGTGCTAAGTTCCAAAAAGGACGAACAATGCGGAAATGAACAGTCGGACTCGCCGTTACAGCATAATGAATGGGTGAACGTCTGATAAAAGCTAGTAATTCCCCAAACACATCTTCGTCAGCAAAGTTCGTACCGACAAAAGCACAAATGTTATGTTTCTTGTCGTACGAGAGCAACGGAAGATCTTGTTCTTGTTGTTGTTGTTGTGGCTCAGCAGAAGGAGGATCTTGATCCATATTGTCAGCCATAACTGATAATACATAAACCCGAGATTTAGTAAAACGAATAAAACATAATACTAAAATAAATTAAAAAAATAATATTATAATAATTTATAATATTAATATGAATTGTATTTATAAACTTTAATAATAATAATATATGATAAATATATTTAATTTTATAATTAATTTAAAATATGTCATTCATTAATTAGTCTGATTCGTTATAACGAAATGGTGGTTCGTTATAACGAATTGACTAATTCGTTATCAAGTAAATAATGCGAATTAGATCTAACGAATCAGGAGTGAAAGAATAACGAATTAAATCTTGATTCGTTATAAATTATGATGAACATACTGATTTGTTTGATCTTTGTAACGAATTGGATACGAATTAATTACAATTCGTCACATCATAACGAATGGTCCTTAAAAGGCTTAAGGATCTCCGCAACACATCGTATTATGATTCGTATTGTCCATTTGGACCAAATCATGGTTTAACTTAGGTAACTAGTAGTTCATATAGATAACTTAAAATCGATTATATAATCGATCAATTAACCCTCAATTAACCCTTAAAACCGACTTTACCTTACGATTCAGAATTGATTACCAAAATAGGGTTTCGTTAAGGTTGAATTTTTCTGAAAAAATTGGCCATAGTGCCTTTGCTTAATTGAGAAGAAAGTGAATAGTGAGACAAATAGGTTTCACGAATCCCTATTAGTCACATCTTGACAAAGTTTCCAAGGTAGCGAATCATCTTATTCGTTTAAATTTGAAATAACGAATCAGTTGATTCGTTATCTTAATTGTTACATGTGACAAACGAACTTAAAATTAATTCATTAATAATTAACACGAATAAATAACGAATTAGCAGTAATTCGTGCTTGATTTGTTAAGTTATGTATAACAAACTAAAGTCATTCGTTATAGAGTGGGGGAAGCGAATTAGGTTAACGAATTGACTTGTAATTCGTTATAGATGACCCCAATTCGTTATCCTTAAATAACGAACTATATTTATTTAATTTAAATTGAATAAATAAATCAATTAAATAAAGAATACTAAAATTAATAAATAAATCAATGAAATCCCGTATCCCGATGATCAAATACCTTAACGTGTTTTACGATCAAACACTTAACTTAAAATTGAATTAAATATTAAATTTGAATTAAATAATATGTAAATGAAAAAGAAAAATCTTTTTGGTATTTTGCATTTTTGTTTCAAAATAATTACAAGTAAAATATCCGAAAAATTTAAACTTAAAACAGAAAAATGTTTTTGTGTTTTTGTATGATTTTTCAAAAGCAAGTACATATTTTTGGATTTTTGGTGAGTTTAAGTAGAGAATCATATTGACCAAATTGCCCTTCCATCACAGTTTTATATTTCAGCGATATTGTGACTAACGTTAAGTTGGCCATTGATATTGTTGTTCACTTAAATCTTATAACAAAGTTTCAAGCGTTTTTGTGATATTATTAAGTGATCAATTAGAGCACGGAATATTAGAAACTATCAGCATCTAATCTCGGTTCAAGCTTAATTTGATTTTTACCAAATCACCCCAACTTGACTTAAACCATTATAATGTCGATCAAAATTTGAATTTATATAAATTTTTTAGCAATGCATCAAGTTTCCTTTACTGTGAGTGAGTATGCACGAGTCCATCTGTCGGCTTACATACATTGTATCCCCTGAGATCCGTTTCTTACTGGTATTGAGACGCGCGCAAGGGATGAACAAATGTATGACTAATAGCGGATTTTGATCAAGTCAGTAGTTTAGTTTGTACGATGTACATCAGTGATCAAATTTAATGACTTTGGGTTTTCTCTAAAATAGATTGAAATATTCATGCATATGAATACCCAGATGATTAAGCCGCATAAAGACTCACAGTGTCCAGAATCCTAACGCTTGTTATTTGCTTTATTTTATTTTTGGTGATCAGATAAATATAAGGCTTGAGTATGACAGGCTATTACATTTCTGCCATCCTTACCGAGATTTTTGGTAGAGACTAACACCTTTTTTAATTTGGCGTTTCTTTATGCTTATTTCACATACTTTACTCTAATGGCTTTTTAAAAACCTATCAATGCACCAATACAATTAAGCACTCAGTCTTTTAAGCTTATTTCTTTCTAGATATGGGGTCAAATGATCAATGTACTATCATTTTATCTTCTTGCTTCAAAACTCAATTTTTGAGGAGCATAAAATAAATTCAATCGCCCCAGTCACTTTTAGTCTATAGATTAATGGCTATCCTATCAATCTACAAGTAGATAACAGGACCAAAACATGCAAGCATGTTCCATAAACTTAAATAACTGACATAATTTTCAGCGGAAGAATAAGTAATACACATAACAATCGCCCCAACTACGTTCCATTTTCAGGTAAATGGCTATCCTGAACATTTACGAGCAAATATCAGGACCAAACATATACACGTATATGTCCGTGAAATGTAAGTAATTGACATAATTTTCAGCGAACGTATGCAAAAAATCTTTTTGGATTTTCTCTTTACATACTTAAAAACACAATCTTTTTGTCTTTTTCAATTTTTTATAAAACAAATTAAAACTTCACAATCTTTTTGGCTTTTTCAGATATGTCTATACATACGAGAAATTCACAATATTTTTGTCTTTTCAAAATTTTTAGAACAAAAAGCACAATATTTTTGTCTTTTTTAAATTTTTTAAATGTTTTTGGTTTTTCTCTTTACAAACTGAAATCACAATATTTTTGTATTTTTCAATTTTCACCCCGTAAAACCCAAAACATAAACAAAGTAAAAACAAAAATAAAATAAAAATAAAGTAAAATAAAAAAGCAAGTTAAGATAGTCATACTTGTTGAAGGACATCAGCAAGTGTCTTCAGACAGTTTAAACCAAGTAAAAATTTAAAACGAGTTTTGTCAAATGCCTTGGTAAACAATCTGCTCGTTGAAAATCTGTGTGCACTTTTTCGATATCGATTAGTTTCTTTTCAAAACAATCTCGTATGAAATGATATCGAATCTCAATATGTTTAGTTTTAGATTGTTGTACAGGATTCTTGGTGATACTAATGGCAGCAGAGTTATCAATAAGAATTGGAGTAGTAAGAAATTTCAAACCGTAGTCCAGCAGATGTTGTTATATCCATAAAACCTGTGAACAGCAACTCGAGGCTGCCACGTATTCTGCCTCTACGGTTGAAGTTGAGACCGCTGTCTGCTTCTTACACTGCCAGGAAACAAGCCGGCTTCCCAGAAATTGACAACCCTCGGAAGTCGATTTAAAGTTGATCTTGCAACCTCCATAGTCCGAACCAGAAAACGCAGTAAGTTCAAAGTTATCGTCCTTGGGATACCATAACCCGATGTCAGGATTACCCCTTAGATACTGAAGTATACGTTTAACCGCTGCCAGGTGAATCACTCGGGGACTTGATTGATACATAGCACACAAACAAACTGCAAACATAATTTCAGATCAAGAAGCAGTTAAATACATTAAAGAACCAATCATAGCACGATAAATGGTAGGATCAACAGTATCCTCAAATTCATCCGGTAATAAATTGTGACCCACGGGGAGAGGAGTTGGAGGGGTTTTTCCGGCAGTTATCTTGAATCGGCTCAAGACATCATTCACATATTTTGTCTGATGAATGAAGATTCCTTTGTCAGACTGGTGAACCTGCAACCCTAAGAAAAAGTTCATCTCTCCCATAGAGCTCATCTCAAACTTCATTTGCATAGACTTCTCGAAATACTTACACCGCTTGTCGTTAGTTGAGCCAAAGATAATTTCGTCGACATATATCTAGATGAGGAGCATATCATCACCAAAATATTTATAAAAGAGAGTGCAGTCAACAGTTCCTCGCTTGAAGCCGTTATCAGTCAATTGGTCGGCAAACGTGCCATACCAAGCCCTCGGGGCTTGATGGAGACCATACAGGGCCTTGTTTAATCAGTAAACACGGTCCGAATAATCAGGATCTTAGAAGCTAGGAGGTTGTAAAACAAACACTTCTTCATGCAATCACCAAAAGTTATCGTCCTTGGGATACCATAACTCGATGTCAGGATTACCCCTCAGATACTGAAGTATACGTTTAACCGCTGCCAGGTGAGTCACTCGGGGACTTGATTGATACCTAGCACACAAACAAACTGCAAACATAATGTCAGGTAGAGAATCAGTTACATACATTAAAGAACCAATCATAACACGATAAAGGGTAGGATCAACGGTATCCTCCAATTCATCCTGTGATAAATTGTGACCCGCGGGGAAAGGAGTTGAAGGGGTTTTTCCGGCAGTTATCTTGAATCAGCTCAAGACATCATTCACATATTTTGTCTGATGAATGAAGATTCCTATGTCAGACTGGTGAACCTGCAACCCTAAGAAAAAGTTCATCTCTCCCATCGAGCTCATCTCAAACTTCGTTTGCATAGACTTCTCGAAATACTTACACCGCTTGTCGTTAGTTGAGCCAAAGATAATGTCATCGACATATATTTGGACGAGGAGCAGATCATCACCAAAAGATTTATAAAAGAGAGTGCAGTCAACAGTTCCTCAATTGAAGCCGTTATCAGTCAGATGGTCGGCAAGCATGCCATACCAAGCTCTCGGGTCTTGATGGAGACCATACAGGGCCTAATTTAATCGGTAAACACGGTCCGGATAATCAGGATCTTCGAAGCTAGGAGGTTGTAAAACAAACACTTCTTCATGCAATTCTCCGATGAGAAACACACTTTTCACATCCATCTGATAGACCTTGATATTCTTATACGCTGCATAGGCCAAGAAAATAAGTATAGCTTCCAATCGAGAGATAGGAGCATACACTTCGGTGTAGTTAATGCCTTCTTGCTGATGAAATCCTTGAACAACAAGTCTTGCTTTATTTCGAACAATCACCCCACGGTCATCTTTTTACACTTAAATACCAACTTCGTAGGAATCGGCTTCTTCACTCTAGCAGGTTTATCAATAAGATCTCATACACCCAATCATTGAAATTGTTGCAGTTCTTCTTGCATTGCCTCTACCCAAGATGTTTCAGCAATAGCCATACGAACATTTGACTGTTTAACTTGAGAAAGAAAGCAAGTGTATTTAATCAGATTTATCACTCCAGAAGTATGCATAGCGGCATAAACACATAAAATATGATCATCACTAGATTAAGGAATCTGATGATGTGTTTGCACACCTACATCAAGATCACCATTAATGTTTTCTTGCGGATGATAAGAATGAATCTGAAGAGTCGGATTTTCAGGCACAACAACTGTTTCAGATAAATTAGTGATATTCTCCTCAGCATCATGAGATGATTCACCAGTCTCATGTGTTTTAGGAAGAGGATCTGAGGAGGAGTCAACAAAATGACCATCATCAGATGAGATCGAAACCACATCAGATGTATCAGGGAGATCATCTTGAGATGCATCAACATAAATAGGACTAGAAGCTCTTCGATTTAAGAATTGATCTTCAAAGTAAGCACGCACCAAGTCTTCATCTGGTTGCTCAGTTAGTCAAGTGAATGAGTCAAATAAACCATCATAATTGAACATCCAGTCGGGTCCTTTAGCTTGAGGAGGTGTAGTGTACCTTTGGCAATCAACATGGTACCATTCTTCAACACATCCCGATGTAAAATTAAATACCCTTTTCTTAGGTGATGCATATCCTAAGAAATACCCTTCAACAGCTTTCTCATCAAATTTACCTAAATATCTTTTCAACATAGTACACAGACACCCAAAAGGCTCCAAGTACTTCAAGTTAGGTTTTCTATTGTTTAACAGTTCATAACTTGTCTTCTTAAGCTTCTTTACAGTCAAAACTCAATTAAGCGTATAGCAGGCAGTATTCACAGCCTCGTTCCAGAATTGAACGGGAAGCTTAGAATCTGCAAGCATTGTTCTAGCTGCTTCAATCAAAGTTCTGTTTTTCCTTTCAACAACACCAATCTGTTGTGGTACATAAGGTGCACTGTATTCTCGATGAATTCCTTTTTGAACACAAAAGAAATCCAATACAGTGTTTTTAAATTCAGTACCATTATCACTTCGAATTCTCCTCACTTTTTGCTTGTATAGTGATTCGATCTTAGTGATTAAATTTTGAACTAGAACAGGTGTTTGATCTTTCGAACTCAAAAATAAAACCCATGAATATCTTGAATATTCATCAGTAACTACAAGACAACACCAATCCACAGCGATACTAGCACGATTCACTGGACCGACCAGATCCATGTGAAGTCGTTCTAAAGGATTATCAATGGAATTGAATAACTTAGAAGGATGTGACTTTTTCTTCTGTTTGCCTCTCTTGCAAGCAACACAGTGATCAGGTAACTTAAAATGTTTCAAAGAAACACCATCGACCAAGTCATTTGCCATTAAATAATTCATCTTTCGAACATGAATATGACACATCCTACGATGCCATAGAATAGCGTCCTTATTAGTTGCTTTAGAGAAGAAACATGTTTCAATTGATGTAGATACCTTAGAACTCATATTTAAGACATAAATATCATTCGATCGAGGTGATCGCATGACAACCATATCTTCAGGAATGACATATCCCGGTTTTAGGATAATGCACTCTTTGTCAGTGAATACGATCGTGTACTTTTTGTCACAAATTTGCAACACACTTAATAAATTATGATGAACTTTGTCACAGTAGTTGACTTTATCAAACGTGATGTGTCCATTTGAAACTTCACTCTCTTGTGTTATCATACCCCCATAATTTCCAGCAAAAGCAACATACCCCCTTGAATATTTCTAACAATTGTTAAGAGGTCGATTTCCAGTAATATGACGAGAACATTCATTGTACATTATCCAGTTATCACCAGATACGGTCTTGGATGTACCCTACACACAAATTGAAAGTGATTAGTTCAAAAAGGCAGCCCAGGCCTCAGTCTTGGGCATCTTTTGAGTTTCATGAGAAGAATCAAATTTAACAGGATTCAATTGTTGTTCAGCAACTTGGGAATAAGTTACAGGCCTTTTAGACTTTCGTCTTAGATAGGTAGCTTGAACGACATTTGAGTTCACATTCTTACAAATTGGTTCGGTTGGAACAAACTTTGGTTTTACATGAACATATGTTTCATTCACATGAATCACTTTACGTGGATTCACATTAGAAAACATTATGTGAGCTTCATCATCAAACGACAAAGGTCGTTTCAAAATCTCCGTTATCACAGGAACCGGCTTTGATTGGTCCTTGACAAAAGGATAAAGATTTTGAGACTTCTTATGTCCACAATTTCTTACCACATGACCTTGTTGAACATAAAGAAAGCAACTTCTCATGTTCACATGATCATGTTGAGATTTGGTAAAAGCTAATGCCACAGAAGGTTGATGACTCACATTTTTAGTAAAACTCTTGACCAAATCATCAGACGACACAGATTTCTTTTTCATGTAGAAATCAAGATTAGAGCAGTTTGAAAAACTTTGAAATGTGTCAGTTCCAGTTGATTTCACAAAATGAACTTTCTTAGCAGATTTTAACAGTTGCTTTTCTTTAATCAATGGGTCTAATGTGTTTGATGTTTTGGCACAAGTAAACTGACGTTCAAGATCTTGTATCTTGGAAGTATCATTGTGAAAGACACTTTCAATCAATTCTGGTTTGATAATACTAATCGGAATGTCTTTCTCAGTAAACATTGTGTCCAATCCTTTTAACTTAAACACACGACCAGTAGACGGTTTACATGCAACAGGATTGATGAAACGAAACAAATCCTCATCCGAAATCTTTGGTTTTTCAAATTTCTTTGCTTTAATCTTGTGTCTCCTTTTTCACTTGAGTTGTATTTGAACCATACATAGCTTCCTCAAATTCATGAGGCTCACATAAAATGTGATTCGGACATGGAATGTCCTGATTTTTGTGTAAATTTATGGTTCAAATACATCCACAACGAGTATTTTCTCAACATTATCTTCAACGAAGACCTTTTTGCTTTGAATATGAGGTTTTTGTTTGATGATTGAACAGTCACATTGTCATTTTTAGCAATTTTAGAATTTATGCCAACAATCGGTTCAGTAACAACATTTTCTTCTTTTCTAGCAAAAGGATTTGCTGTGTAATCGTTGTGAAACGGTGGTGGTATTTCAACAAAACCAATAACCTTCTTTGAATCTTTTTGTTTACCAGATACCTCAATAATTTCATTTAGCAAAAATGAAGAGTTTCTAAATTTGCCCAATTTATTTTTCAACTCAAGAACCTCATTTTCAAGTTCGGTTATCTTGGAACGATGTTTCAAGATTTCTTGAAATTTTTTATCATTAATTGTCATTTTGACAGACAATTCAGCCTTAAGATCATGGTTACTAACAGACAATGCTTCAATTTTCTCCCTAGATCTCATTTGAGATTCTAACGATTGTCTATAAGTATCCTTAAGTGAAGCAATTTCTTTTACCAAACTGTCATTATGGCCTTTCAAAGTTTCTAACTTAGGTTTATTTGTCTCACAAGTAACACAAGACACATTAGCAGACAACTTAATAAAGTTAGAAGAAGAAGGACTAACCTCATCGATCTTAGCCATGCACGCAAATGTAGTTGGCTGCATAGGACATGAATCATCAGAGTCTGAATTAGTGGCAATGTCAGATGATAACTCATTCCCACTTCATCTTGAAATCTTTCATGTGTCTCAAACATAGCCAAATTTGCTTGATTTTCATTCCATAATAACCGTTGAGACCAATCAGTTCCATCAGCAGCAGAAAGTAAGGCTTGTGATCCCGAAGCAGACGGTTTACCACCAGATGGTTTGTCAGCATTATCACCCTTTCGCGGTCCACTATATTCTTTCTTCGGTTTATCACTCTTTTGCGAAGTGACCAAATTCTTGACAGTTGAAACACTTGGCTTTTAGCTTATCAAACCCAATCTTCTTGTTCAACGCAGGTAAATCCTTACCAGTTCTTTAAATAAATTTCTTCACTTTTCTCACGATCATCGCCATGTTCTACTTAAGATCCATAAGTTCCGAATCATCATGGTCTACTTGATCATAATCTTCATCAGTGAATTCACTTGATGCAATTTTACTACCAACCATATTCTCATACGAAGTCATAAAAGCACAATGAAACGAAAAGTTATATTCGGCTTCTTTGATGTTCACATTCGGTGGTGGAGTAAAGTTGTTTGAAGAAGAAGATCCACCATAATTCCCATTGTTTCCAGTATAACCAAATTCCATAAAACAGGCATTCGGATCACTACAAGACGAAGATCTCACATTGGCATTTTGTATGAGAAAAGCAGTGATTGGAGCAGTAGTGCTACTTAAAGGCATACTACCTCCATAGAAAGATGGATCATCTTTTGATGATTTTTGACACTTTAAATCATATTCTCTTGCTTTGATCTTTTGCATGAACTCTGAAGTAGTCAAATCTTCATTTTTGAAATAATTATTTTCTTTCAACACCATAAGAAAAGTAGAATATGATGCAGGCAAAGCATTCTTCACCGTATCAATCTTATCAGATTCACTCGGTTCCATTTTCAATTTAAACATCTCAGCGATAAGATGATTAAACCTTGTAGTCATTTCTTCTGTAGTCTCTCCTTTCAACAAGTTAAAGTTTCAAATTGAAATTTTAACATTACCTTTTTGCTTTCTTCAGTATTTCCCATACTTATTATCTTAACATGTTGAAATAATGAAGCAGCGATCTTAATACTTCCAACTTGATGGAATATATTATCAGGTAAAGACAGAGTAAGAGTAGAATACGCTTTTATCTCAATCTCTAAGGCTTCTTCTCTTCTTGGGAATATTGTGAAAATGCCTTAGGAGTAAAACCAATAGTCTCATCACCAATCATAGGCACAGTATAAACTTCATCGAGGCAATAGGAACAATCAGGATGAACAGAACCAAGATGAGCACGAAAATGTGGATCTCATTTTGCAAAATCACTAAACTTCATTAAACGAGGACATTTGGAATGGATCCAATTTCTGCATCGAGATGCAACATCTGTTGCATGAGTGCGTTCTGAGAAGCTAACGTATAGTAACCAGCCATTTTTGTAAATTAACAAACAATCAAACTTCAAAGGTTTAAAATGAAAATTTTTCTAACGAACTGAAAATAACGAATCAATTGTACGAATTGATTGTTCTCTGAGTAACGAACAAGGAACAATACCAAACGAATTAGCTTATGACGAAGTTATAACGAATCACTTAACGAACTGGGTTAACGAATCAGATCAAGTTGAGGAATCAATCTCACGAATATGATTAACGATCAAAACTTACCAGAACGAATCAAAGTAATGAATCAATGATTCAAGGTGACGAATCAAGGTAGCGAATCAATGATTCAAGATAACGAATCAAGGAACACGAAGTAGCTACAGTTGATAACGAATAAACTACAGTTAATTAATGAATCAAGTTGATAAAACGGTTCTAACAAACTTTGCCACGTGGCACAAGTTTGTTAGAAAATGAGTTAACGAATCAGACCACGTGTCTGACGAACTAAGTAAAACGAATTAGAATTGATAACGAATTAATCTAACGAATTGAAGATTATAACGAATCTTCAACCAAATGATGAAGATCTTCAAATCTTCATCATCAATTTCCAGGAATCTGGAAATCTGATGAACACACACAACCAAACCAAATCCGTAATACTCCCTAAATATAACACCAAATCATACACCCAATAGCTCAAATTACTAGTACACAAATTTAACCAATTCCGAACACAATTTAGTCAAACACACACTCTGTTTCGCACTAACTCTGATCCAAACACACGCAACTTAGATCCATTCCAATTATCAATTCCACTCAACCACACAATCGGTAAACCTTACTAACCACAAATTCACATCAAATCAGTCCATTAACACTTAATTCAGATTCAATTCAAACTAATTCTACAGTAAACTAAATAAACACAAACTTATGTATATAATCCATCAATTATCAATCTATAATACCATATCAAGAGCAATTCAAACACCGAAAGCTCTGATACCACTTGTTTGAACCTTAGATCTAAATATAATTAGCAGATCTAAGATCTTAATACGATTAACAGGATCTAGTTCATTGATTACTCACGGTGTATATAGTTATGTATATATATGATATATTAGTAGTATTAGGTGTATTATGTAATAGCTTAACGAAGTTTGGATCGAGAGAGAAAACGGACAGAGTGTTGATACGTTAATTCCAAAACTTAAATTACTCTGAGGCATGAACCTCTATATATAGAAGATGGAGCTAATTCGTTACACATTTCGTAACAAATTAGACTCCACTTCGTTACATTACAAGCAAAGACGAAATACATAATGAACTACATCCCATTCGTTAAACATCCTTAACGAATGGGAAGAACATTAACTTAATTGTCTAGTTCGTTAAACACCCTTAACGAACTAGACTTACTTTAACGAACTAGAATATAATATTAATAACACTTCCATTATAATAATAAAGACAAAACAATAAATACAAAGACTCGAGACACAAAACCGTGCACTAACACTAATTGCATTAATTAATTAATTAATGAGATCGATCCATTAGCTCGAACCGGCCCCACCTTCCCGACTCATAAGTCGATTCGGGAAATAACTCTAACATTCATATCATGCAATCATTTGAGCTTGCTTTGTAACATACAAAACATTTATCATCATAGCCTCCAAATAAAGGCGACACAATAGTCATTCTTGATGCAAGGTAAGGTACATAGTAATAAGGTAAATGTGTCATGGCTGCATAAAGCATCACATTAAAGACCAATGTGATTCATAAAATTAACTCGGACTATAGTCTTTACAACAGTAGTAGGAACTACAACAAATGAACACAGATGGCGGCAGATAACATCCCCGTCGGTCTTCGCCACCGGGGTTTACAAAATGTAACGTGGAAATAGAGGAATCAGAGTCGTGATGAAAGCGGAGAAAAAAATGTGCCAAAATAGACTGTCATATTGTTGACATCACAATACACCTCTGCCAGAAACCGGGTGGTGCTGGAAGCCTCTAACTAAATCATCGATGGATGAAGACTATGGTGGCGATTGTAGATCAAAGGTGGTTGTTGCATGAGTATGAAGAGACAAAAGCGATGAGAGAGAAGGAACTAGGTATCTAAACATGCAGAGGGCAATAACACGTATAAAAGCTCATTATCACATGTACCACTCTAACCACGATAGAAAATGTACAACATATCATGTTGGAGAAACAACTATTCAAAGCGTTAAATGGAAGGAATCGTGAAACTGTGAGTATCAAGTAATGCTAAATTGTCGCTATCTAGTCAAAAACACTTATAATCAGTTCCTAATCACCTAAGCAACCTAGGGTAAGTAGGGTGTCGAACACAAAGAGTATGTGGTCACTACAAATGGTGTAAACAAGTTTACGAAATTATGAAGTATGAATGGTAGTGCTCATCACACAAGTAAATAAGGTTAAGTTTTAATATTGCATAAACACTTTATCAAAATCAAGCAATTAATAAAAGTAAATCACACCCGGGGTTCAAGTATATGCATACAAATAGTAATCACATGCATCCTAACAGATTAACTATCATTGATTAACAAAGACTGACTAACGAACTAAACCTTAGGCACCAATAATCGCTAACACACGACACTGGTTATCAAACAATCCCTACCAGTGTGACTCAACTAAGGGCAATTGCATGCTTCATTGAATTTAACTAGTCAAAACAGTCCTAAGAGCAATTATTATAGCAACCGACAAACTAATCGTTCTGATCAACGTAAACCTAAACCGACTGAATGCACAACAATTCTAAACATCAATACTCATAGATTAATCAATAATAGTTACAAAGTATTCGTTCTTTGTACATGAGAAAACTGAAAATAAAACAAACTTTACATCCCGGGTATGATTCGGAGAAGACTTGCCGAGCATCGTCATCGTTAGATCCTCAATTATGATGAGGAAGGCCATTATGAATGATCAAAAGATTATTGGTAGCCCTGTAATTCACCCAAAATCGCCTAACAGCTGCTGGAAGTCGTAATGATGGTTTAGGGTTCGTCAAATAGAAGACATAGATTAAAACTCGTTTTTTCCCGTTTTTTATGTCCATCACGATATGCGATGGCCATATGACCATCTCATCGTGTATCGCGACCTAAGAAAACCTCATATTCAGATTCCTATCGTTGAGAAACCCAAAATTCATATATTAGGGCTCCCATAACTCATTTTCTAGACCATTACATGCCCGTTTTACTTTTTGGTCGCGTTTTGTCAACCCATCTTGTTCAGTTTTAGCATCGGCTTATGATTTCTCATCCATACTCTTCCCAAATCCTTGTAACACTTCCCAACACAACAACAGAGGCGGTACTAAGGGTAGAGCCTTTGTCATTGGATCGGTCCAGGCCCGCAGCGATCCGAACGTGTTTTGCTTCTATTTTGTTTGACACTGTAGCTAATAGAAGTTTTGTGTCGAAAGCTTTTAGTAAACTGTTAGTCTTAACTCCGACATTGTTAGATGCTAATTCCTATGTCTAATTAGTCGATGGTAAGTCTATAGAAACAACACATGTACTAGTGGGATGTAAGTTGAAACTGTCAAGCCATACCTTCGATATCGACCTCATACCCTTTACACTTGGTAGTTTCGACGTTTTTGTCGGCATGGACTGGCTATCCGAGAATAGAGCTGAGATTATATGCCATGAAAAGATAGTTCATATCACTACTCCTTCAGGCGAAACCATCTCAATACAGAGCGAGAAGAGCGGCATGACTACTAGCATCATCACACTCATGAAGGCACAGAAATATTTACGAAAGGGTCATCCGGCGATTTTAGCTCATGTTATTGAGAAACTCGCGGAGGAGAAGCGGACCAAAGACATACCGATTGTGCGAGATTTTCCGGAAGTCTTCCCGGAAGATTTGTCAGGACCCCCACCCATTCGACAAGTGGAGTTCCCAATCGACTTAGCCCCCGGTGCGGCACCCATAGCACGAGCCCCGTATCGGCTCGCACCGGCGGAGCTTCAGGAGTTGTCCACTCAATTACAGGACTTGTTGGATAAAGTTTTCATCCGACCCAGCTCATCACCATAGGGATCCCCTGTTCAATTTGTTCGAAAGAAACACGGGACTTTCCGCATGTGCATCGACTACCTGGAGCTGAACAAGGTGACAGTCAAGAACCGTTATCCCCTACCCCGAATTGATGATATATTCGAACAGCTTCAGGGATCGAGTTACTACTCGAAGATCGATCTGAGATATGGTTACCATCAATTAAGAGTGCGCGAAGAAGACATCTCAAAGACGGCATTCAGAACTCGGTACGGTCACTATGAGTTTTCGGTTATGCCTTTTGGCTTAACCAATGCACAAGCCGTATTCATGGACCTCGTGAATAGATTATGCAAGGCGTATCTCGACAAGTTTGTCATTGTTTTTATTGAAGATATCCCCGTCTACTCCAAGGAGAAGACCGATCATGAAAAACACCTAAGGCTAATCCTGGAATTACTAAAGAATGAACAATTGTACGCTAAGCTCTCTAAATGTGAATTTTTGCTTCGCGAGGTTCACTTCTTAGGAAATGTGATCAATGAGAGTGATTATTGATTCTATGATGTATTAGGTCGAGTCTAGTTTCTAAAGAGTTTGATTTTGTAATTTTTAGACGTGCGGAAGTTAGTTTTTATTAATTTTTTATTTCAAATCTTTTGCGCAAGTCTGATTCGGGAAGCCTTCTTGTAGGCTGTTTTGTAAATAGTATATCTAATAAACGACAAGACCAACTGAGTTGATTCCACTTCAGGAAGTTAATGATTTGAGTGTGGAATCTAACCCAATTGGCCTTGAATTAATTGGATTTAGCATGTAACAGTAATAGTAAAGAACGTTTTGTCGCGCATGATAATGACTGTTGTGTGCTTACTGTGTTGTTTTGATTCTTGTGAGAAAACCGTATGTAATAAAAATATAATAAAAATATTTTTAGAAACCTAACTCACGTGGGCGTTGGTGATGAATTTTTAGTGATTTTATCCACATGTATGGTTAGTGAAATAGAGTAATCTTAACGTGTTAAAATCTGTCTCGGTAACTTAGCTGCTGAATTCTTTGATTTAACATGAAAAGTGATTATTTGACCGATGTTTGCTTTGTGTTTGACATATTTTCCCTTGTAGTGGATATTTTACTAATGATGTATCGTAGTAACACTTAACACTATACTTGTTCAAACATGTAACTTATCACCAACGTGTTTGTCGAGTCGCACTTGTTTCACAAACGTAACACGAACACATCTCATGCATAACTTTTATGTGTCGAGTCTAGAGACTCACTTGTAGTTCAAACACTTAGAAATCTCATTTTTGTTTTTAGAGCACTAGTGAGGATTTCTGTTACACACACTTTTCTCTGATTTTTGATAACTTTGCAAACAGTGAGTTTCACGGCCCCTTTTACTCTTTAACGTTTTTATTAGGGGGAGATAACATACTCCAACGCTTTAGATTTTGTTTATACATTATATATCACTTGTAAGGCTAAGTGGCAACAAACCAACTAAGTCCTTCTGAACAATCGAACCGGTTAATATTGGATAATATTGAGTCGCCTTTGAGTAGTACTACAGGGTTTGATAAACCCCACCCAACTCTAAACTCGACTGTAAGTCGAGTGGGTGTAATTTTGGCTAACACATTACCATGGTCGTGGTTGACATGGTGGCAAGACAATCATATAAACAGTCAGCTTTGGTGTCGAACACTTAGTAATACATGCTTGATAAGTTAGCTTCCTATTGATATATATTAACATAACACTATCTGGTAACGCTAAAACGCAACGCTTAAATTTACTTAAACATGTGAACTCACCAACCCTGTGTTGACACTTTTAGTATGTTTATTTCAGGTAGCCGAGATGGGCGAGCGGTATAGACATGCATTCACTGAACTCCATTGCTATAAACTTCTTTTAAATTTTATCATGATAACTGTTGCTTTAAGTCGTCCTGTGTAGCGCAACTATTTGCTTTACAGTTTACGCTTCCGCATTTTTACTTAAGACTTGTATGTCTTGGTTGTTTTTGAAAACTTTAATTATGGTGTTTGATATAACTAAAGATTCCGATCCTGTTAGTTCACACCCTCTGACGGTAAAACCCCGTTAGTGGATTTTGAGGGTGTGACAGATAACCGCCTTGGCGGTAATTTCTCTACTGTCTATTCGGGCTCGATCCCTGAAAATTCGAGTTTAACTGAGTGGTTGCGTTCCCATATCAAAATTTCGGGTGATTCCTCAGGCCCTGATGATAAGTGTTTGAATTAAACCCTTTGCCCTTGGAATCCCCGTAAGCATAGTTAACCTCCTTGGCTCATCCTCCTCGTCATCATAAAACTCGGGACAATTTTCTGCCTTATGCCTGAGTTCACCACAATCCTCACAAATCGGGAATTTCACTTCAACTTTCCCGAATTCTTTCTTCTTACCCTTTTTGTACCCAGCCAGTTCACGTTCCAACTTTGCTATCCTTTCAGATTCACTCGTGACTGACTTTACTGATCTTGAAGAATTTTGGTGTCTTCGTCTTTTGAATGTTGCTTCTGCCTTAGAATCCTCACACATAAACTCTAAAAACTCCCAATCATCTTCCTCGGGTTGGTTCAAGAATTGGCCGTTACAAGAGGCTTTCAAATGCTTTCGGTCCTCGTATGTCAACCCGTCTACAAAACACTTCACCAATTCCCACAATTCATTCTGGTGGTGTGGGAATTTTCTGATCATTTCTTTGAATCTGGTGAATGCCCCGTGAAACAGTTCGCCTGATAAATGTGAAAAGTGGCGAATTTCCATTCGGGCCTCGCTCGTCTTCTATTGTGAGTAATACTCGTTTAGGAACACCTGCAGCATCTCGGCCCAATTAGCAATGTTGTGCATCGGGAGTGAGTTAAACTAGTGTTTTGGTTTGTCTTTTAGTGAAAACCTGAATAACCGCAACCGAACCTCGTCCTGGTCAAACGTACCATCACCAATCGACCCGCAAATAACCGAAATATCGGACAAATGAGAATGCGGGTCCTCGGAATCCATCCCGTGAAAATGCGGTACGATATTAATGTATGATGGCCAGGACTTAAAGGTTACTGTCCTGGCACCCGAACCAGTGGAACAAGCGGGGATGCTCTGTCTGAAATAGCCGGTCTGAACCGACTGTTAACACCCTGAACCGGGGCTACAAAATTCCTCCTTCGCTCCCCAGGATTCATCAAACCACCTGTGTTCACCTGAATACCTCGAACTCTTTCGGGCCTTTATGCCCGGTTAACTCTGTTTCGACCCATACCGTTCCTTCCCCAATTTATGTTAACCGCATCACCTCGTCTCCGATTTACCGGTTCTTCCACTACTTCATACCAATTTTCATCACCCTCATTTTCCATCTCAAAACCCTCATTCTGCCTTCGCCGATTCACCTCCTCATTACCCTCAAAACCTTGACCCGCATCATTCTCTTCCCCCTCTTCTTGATCTTCTGAATGCATACTGGGGCGATTATCATCAACATTAATCCGAACTCTGCGTCTAGGAGTGTTATTTGGGGATGATGGTCCTGCATGATCGACATCTTGGTTTCGGTTTCGGGTTCTAGAAAAACGAGCTGAGTTATTCGGCTTGTTTTGCTGGTTGGTATTTAATGGTGGAAATAGGTTATTGTCGGGTTGGTTATTGTTGTCTGGGTGAAAAGCATTATTTTCTAGGAGTTGGTTCGGGTCTTGGTTCAGGTTTTCATTCTGGTTCTGGTTTTGGTTTTGGTTCTTGTTTCGGTTTTTACCATCCATTTCTGAATTTATGTTCTGAACTCGGTTATGCCGAGCTAATCTTTCAATCTCGAGCTCAAAAACAAGTGGTGATTGTCTGGCCGAGTGTCGGTTGTACATAAACATGTTACCTACACAAACAACACACCCCACGTAAAATGGGAAAACAAAATTTAAACTAAAAACTAAAAATTAAAACTAAAATAAACACAAAAATCAACTAACACGAAAAACACTAAGCGCACTAACTCCCGGGCAACGGCACCATTTTAATGCTAAACTGTCGCTATCTAGTCAAAACACTTATAATCAGTTCCTAATCACCTAAGCAAGCTACGGTAAGTAAGGTATCGAACACAAGGAGTATGTGGTCACTACAAATCGTGTAAAAAAGTTTATGAAATTATGAAGTATTAATGGTAGTACCGATCACACAAGCAAATAAGGTTGAGTTTTAATATTGATTAAACACTTTAACAAATTAAAGCAATTAATAAATCAAATCACACCCAGGGTTCAAGTATATGCATACAAACAGTATTCTCATGCAACCTAACAGATTATCTATCTATGATTAACACAGACTGACTAACGAGCTTCAACTTAGGCACCAATAATCGCTAACACACGGCACTGGTTATCAAACAATCCCTACCAGTGTGACTCAACTAAGGGCAATTGCATGCTTCATTGAATTCAACTAGTCAAAACAGTCCTATGAGCAATTATTATAGCAACCGACAAACTAATCGTTCTGATCAACGTAAACCTAAACCGACTGAATGCACAGCAATACTAAACATCAATACTCACAGATTAATCAATAATAGTTACAAAGTATTCGTTCTTTGTACATGAGAAAACTGAAAATAATACAAACTTTACATCCCGGGTATGATTCGGAGAAGACTAGCCTAGCATCGTCATCGATAGATCTTCAATTATGATGAGGAAGGCCATTATGATTGATCAAGAGATGATTGGTAGCCCTGGAATTCTCCCGAAATCGCCTAACAGCTGCTGGAAGTGGTAATTGTGGTTTAGGGTTCCTCAAATAGAAGACATAGGTCAAAACCAGTTTTTTCCCGTTTTTTATGTCCAACGCGATACGAGATAGCCATATGACCATCTCATCGCGTATTGCGACCTAAGAAAACCACATATTCATATTCCTCTCGTCGAGAAAAACAAAATTCATATATTACGGTTCGTGTAACTCATTTTCTAGCCCATGATATGCCCATTTTACTTCTTGGTCGCGTTTTGTCAACCCATCTTGTTCAGTTTTAGCATCGGCATATGATTTCTCATCCATACTTTTCTTGAATCCTTGTAACACTTCCCAAGACATCAAATCATGCTCCGGTCTTCCCGAGATATCATTCCATGCTCGTACAAGTGATATAGTCCAAAATATACACATTATTATATAAATATTTTCTACACTTTTGAGTTGTTTTTAAGTTATTGTTGCTTAAATTTTAGTCTCAAATGATTCATGTTTAAATTATAAAGTTTTAGAAGACAACGAGCCTAAACAAGAGATTTGTGTTAAAACTAAGAATCACAAATGAAATATGCTATGAACCTATATTATAACTAATTGTCTATGGTTTATACTAATGTTGAAAATTAATAATATAATTTAATGCAAATTGGATGATGCACATTCATGCAGATTTTAATTCAAGTAACCAATTTGAAGTTCTACATAAAGCAACATATATACATACATGGGCTTTCGTTAAATATGAGATGAGATAATTAACCCTTTAAATGAGATTTGAATGGGCTGCTATGGTTAGTGGGCTTAATATTTGTGACCATCAACGTGAAGAAAAAGAAAAGAATGTCGGTTACGGGAGGAAATAAAAAGGGAAGCAGGTCATGTTTTGAAAGAGGAGTCAGGTAGGTGGACCCTTGGACACGAACGAATTGAGGGTTCCGCCTCTGTTGTTGAGTTTTATTGGGAGTCACCAACTAACTGAGGGCAGCCACAAGGAGAGAAGGCCACGTTGGTTGGAGCTGAGATCGTTTGGGTTCAACCTCTACTCAACCAAACATTGTCTTCCGGTTTGAATTTATTATTATTGTTATGAATTCAATGTTTGAACTTATTTAATTTCTTTTGTTCTTGAGTATGGTTATTGGCTAAACCCTTAGACCTCCTAGGCTTGTGATAAACTTTAGTTGACGTTGGATTTTGGTTTGGATTTTGTTTTCGTCTATGTTTATGATTAAGTAAAAGGTTTCTTGAATTTCATTTGATGCATATGTGTGCTTAGGTTTGTTTGGTGAGTTTTATTGTTTCAAAGTTTCCTTGGTGATTGTCTGTCATATAATAGGATTTTGTTAGGTCACCTACTGTGTGTTTTTGACTAGTTTATGGTTGATTTGCAATAATACAATAGGAACAATATTAATAAATCAAGTAGACCTAAGCGTGCTGCAAATCTAAATAGTTGTAAGGTGATAGATTATGTGATAGGTCTTGGTTAATAAATTGCTAGATTTAGTTCTCTGTAAGGAGTCCATCTAGGTTTGGTTTATTTGCCTTGTCTATCTACTCGAGTGAGTTCATTAAACTACCTTTGATTTTCGCGTTGTAAGGTAGGATTTCTTATAGAGGTACTTGTCATAAAATAAATTAGCGACCGTAAGCGAGTCTATATAAACCGGTAATTTTAATAGCTTATTAGGATTCCATAGGTGTCTTCTTGAGAAGAGTTAAGGGTCCTGTTCGGTTTCCCATTAAGTGAATAGTTTAAGATCCCGGTTCCATAACTTAGCATTTTCCAACCATTTGATAATTGATGCATTAGGGATTCTAGCCTAGGTGGTTGTTCGTCATCATCTGAATAAAGTCCAGGTTTAAGTCGTTTTAAGTTTTATTAATTAGTTTTAATATTATTTTTTTAGTAAAACCCTCTTTTAAGAATAAATAAATAGTCGTATTTGTAGTTTAGTCTAATTTAGTTAATTTACGTAGTTTAAAGAGTCTCGTGGGTTCGATATCCGGACTTACTTAGCTGTACTAGAGTCGACCTATTTACTTGTCGGTTAGTAGTTTTAGTTAAGTTAAGAGTCTAGAATTATTACTTAGTGTCTAGATTAGCTTATTTTTAGTTAATAATATTATAACTACTTTTAGCACATCAACAAGTCTCCAGTTTAACATCTTTAACGATCAATGACCTAAAATATAAAAGCACGTATGAAGTACCTAAGTGTTGGGTTCCAGTGATGATCAGTCAACGGTTTAACTTTTAAACCCGGTTTAATAAAATTGGTTTCATAATTATTAATCACATTAATAACAGTATACGCAGCGGAATATAAAAATGAGTAATCACCATTTAACGGAACCGTACAGGATCCGGTTACAAACAATACGAGTACGAGTCATAAAAAATATAAATAACATATAATTGTAAACCGACAATAAATAAATTTACCTCGGTTAATGAATAACCGGTTGAGACACCGAGGTTCAACGAACGTTGCTATTTGACGAAACGAACAAACGGAGTGTGACGGTGGCGCAAGAGGCAACAACGTCGGCTGTAAGCGGGCAGCAGCGGAGGACAGCGCGGGTTATGCGGCTTCATACGATGGTGGCCGGTTTCTTGTTGCGGTTGTGGTTTCTTTCCGTGAAAACCCAACTGATCTAATGCTCCTTTTTCCTTGGAGTTTGGAGGCCGCCTCGTTTTCTTGCTTCTTCACAGATCTATTTTTTTAGGTTATTATTATATATCTTTATAATATAATAATAATCTATATTAGAAGATATGGCCGATCTCCAAACTTGTTTTACAAGTTTAGTTTTAGGTTATTATTATAATTATGATTATAATATCATATTTAAATAATACTTGTAAAACTATAAACAGCCCATAAGTCCGACTCGATCCATTTCTCATTTAAAAGCCCATACTAGTTTATTTAATTAGTAAATAAACTATATTATTTATAACTGTTACAAATAATAATTCCATCCTTTTTTATTCGTCATTTACTGGTTAAACAATTAAGCGGATTTTAGTTCGTTGCCAAGGTGAAACTCTCACGGGTCATAACCCGGTCGGCCGCGTTGACTTAAGCGCACAGGTCCATATTTCCAACAGTCTCAACCGGGATTCGGTTTTTTGGGTTCTAGAAAAACGAGCTGAGTTATTCGGGATGTTTTGCTGATTGCTATTTAATGGTGGAAATAGGTTATTGTCGGGTTGGTTCTTGTTGTCTGGGTGAAAAGCATTGTTTTCTGAGAGTTGGTTCGGGTGTTGGATCAAGTATTCATTCTAGTTTTGGTTTTAGTTCTTGTTTCGGTTTTGACCATCCATTTCTTAATTTCTGTTCTGAACTAAGTTATGCCGAGCTAATCTTTCAATCTCGAGCTCGAAAACAAGTGGTGACTGTCTAACCGAGTGTCAGCTGTGCATAAACATGTTACCTGCACAAACAACACACCCCATGTAAAATGGGAAAATAAAATTTAAACTAAAAACTAAAATAAACACAAAAATCAACTAACACGAAAAACACTAAACGCACTAACTCCCCGGCAACGACGCCATTTTGATGCTAAACTGTCGCTATCTAGTCAAAACACTTATAATCAGTTCCTAATCACCTAAGCAAGCTAGGGTAAGTAGGGTGTCGAACACAAGGAGTATGTGGTCACTACAAATCGTGTAAACAAATTTATGAAATTATGAAGTATGAATGGTAGTACTGATCACACAAGCAAATAAGGTTGAGTTTTAATATTGATTAAACACTTTAAAAAATTAAGCAATTAATAAATCAAATCACACCCGGCGTTCAAGTATATGCATACAAACAGTAATCTCATGCAACCTAACAGTATCAATGATTAACACAGACTGACTAACGAGCTAAAAGTTAGGCACCAATAATCGCTAACACACGGCACTGGTTATCAAACAATCCCTACCAGTGTGACTCAACTAAGGGCAATTGCATGCTTCATTGAATTCAACTAGTCAAAACAGTCCTATGAGCAATTATTATAGCAACCGACAAACTAATCGTTCTGATCAACGTAAACCTAAACCGACTGAATGCACAGCAATACTAAACATCAATACTCACAGATTAATCAATAATAGTTACAAAGTATTCGTTCTTTATACATGAGAAAACTGAAATAATACAAACTTTACATCCCGGGTATGATTCGGAGAAGACTAGCCGAGCATCGTCATCGATAGATCTTCAATTATGATGAGGAAGGCCATTATGATTGATCAAGAGATGATTGGTACCCTTGGAATTCACCCGAAATCGCCTAACAACTGCTGGAAGTCGTAATGATGGTTTAGGGTTCGTCAAATAGAAGACGTAGGTCAAAACCCTTTTTTTCCCGTTTTTTATGTCCACCGCGATACGCTATGGCCATATGACCATCTCATCGCGTATAGCGACCTAAGAAAATCTCATATTCAGATTCCTCTCGCCGATAAACCCAAAATTCATATATTACGGTTCGTGTAACTCGTTTTCTAGTCAGGATATGCCCGTTTTACTTCTTGGTCGCGTTTTGTCAACCCATCTTGTTCAGTTTTAGCATCGGCTTATGATTTCTCATCCCCACTCTTCCCGAATCCTTGTAACACTTCCCAAGACATCAAATCATGCTCCGGTCTTCCCGAGATATCATTCCATGCTCGTACAAGTCTTCAATTTAACATCTTTAACGATCAATGGCCTGAAATATAAAAGCACGTATGAAGTACCTTAGTGTTGGGTTCCAGTGATGATCAGTCAACGGTTTAACTTTTAAACCCGGTTTAATAAAATTGGTTTCATAATTATTAATCACATTAATAAAAGAATACGCAGCGGAATATAAATGAGTAATCACCATTTAACGGAACTGTACAGGATCCGGTTACAAATGATACGAGTACGAGTCATAAAAAATATAAATAACATATAATTGTAAACCAACAATATATAAATTTACCTCGGTTAATGAATAACCGGTTGAGACACCGAGGTTCAACGAACGTTGCTATTTGACGAACTGAACAAACGGAGTGTGACGGTGGTGCGATAGGCAACAACGTCGGCTGTAAGCGGGCAGCAGCGGAGGACGGCGGGGTTACGCGGCGTCGTACGATGGTGGCCGGTTGCTTCTTGCGGCTGTGGTTTCTTTCCGTGAAACCCAACTGAGCTAATGCTCCTTTTTCAGGCCGCCTCGTTTTCTTGTTTCTTTACAGATCTATTTTTTTAGGTTATTATTATATATCTTTATAATATAATAATAATCTATATTAGAAGATATGGCCGATCTCCAAACTTGTTTTACAAGTTTAGTTTTAGGTTATAATTATAATTATCATTATAATACCATAATTAAATAACACTTGTAAAACAATAAACAGCCCATAAGTCCGACTCGATCCATTTCTCGTTTAAATGCCCATACTACTTTATTTAATTAGTAATAAACTATATTATTTATAATTGTTACAAATAATAATTCTATCCTTTTATATTCGTCATTTACCAGTTAAACAATTTAAGCGGATTTTAGTTCGTTGCCCGAGGTGTAACTCTCACAGGTCATAACCCGGTCGGCCGCATTAACTTAAGTGGACAGGTCCATATTTCCAATAGTCTCAACCGGGATTCAGTTTTTCGGGTTCTAAAAAACGAGCTGAGTTATTCGAGTTGTTTTGCTGATTGGTATTTAATGGTGGAAATAGGTTATTGTCGGGTTGGTTATTGTTTTCTGGGTGAAAAGCATTGTTTTCTGGGAGTTGGTTCGGGTCTTGGTTCAGGTTTTCATTCTGGTTCTGGTTTTGGTTTTGGTTCCTGTTTCGGTTTTGACCACCCATTTCTGAATATATGTTCTGAATCGGTTCTGCCGAGCAAATCTTTCAATATCGAGCTTGAAAACAAGTGGTGATTGTCTGCCCAAGTATCGGCTGTGCATAAACATGTTACCTGCACAAACAACACACCCCGCGTAAAATGGGAAAATAAAATTTTAACTAAAAACTAAAAATTAAAACTAAAATAAACACAAAAATCAACTAACACGAAAAACACTAAACGCACTAACTCCCCTGCAACGGCGCCATTTTGATGCTAAACTGTCGCTATCTAGTCAAAACACTTATAATCAGTTCCTAATCACCTAAGCACGCTCGGGTAAGTAGGGTGTCGAACACAAGTTGTATGTGGTCACTACAAATCGTGCAAACAAGTTTATGAAATTATGAAGTATGAATGGTAGTACTGATCACAAAAGCAAATAAGGTTGAGTTTTAATATTGATCACAAAAGCAACTGAGAAACTAATCGTTCTGATCAACGTAAACCTAAACCGACTGAATGCACAACAATACTAAACATCAATACTCACAGATTAATCAATAATAGTTACAAAGTATTCATTCTTTGTACATGAGAAAACTGAAAATAATACAAACTTTACATCCCGGGTATGATTCGGAGAAGACAAGCCGAGCATCGTCATCGATAGATCTTCAATTATGATGAGGAAGGCCATTATGATTGATCAAGAGATGATTGGTAGCCCTGGAATTCACCGAAAATCGCCTAACAGCTGTTGGAAGTCATAATGATGGTTTAGGGTTCATCAAATAGAAGACATAGGTCAAATCCTGTTTTTTTCCCGTTTTTTATGTCCATCGCGATACGCGATGGCCATATGACCATCTCAATGCGTATCGCGACCTTAGAAAACCTCATATTCAGATTCCTCTCGTCGGGAAACCCAAAATTCATATATTATGGTTCGTGTAACTCATTTTCTAGACTAGGATATGTCCGTTTTACTTCTTGGTCGCATTTTGTCAACCCATCTTGTTCAGTTTTAGCATCGCCTTATGATTTCTCATCCATACTCTTCCCGAATCCTCACACTTATGATTTGTCAACCCATCTTGTTCAGTTTTAGCACCGGCTTTTGTCAACCAATTTTGTCAACCCATCCTTGTAACACTTCCCAAGACATCAAATCATGCTCCAGTCTTCCCGAGATATCATTCCATGCTCGTACAAGTCTACAGTTTAACATATTTAACGATCAATGACCTGAAATACAAAATGTAACATCCTACTTTTGATCCTAATAATAAAATAAAGTTCGTCTATTTTATTGTGGGTCGTGATCGGTTTAGATGACTAGAATATGAGTTGGGCTAGTGTTGGGTTTAATGGATATGGGTTATGGACTTGGGTTATAAGGGAAAGAAGGAAAGACCATGGGCTTAAGCCCATGATCCATAATTATATAAGCTTTAATTACCCATTTAATCATTCATTTACACATATCCCTTACACCACACAAAATACACACTTAAGCTTTCTCTCTAGTTCTTCCTTTTCTCTAGCCGAAACCAAGAAGGAAACCGAGTACCGACCCGAGGTAATGATAGTTTAATACTGTATAAGCTTAACCCGTTAGATATAGTCACGAAACGACGATCCGACACCGTTAAACCGTTTAAGTCACGAGATCCAGGTGGAATTGGGTATAAACCGAACCTATGATGAGCTTAGGGGTCACCCTAGCTCAAATCTGGATCGAACGGGATGAAAAACGGTGAAAAATGAGTTAAAACCCGTTTTTCCGACATGTTCGCGGTTTTCCGGCGGCTTTCCGGCAATCCCGGCGCCGGAAAAGCTAATACAAGGTTAGGGGTGTCAGGGAATGTTCTGACATTCCCTGACCTAGCCCTAATTCGCTAGGGAGTAATTGACGAATTAGAAGCAATTCGCTACCTGATTCGCTAAGGAAAGAATAACGAACTAGCCTTAGTTCGCGTCCAGATTCGTTAAGGAAAAGATAAGGAATTAACCCCCCCCCCCAATTCGTTATAGTCATTCGTTAAGGAGATAACGAATTAGAAGGTCCAATTCGTTACCTGGACTGATTCGCTAAGTGGATTGGTTCGTTATATGGACTGATTCGTTAAAGGACTAGTTCATTAGAGGGTTCAATTCGCTACAATGACCAGTTTGCTAAGATAAGCCAATTCGTTATGAACCAGTAACGAATTAGAAGTTTAATGGAATGACAAGAACAGTCCCTGGACTAAAAAGAATGATTTAAATACAAAGAAGCCCTTGAACTTTTGAGTTAGCGAAATAAATAATAATTTAAATCCTAATGGAAAATGTCTTACGACAATTAATAGAAATAAAATTTTTTAGGTTAGAAGATATGGAAATAATAATTTAAAATCCTAAATAGAAGATATGGCCGATCTCCAAACTTGTTTTACAAGTTTTGTTTTAGGTTATTATTATAATTATGATTATAATGTCATAATTAAATAATACTTGTAAAACTATAAACAGCCCATAAGTCCGACTTGATCCATTTCTAGTTTAAAAGCCCATACTAGTTTATTTAATTAGTAAATAAAGTATATTATTTATAACTGTTACAAATAATAATTCAATCCTTTTATATTCGTCATTTACCGGTTAAACAATTTGAGCGGATTTTAGTTTGTTGCCCAATGTGTAACTTTCACGGGTCAAAACCTGGTCGGCCGCGTTGACTTAAGCGGACCGGTCCATATTTCCAACAGTCTTCCACTTGGACGGATTCGGTTAAGTTTTTCGACGCACAGAACCAGCGGTGCTCTAGCTACACATGGCTACCCCCAACAGGTTATGACATTTTAAATTCATTAACCAAAAGATCTTGGAATACAATATTGCAAGATAATGAAAATATAGTAATCGTTGTCATCTATCCTTTCCATATAAGACATAAATTGAACAATGAGACATGGATAAAATCAATCTCATATGGTGTTCAATCATTATCGTTTTCGTTCTTGAGTCAAAGTGGTCCAATCAAACACACAATAAGTTTGGGTAAGGCCTCACACTTTACCAGTTTGAATCAACGAAGGCGCCAAGATGTCTAACTGTTACATGTCATGTAAGAGTACAGAATCCCATCTTGATTACATACAACTCCCACTGAACTTCAGAATACTCCCAACCAATGCCATTATGACTGGCAGTTACGCGACAACGGTTGACACTGATCAAAGAATACCTTTAGTAAACGAAAGTTCTTATATGTATCTCAGGTCGAAGGATACTAAATGAGCATACCAATATCAAATGCATATTATGACTAAGATCCATGAAGATGATTTAATGCGAGTTACATCCAACGTCATTCATAATGAGGTCTGTGAGTTTGGTAGTCAACCCTTTGAGTCCAAAGTCAGAACAGCCTTAATTCAGAATCGCTCCCACGAGTCTGACCGACTATGGATAATTTAGAATAAAATATTCATGGATTAAACGTATTATAATGAACACAGTTATAATATTCAATGTTTGCATTTAACCATTAAATCAAAAGTGAACTCAAAAGTATAACTGTTTAAATGTTCATACATCCAAATACTAAATCAAAACAAATTACTAGCTAATCTAAGACCGATAGCATCCCTGTGTTGGTCATGTTTGTCCTGAGTCATCGGCTTAGTGAACGGGTCTGCTAGGTTTTGATCTGTGTCTACTTTGCTTATTATGATGTCACCTCATTCTAGTATCTCCCGTATGAGGTGGAACTTCCTTAGAATGTGCTTGGCTCTGTGATGAGATCTGGGCTCTTTGGCCTGAGAAATAGCACCTATGTTATCACACAACACCTCGATTGGTTTGCGAATACTCGGAACCACATCAAGATCGGTGATGAACTTCTTCATCCAAGCAGCTTCCTTAGCAGCATATGATGCAGCTATGTATTCAGACTCATTGGTGGAATTTGCCACCACACTCTGCTTGGAGCTTTTCCAATAAATAGCTCCTCCATTGAGAGTGAATACGAATCTTGATTGTGAACGAGAATCATCTCGGTTAGTCTGGAAGCTAGCATCAGTGTAACACCTTACAGTGAGCTCTTCTTCCACTCCTCCAAACACCAAGAACATGTCTTTGGTCCTATTCAGGTACCTCAAGATGTTCTTTACTGCAGTCCAATGGGCAACGCCAGGACTCTGCTGAAAAAGTCTAGTCATGCTTAAAGCATACGAGACGCCAGGTCTAGTGCATAACATAGCATACATGATAGAGCCAGTCGCTGAAGCATATGGAATTGCTTGCATGTGCTTTGTTTCAATGTCCTTTGCCGGAGATTGCGATTTGCTTAACACGGTTCCTTTAGCAATGGGAACATCTCCTTTCTTGGAGTTGTCCATTGAGAAGCGTGCCATGACCTTGTCAATATATGTACTTTGACTTAGCCCTAGAAGTCGCTTAGATCTATCTCTATAGATCTTTATTCCTAGAATATATGCGGCTTCTCCAAGATATTTCATTGCAAAACAAGATTCCAACCAATGCTTAACTTCATTAAGCATAGGAATGTTGTTTCTAATTATCAGTATATCATCCACATACAAGATAAGGAATGATATAATGCTCCCTCTAGCCTTTCTGTAAACACAAGGCTCATCTTCATTTTTGACAAAACCAAACTCTTTGTTTTCTCATCAAAGTTAAGATTCCCACTTCGAGATGCTTGCTTAAGTCCATAAATGGACTTGTTCAATTTGCAAACCCTATTAGGATATTTAGGATCGACAAAACCTTCAGGCTGAACCATATAATTATCCTCAGAAAGATGTCCATTAAGAAAAGCGGTTTTGACATCCATTTGCCATATCTCGTAGTCATAGTACGCGGCTATGGCAAGTAATATCCTTATTGACTTAGTCATAGAAACGGACGAAAAGGTTTCATCATAGTCAACCCCTTGAGTTTGAGTAAAACCTTTCAGGACTAGTCGTGCTTTATAGGTTTGCACATTTCCATACATGTCGGTTTATCTCTTGAAAATCCATCTGCTCCCTACTGCCCGACCATCGGGGGGTAGCTCAACCAAGTTCCAAACTTGGTTGTCATGCATAGATTGGATCTCGGCGTTCATGGCATCTCGCCATTTCTCATATTCCAGATCCAAGACTGCAGTTTTGTAGTTAGTAGGTTCGTCATAAGACTCGGCTACTAATAAGACTTCGGGACCATCTAAATGCCACAGGTATCTAGAATTTGGTACGGGAGTCCTACTACTTCTGCGAACGCTCGTGTTCACGTCTGATGTATCAGCAACAACAACTTGTTGATCAGACGCTCCAACTTCCCCAGCGGTTGTTTGTGGTTCTTGAATCTCTTCAAGATCAACAATTTTATCTCCAGTTCCTCGATCGAGAAATTCTTTCTTGAGGAATTGGCCTTTCCTCTTAATAGAAATCGAATTTGTATCAGGATGAAAGAAATAATAACCGCTTTGGTTATAGTATCCGACGAAAACAACTTTTACGCCGCGTGGATCGAGCTTATTATCATATTCATTTGTGATATAAGCATCGCATCCCCATACTCTAAGGAAAGACAAGTTGGGCTTTCGCCCATGCCATATCTCATATGGGGTTTTGTCTACCTTCTTAGTTGGAGCCAGATTGACAATGCGGGCAGCGGTCATAAGGGCGTAACCTCAAAAGGAGTGAGGCAAGTTGGTTCTACACATCGTCGATCGAACCATGTTTAGAAAATTTCGATTCCTCCTCTCACTCACGCCATTATGTTGGGTGTGCCAGGTGGAGTGAGCTGTCAAACAATTCCACACTCTTTTAGATGAGCGATGAACTCTGAGCTGAGATATTCTCCACCTCGATCTGATCAAAGTTTCTTAACAGTTTTACCAAGTTGGTTTTCCACTTCGTTCTGAAACTCTTTGAACTTTTCAAAAGTTTCATGCTTGTGTTTCATAAGATACACATAAGCATATCGACTATAATCGTCGATAAAAGAAACGAAGTATCTTTCATGGTTTCTAGACATAGTTCTGAAAGGTCCACACACATCGGTATGTATGAGTCCCAACAGATCTTTTGCTCGTTCATTCTTATGAGTGAAGGAGTCCTTGGCGAGTTTGCCAGCTAAGCAAGATTCACAATCGTTAAAAGAGTCCGGTCCTGTGGATTCAAGAATCCCTTCGGATTGGAGTCTTTTAACTCGTGCCTTGCTTATGTGGCCAAGTCGGCAATGTCATAGAAACGTATCATTGATGCCAGATCTGATACGTTTAGAAAGATTAAATACATTATTGTTAATTTGAACATCAATCTCATAAATACCATTTCGAGGTTTAGCCTCAAAATAAAAGATATCATTCAAGTAGGGAGAAATAGCAATACCATTAAAAGCGTATTTAAAACCTTGTTCAAAAAGTAAAGAAACCGAAATAATGTTTCTGGTCAAACCAGGTGCAAACAAACAGTTATTCAAAGTAACTACAAGGCCAGACGGACAAGCAAAATTATACGTGCCAGATGCAAGAACTGGGACTTTCTTCCCATCACCAACGATGAGTTCCATGTTGCCTTGTTTCAGTTTCTTCCAGTTTTCAGGCTCCTACAAGACATTAACGATGTGGTAACCACATTCGGTATCAAATACCCATGTGTTGCTAGAAACAGTGAAAAGTTCAATAACGTATATGGAAATACCTTTAGAGGAGCCTTCACTATTGGCCCTCCTCTTTGCTAGCTCAGCTAGATGCTCGGGGCAGTTACCCATCCAGTGCCCCATCTTGTTGCACTTTTAGCACTGGCGCTCCTCAGGAGGCGGCGACAGTGCCTTTGCAACATTCCTGTTAGTGTTGGTGGCATGCTTGGCAGCAACAGTAACCTTCTTCTTGCCGTTACCGTTATAACCCCGGTTCTTGGGTTTAGGCTTCTTGACACCAGCAGATCGAACCAACATAACTTGATTAGTTTTAGTATGAATGTTCATCTCAGCCGTCTTGAGCATACCATGAAGCTCCGGCACTGTCTTCACCCAGCCATTCATGTTAAAATTCATTACAAACTGGTCGTAAGATCTGGGAAGAGAGTTTAAGATGAAGTCCGCTGCCATTTCATCTGACAGGGGATAATCAAGTTTCTTCAGTTGGTCGATGTACCCTTTCATCTTGACGACATGCGCACTAACAGGGGATCCATGTTCCATCTTGCAGCTAATAAGCTGTTTCATGGTGTCGAAACGTTCTTGACGGGCTTGTTTCTGAAACATGCCCTTGAGTTGCTCAAGCATCTCATAGGCACCAAGATCTTCTAAGCCTTTAGCAAGCTCAGATGACATGGTGGCTAGCATAATGCAAGCGACTTCAGAGGAGTCGTCATTATGCTTCTCAAGAACCTTTCTGGCAGCAGATGTATTGTTTTCAGGCTCTAATGGAACCGGTCCATCGAGAACATAGAGCTTATTTGCCATCTTGAGAACAAGTCTCAAGTTGCGGTGCCATTCAAGAAAATTAGTGCCATTCAGCTTTTCTTTCTCAAGAATAGTCTTGAGGGTGAATGAAGAGTTATTATCAGTTGACATCTGTTTAAATAAGCAAAATAAATTTAATTAGTATTTTCGATGTTATAATCCTATTATTAATGACCCAATTAACAATAATAAAATAGGGATTTGAGAATCTGGCTCCTAGTTAGTAATGGCAGCTGTAGCACACAACATTAGTAAGTGGTTAGGCAGACTGACAACGATTGCCAATTACGAATAAAGCACAACTCTCGGTTATGAGGCATATTAAGACAACAATTGTCTAGGTAGATACGTTTAACCTCATCTATGCCCACTTTAGTCTTCAGACAGCTGTAGCACGTAATAGAAGAGTAAAGTAATAGTCGCGCTAGTACAGTCACGTGTGAAAGGGCCGGATGTGTCAACGAAACCCTTTCTCCTTGAAGGGATAGGCTAGAAAACAAGTGCGGTGTTGTAACTCCAAACACTTGAAATTTCGCAGTATGCCTCAAATGTGGCTTATAGTAGGATGGCATAAACTATTGATTTTAAAATTGGGATTAATTTTAGAATTTACCGAATAGAGTAAAAGTCCAGTTTTACTGTATTAGTCGAGACAACAAGATGAACCCTTTCATCTCTCAGAACACTCAGTTTTAAAAAACCTATTAAAACTAAGTTTGTCGCGATATTACTAACCAATATTAAGTTAATAGATAAACTATTAAGTTATAATGTTTTGGAAAATCAAATTTAGTTTAATTTTGCGAAAACTTAATTGGTTGATTAAAATTTATTTTAATATATTTGGTATTAGGTTGGTGGTATTATAACCTATTATAATAAAGCAAGCAACCAGAATATGTAAATCTTAAATGGCCAAAAGGTGATTGGTCTTGCTAGACCCTATTAGCAAGACCAATCGGGTCAAGGGGTCACAACACAAACAACCAGAAGGATGGACTCTTGGTGCATCCGGTCATCTTTGCTAACTCCCACTGACTTCAAGAACTCCATGAGCTCGTCCTCGGTTTTCCTTCAGGTCTTCTTCATTACAATATTAAAAATACATATAGTGAAAAACTAAACCCTATCTATTATAATTTTGAACCATCAAAGTGGCCAAAAAACCATAAAATAAAAGCGAAAAATAAAATACAACTTTGAACCATCCATATGGCCAAAATCGAACAACCAATCACACAAGGTCGGGCCAGATTTACATATTTAATAAAAATAAACTTGAGCAATACAATGGTCAAATAAAATAAATAAAAATTGACCAAACCAAGATCACTCAAAAACATATCTAGATCAAAAACTTCAACTAGCTGGAAGTTTATGATGTAGATCTGGTGAAAATACCCGATTCGACTCGTATGTTGTAACCAAGGCTCTGATACCACTGTTGGGTTCCAGTGGTGTTCAGTCAACGGTTTAACTTTTAAACCCGGTTTAATAAAATTGGTTTCATAATTATTAATCACATTAATAACAGAATACGCAGCGGAATATAAAAACGAGTAATCACCATTTAACGGAACCGTACAGGATCCGGTTACAAACAATACGAGTACGAGTCATAAAAAATATTAATAACATATAATTGTACACCGACAATATATAAATTTACCTCGGTTAATGAATAACCGGTTGAGACACCGAGGTTCAACGAACGTTGCTAGTTGATGAACCGAACAAACGGAGTGTGACGGTGGCGCGAGAGGCAACAACGTCTACTGTAAGCGAGCAGCAGCGGAGGACGGCGCGGGTTACGCGACGTCGTACGATGGTGGCCAGTTGCTTGTTGCGGCTGTGGTTTCTTTTCGTGAAAACCCAACTTAGCTAATGCTCCTTTTTCGTTGGAGTTTGGAGGCCGCCTCGTTTTCTTGTTTCTTCACAGATCTATTTTTTTAGGTTATTATTATATATCTTTATAATATAATAATAATCTATATTAGAAGATATGGCCGATCTCCAAACTTGTTTTACAAGTTTAGTTTTAGGTTATTATTATAATTATGATTATAATGTCATAATTAAGTAATACTTGTAAAACTATAAACAGCCCATAAGTCCGACTCGATCCATTTCTCGTTTAAAAGCCCATGCTAGTTTATTTAATTAGTAAATAAACTATATTATTTATAACTGTTACAAATAATAATTCCATCCTTTTATATTCGTCATTTACCAGTTAAACAATTTAAGCGGATTTTAGTTTGTTGCCCAAGGTGTAACTCTCACGGACCATAACCTGGTCGGCCGCATTGACTTAAGCGGATCGGTCCATATTTCCAACAGTCTCCCACTTGGACGGATTCGGTTATGTTTCTCAACGCAGACAACCAGCAGTGCTCTAGCTACACATGGCTGCCCCCAACAGGTTATGACATTTTAAATTCATTAACCAAAAGATCTTGGAATACAATATTGCAAGATAATGAAAATATAGTAATCGTTGTCATCTATCCTTTCCATATAAGACATAAATTGAACAATGAGACATGGATCAAATCAATCTCATATGGTGTTCAATCATTATCGTTTTCGTTCTTGAGTCAAAGTGGTCCAATCAAACACACAGTAAGTTTGGGTGAGGCCTCACACTTTACCAGTTTGAATCAACGAAGGCGCCAAGATGTCTAACTGTTACATGTCATGTAAGAGTACAGAATCCCATCTTGATTACATACAACTCCCACTGAACTTCAGAATACTCCCAACCAATGCCATTATGACTGGCAGTTACGCGACAACGGTTGATACTGATCAAAGAATACCTTTAGTAAACGAAAGTTCTAATGTGTATCTCAGGTCTAAGGATACTAAATAAGCATACCAATAGCAAATGCATCTTATGACTAAGATCCATGACGATGATTTGATGCGAGTTACATCCAACGTCATTCATAATGAGGTCTGTGAGTTTGGTAGTCAACCCTTTGAGTCCAAAGTCAGAATAGTCTTAATTCAGAATCGCTCCCACGAATCTGACCGACTACGGATAATTTAGAATACAATATCCATGGATTAAACGTATTAAATTGAACACAGTTATAATATTCAACGTTTGCATTTAACCATTAAATCAAAAGTGAACTCAAAAGTATAACTGTTTAAATGTTCATACATCCAAATACTAAATCAAAACAAATTACTAGCTAATCTAAGACCGATAGCATCCCTGTGTTGGTCATGCTTGTCCTGAGTCATCGGCTTAGTGAACGGGTCTGCTAGGTTTTGATCTGTGTCTACTTTGCTTATTATGATGTCATCTCGTTCCAGTATCTCCCGTATGAGGTGGAACTTCCTTAGATTGTGCTTGTTTCTGTGATGAGATCTGGGTTCTTTGGCCTGAGCAATAGCACATGTGTTATCATTGAAAACCTCGATTGGTTTGCGAATACTCGGAACCACATCGAGATTATAATATCATAATTAAATAATACTTGTAAAACTATAAACAACCCATAAGTCCGACTCGATCCATTTCTCGTTTAAAAGCCCATACTAGTTTATTTAATTAGTAAATAAACTATATTATTTATAAGTGTTACAAATAATAATTCCATCCTTTTATATTCGTCATTTACCAGTTAAACAATTTAAGTGGATTTTAGTTTGTTGCCCAAAGTGTAACTCTCACGGGTCATAACCCGATCGGCCGCGTTGACTTAAGCGGACCGGTTCATATTTCCAACAATAAGTTCTAACAATATATTCAATAAAACTACATAATTAATACACTAATATATATACAAAATACCTGACCTTCATCAAGACACTTTAAATATATAATAGTTGAGTTTAAATGTTTGTTAATCAAGTTAAATATTGTTAAGTTGTCATATGCTACTTTTCAAAAATATATATATTTAAGAAAAGATTCAATTACAATAAAAATGCAGGTAAGTAGAGGTGTATAAACCGGTTTAAAACTTAAAACTTGTTTGGGTTACAGCCGGTTCGTTTTGGTCAACAAAAGTCAAAACTGGTTTATGATCGGTTTTGGTTTAGGTTGAAACCGGTTTCTTACCATGTTATTATCGATTTCGATTTGGGTTTTGACTGGATTTTGCCCGGTTTTGGCCGGTTTCGGTTCGGTTAACCGTCTTTGGTGGAGAAAATTACAATCCGGTTCCGAACATACGATTTCATTCATTTCCTAACCGGTTTCTACATAATCGGTTTCAAACCAGTTTGGTTTCGATTCGATTTTCGGGTCGGTTCGGTTAACTGGTTTATTTTCCCACCTCTACATGTAAGTGGACAACAAGTTGTGCCGCCACCCTCTTTTGAATAACAAAATAAATTGTACTAAAAATGAAGCTCTGGTTCTTTAACGTCAATTGGTTATTTTTTGTGCGTACTAATTATTTATTTGCTATTATTATTTTGTAAAGAGTTATATAACAATTTCTAAAGAACATGTCATGAAATCTTTCTAAAAGACTTGAGCTAATGCCTTAGCTCATTTCTAAACCAACCAAAATTTTCTCTTGCTAAAATAAAATTAATGGATCTGCCACTACGCTGATGTCATTTTATGATATTGTACTTTGTTACCCAAGTTGACCGACTACACCCAAACTAACCCCAAGAATGATGGTGTCGGGTTATTAGAATTCTAAGTACTGAAAAATAACTGTTGGTGCATAGATGTCAGTAGTTCATATGTCTAATGTCTGTAATCGAGTCTGTAATATTGTTTGTGTATTTGTTTGTTAAAGCGAAGTTGTTGACAAGTTCGCTTAGGCGAACTTGTTAACCAAGCGAAGTTGTTGACAAGTTCGCCTAGGCGAACTTGTTGAACGAGCGAAGTTATGGACAACTTCGCCTGAGGCGAAGTTGTCGTGTATTTATATAGGCTACGGTTTACTGTTTTAGGATTGATCGAGTTGGTTAATTTACGTGTAATTCAGTGAGTCAAGTGACGTGAGGTAGAGAGTCTGTAAGTATCACGGTTTGAGTTATCAATATAACGTGTGTTTTGTTCGTATCGTGTTCGTGTGTTTGTGAGCTTGTGTTCTACGTCCGTAACGATCTACACAGGGATTCCGCACCTGTGTATATCGGGATATCTCGTGTGATTCGTCCAGGGAACCTACAATTGGTATCAGAGCTTTTGCTCGATTGTGTGGTTCGGGATATTCACGCGGGTGTAGAATTCGTCCCATTTCGGGTATTCACGGGACGAGTTTTTGGTGTTGTTGCTCATTCTAGCCACCTACCAGTGTGTTCAAGCCTTTAAACTGTCAGAAACGTCGTTAAAATCCGTTTTTCAGATCTGCAGAAAGTTTAAGTTCGTCAGGCAAAGTTGCTGTTCTTCAGGCGAAGTTGCCGTCAGGATACGTAGGGTTTCAGCGAAGATATAAGGAGAAGCGAAGTTATTTACAACTTCGCCTACCTCCTCAACTTCGCCTAACTCAGCGAAGTTATCCTCAAGTTCGCCTAGCTCAGCGAAGTTTTCTTCAAGTTCGCCTACTTTCTAAGTTCGCTTACCCTAAGCGAAGTTATTCTCAACTTCGCCCAGTCACGCGAATTTAAGAAGGATCCAGCGAAGTTATTACTTAAGCGAAGTTATCCTTAACTTCGCCTACAGTACTGTTCAGAGGAAATTTTTTTTAACTTCGCCTACTCAGAATTTTTCAGGTTTCTTAGTCTTCAAGAAGAATGTCGTCGATCAACATTTCGGAGCTCGTAAAGATGGAAGTTGAAGCGGGGTCAGCTACAAAGGCCCCAAGGTTGCTGAAGGGAACCGATTTTGTCGCGTGGAAGGATCGGTTCATACAATACGTTAAGTACCAGGATGCGAAGATGTGGGTATGCATCCAAGATGGATATATTCCACCAATCATGGAGTATGAGGGTCGAGACCAAATCAAGAAATACAGTAAAATGGAAGAGGAGGAGAAAAAGATGTATGAAGCCGAGAGCAAGGCTCATGCTGCAATCACAATGGCTCTTCCACAGGAGATCCTTCATACGTTCAGAAAGTATACATCAGCTAGAGAGCTTTGGGAAGCTCTTGAGAGCAGATTTGAAGGAAATGTAGGTATTCGGGCTTCAAAGATAAAGTTGCTCAAAACTCAATTTTCAGTCTTTAAGTACTTAAAGAACGAATCTCTTGATGATATTATCACTCGATATTATCATCTAATGACTGAATTGAGTAACTACTCCATTTCCTACCGAGAAGAAGAGATTGTGGAAAAGCTTCTCGATGCCCTCCCACCAAAATGGGATATGTATACTGTGCTGATGAGGGAAGACAAGGACTTCCCTACTTATGATCTTGAAACCACTGTCAACAAGCTCAGAACTTTTGAGCTTAATATGGTAAGAAAAGAAACATCTATGGATCAGGTTCAAGATCCAGGCATGTACGGTGCTAAAGTAAACTCAAATTCAAGTTCAAAGACTGATTCTGCCGCCTACTACTCGAAGGGCGAGTCTTGTGACAAGTCTTCACAGGAGGGCATGTGTCAGTAAACTCAAATGGGGATGTTTGCTTTGTACCCGGTGGATCAAGTGGTACTCAACAGACAACAAGCAAGAGTAGTGGATCTTCAAGTTCCTCAAGCAATAATTACTCCAAGATGCCAATGAGCGTCAAATCTGCTGAAGAGCAGTTTGGCCTCTATGCTTCATTTATTGCTTCATATGAAAACTATATTCAAGGAAAGGTGGTTGATCCAGCGATGCTAGATGAAGACTATGACCAGATCGATGCTGATGATCTGGAGGAAATGGATTTACAATGGCAGATGGCCATGATAGTGAGGAGAGTGAAGAAGTTTATGAGAAAGGCGGGGAGAAAGTTTGTTGGTGGCAGGCCAGGGTTCGACAAGTCTAAGGTGAGGTGCTATAACTGTCAACAAAACGGGCACTTTGCCAAAGATTGCAGAAACGAGCGAGTTGAACGTGGTCAGGGCCGGTCTGCACAGCACACTGGGAGTAGTAAAGAAGTCAATGCCATGCTGTCCAGAGAAGCAGGTGAATACAACTGGAACCTGCATTCGAATGAAGCTAGTGAGCAGGCAAATATGGCTAAGGTTGAGAATGAAGAATGTGAGAAGATTACCGGAGAAGAGAAAGCTACTGGTAAGGAAAAAGCTTTCATGGCAGATAACAAGGATCAACTCTCCGAGGTAAGTTCTAAACATATTTGTACTAGATGTGAGAATTTGTCTGAGCAACTTGCTACCATAACTGATCAGTATGTTCGTTTAGATGCTGAATTTAAAACTCTTAAAGAAGATCATCACTTTATGAAAGCAAGAGAAAACAGTTACAAAGTTAAAATAAAAGCGTGTGAAAAAGATGTTAAAAGCTTAAAAACAAAACTTGCTGAAAAAATTGAAGTAATTGATCTAAGTTATGAGGTTTTAGAAGAAAAGACTAAACTGATTGCTGAACGAGAAAAGCAGATTGCTGACCACCAGGTGAAAGTGGTGGAACTGAACCGAAAACTTGAACAGTTCAGAAATTCCTCAGCTATTCTTGATCACCTTGTTAGTGATCAAGGTACCTCTACAAAGAGGGGAGGAATTGGTTATCACGAGGTTCCACCACCATATAACCACAATTACACTTTTAACCCTAGTGTTCAGAAATCTGTTGATTTTGAAGTTCCTCAGACAGTTCCAATCAAGGTTACGAGTAAAGAACCAAGTGTTAGTAGTGGCGAAACGAGTTCGCCTGTTTCAAGTGAGAAAATTTCTGTTACAAGTCCATTCTCATCAGATTCGGATAAGTTGTCCGAATCGGGTAAGACAAAAGAGAAGGTAGTGTTACCCACTGGTGGAGAAAAAGATAAAACTTATAAAAAGAGTACTCCACTCAACCCGTACGTCCCACCTTATGTGAGACGAACGGCCAGTAACACTGCCTCGACATCCAAAACAACCTTTGAAAAGAAAATGGAGTATAGGTGTTGTTTTAGGTGTAATAAGTTAGGACATCTTGTTGAAGATTGCCCTCTGACACCGAAATTCAGAGGTGTGAGGCCTATTAAAACTGAGTGTAAGTCTAATGGTAATTTTAATACTGCTAAAAATGAAAACCTTTCAAAGTTCCGAAATGTAACTAATTCAGGTTTTTACAGAAACATACCTCAGTTTAACAATGCTAATAACCAAACCGCTAGATATAATACTTTCAATACACATAGGTTTGGAAGGCCTCACACTCAATTTCCAAGGAGATTTCCTAATAGGACTGACAGGAATTATCCAGATGCTAACTTTGGAAAGCAGAAGTACGGGATGTATAGATCCAAGACCAATTGGTCTTGGGTCCCTAGATTCTAATCCTTTGCTTTATTGTGCAGGAACAGTTGAACAGGGCTGCCCACAGTCTTTGGATTGTAGATAGCGGCTGTTCCCGGCACATGACGGGTAACAAATATTTGTTGCACGACTTAAAACCTGTTCAAGGAGCGAGAGTTAGCTTTGCTGGTGAAAGTGGAGGAAGAATTACTGGAAAAGGAACGGTGTCCAATGGGAAAATGACTCTTGAGAATGTGAACTTTGTAGAAGAGTTGAAGCACAATCTGCTGAGTGTGTCGCAGATTTGTGATAAGGAGTACACTGTTCATTTCACGAAGAATGAGGCGATCGTGTTGAAGCCTGGTTTTCAGATAACAGACGAGTGGATAGTGATGAAAGCTCCACGTGATACAAATACTTATGTGATGGATATGAGGTCTACTGAAATGGCCACGGGAGAATCATGTTTAATGACGAAAGCAAGCGAATCGGAATCCGAACTATGGCACAGAAGGATGGGGCACATTCATCTTCGGAAGATGAACCACATTGTCAGGAATGGGCTTGTGATGGGCGTTCCCTTGAAAAGTTTTAACTTTGAAGACAAATGTATTGCATGCAAGAAGGGAAAGCAACACAAGAAATCCCATCTCACCAAGAAGGTCAACTCTATTGCCAGTACTCTAGAACTGCTTCACATGGATCTCTTCGGTCCCGTGAATGTAAAAAGTCTAGGAGGTACTTCTTACTGCTTGGTGATCACTGATGACTACTCGCGATATTCGTGGGTATATTTTCTGAAATCGAAAGATGAGACGGCTCAAATGGTGAAGAATTTGATTACCAAAGTTGAGAACGTCATGAGTAAAACAGTTAAATTCATCAGAAGTGACAATGGGACGGAGTTCAAGAATTTTGAAATGGAGATCTTCTGTCTTCAGAAAGGAATTGAACATCAATACAGCGCTCCGTATACTCCGCAACAAAATGGAGTGGCTGAAAGGAAGAACCGAACTTTAATTGAAGGAGCCAGAACTATGCTGGCAGATTCGAAGCTTCCTGTGATGTTCTGGGCTGAAGCGGTTGCTACAGCCTGCTATGTTCTGAATAGAGTGTTAACTGTTAAGAGACTTGGTAAAACATGTTACGAGCTTATGCATGGAAGGAAGCCCAACTTGAGAGGTCTTGAACCATTCGGGTCCCCTTGTTCGATCTTGAAGACAAACTCTAAATTTGGCGAAGTAGCCGATGAAGGAATCTTAGTCGGTTATGTTGTTGGTACACCCAACAGACGTGTCTTCAATACTTCGACCTGCAAGGTGGAGGTGGTGTGTAACACCGACATCACAAGTTACCAACCGCCAAAACCTAGCATTGGACCTGCGGAGCTTTTCGACTATGTTAAGCTTTTTAAGTCGTTTAACATACCGGATTTGGAGATTTCTGAAGAAGAAGAAAGAGTTGCGACGAAGATGATACTTGATGAGGAAGAAAATCTATTGCAAAGACAGTTGATTGATAAATGTCAACCTTCCTCATCAAACACTATCGGTACCCCTGCTGCCTCAATTGAAGAAGAATTTATCAATCCTTTTCACTCTCAGCCAGAAACAACCATTGACGAAATCTCTTCTAATTTGGAAGATAATTTGCATGTCGGTTCTGTTCCGACCACGAGAATTCATAAAGATCACCCTTTGGATAATGTGATTGGTGATGTGTCCTCAGGTGTACAAACGAGAAGTAGCTTGAATGAACATACATGTGTTTATACAAGCATTAAGGAGACAGGAATAATCAATGAATGCCTGTACACCTGCTTTATAAGCCAGATTGAACCGAAAAATTATCAAATGGCTTTAAAGGACAGCTCGTGGGTCGAGGCCATGCAAGAAGAGTTGGCTCAATTCTAGAAGATGGAAGTTTGGACTTTGGTTGAAAAACCAAAGAATGTGCATGCGATAGGCACAAAATGGGTGTTTAAGTGCAAGAGAGATGATAAGGGGATTATTATAAGAAACAAGGCGAGGCTAGTCGTTAAAGGTTTTAATCAACAAGAGGGGATTGATTATAACGAAGTGTTCGCTCCTGTCGCCAGGTTGGAAGCCATAAGATTGTTTTTAGCGTTTGCTGCTTATGAAAAGATGAAGGTGTTTCAGCTAGATGTGAAGAGTGCGTTTTTGAATGGGAAAGTTGATGAGGTTGTGTATGTTGAGCAACCTCCGGGTTTTCCTGACCCAGACTTTCCAGATCACGTGTACAGGTTGAGCAAGGCGTTGTATGGATTACATCAGGCACCTCGTGCCTGGTATGCAACTTTATCGGATTACTTGCTCGAGAATGGTTTTGAAAGAGGGAAAATTGATAGCACGTTGTTCTTTAAAAGAGATGGAAGCGACTTCCTGCTGGTACAAGTCTACGTGGATGACATTATATTTGCTGCGTCAAAAGTCTCCATGTGTCAGGAGTTTGAAGCCGTCATGAAGAAAAGGTTTGAAATGAGTGCTATGGGTGAACTAACTTTCTTTCTAGGATTGCAGGTTGATCAGAAGAAGGACGGGATGTTCATTCATCAGACGAAGTATGTTCATGATGTGCTCAAGCGCTTTAAGATGGAGGACAGTTCTCCATATGATACTCCAATCTGCGTCAATCACAAATTGGGTGCTGAAGTAGACGGTGATGCAGATGTGGACCCAACTCAATATCGGGCAATAATAGGTTCTTTAATGTACTTAACTGCATCTAGGCCTGATATAATGTTTGCTGTTTGTCTTTGTGCACGTTTTCAGGCAAATCCAAAAGAATCTCATTTGAAAGGTGCAAAGAGGATACTGCGGTATCTCAAGGGCAAGCCGAAGCTGGGGTTGTGGTACCCGAGAGGAGGAGACTTGGAGCTGGTTGCTTACACAGATTCTGATTATGGAGGGTGCAATCAGAGTCGGAAGTCAACAACTGGAGGATGTCAGTTTCTTGGTGGCAGATTGGTGTCGTGGCAATGCAAGAAGCAGACTTCAGTCGCAATTTCAACCTGTGAGGCAGAATACATGGCAGCATCCAACTGCTGCTCTCAGGTTCTTTGGATACAACAACAATTGCGCGACTATGGTCTGAATTTCTTACTTACTCCTATTTGCATTGATAACACAGCTGCTATCTCAGTAACTAACAATCCCGTGAAACATAGTAAAACTAAACACATTGACATACGTCATCATTTCATACGGGATTGTGCTGAGAAGAAACTGATAATTCTTGAAAAGGTGGATACGCTTGATAATTTCGCTGATTTATACACTAAAGCGTTTGACAAATCCAGATTTCAAAACCTTATTGAACTAAATGGGATGATCAATCCCGAGTAACCATGCTTTTCTTGTGATATTTAAAAAAAAAAAAAAACGTCACTAATCGCTTAAAAATATGTCGGTTACATCAGTTTGAAGGACTTGTCTTCGGATATGTTTTGGTCCTCATTTTCTACTTGTAGATTTTGAGGATAGCCATTAACCAGATTACTGATAGTGACCGGGGCGGTTTATGATGAGTTTTTCTTTCTTTCGCTTAAAATTAGTCGATCATACTTAGTTAGAAGGACACATACTAGTATGTGGTCGGTCCAGATGATCCATTGGATCTTCGGGATAGCCGTTTACCTGAAGACTTTGTTTTGGTCGGGGCGATTAATGTTAAAATTTTGAAAGAAAAAGGGAAATGAAATTATTTTTCAAGTATGTTACTTCGTAAGAAGTTCGTTAGCTATGTTTAACAGAAAATTGATCCAACCTTGGAAAATGATAGATATACTAATTCTGTGTGCTTAACTAGTGAAGTTATTAGGCTTAAAAGGCTTTAGGACAGTCATTGTATGTCATGGTAATTTTTTTATGGTGCGTAAAAGTAGATGTGATACAAACTAATTTTACTTGATTTTACGTGGAAACTCCTTAAGAGTTTTGCGTGTCTTCATATATATCTTTCCGAATGATAGGCAGAAAAGCGATTACCCAGTCATACACGAGCCCATGTGTGTTCTGATTCCCGTGAAGATAGCGTTTCAAGATACTGCAGTGATCCAGATTCGGGACTTGCAGTTAATTTCTACTTTGAAGTCTATGTTTGTTATATAAAAAAAAAATATATATATATATATATATATATTTGGAGTTATTGAAACATTTTAGAGATGACAAAATATCAAGACTTCTCAATCTTAGAGTAAGAAGAAGAACGGGAAACAGATGAAGAGTACTTACAACTTAATCAGACACTATGGGTCGAAGTCAATTCGGGGTGACTTGGGGAAAGCCAAATACGCTTTGAGAATAGATAGGAGGCATCAATATTTCTGAGTTGTTGCCCACTTAAATTTTGAGGCATAATTGAACCTAACTCGTATCACAGAAACGATGAAAACCATCTTTAAGTTATACCTGCTTACAACCTGTCTCTATATGTCATAATACAGCTAAACACGGATCTATGTGACAGTCACGTAGTTAGTATGATTCCTGTTCGGATCTTTTCTAAAACGTAGCAGTCCCTATCGAGACTGAAATTTGATCCCTTATACTTTAAATTTTTTAAGTTTTTGTACTTAGATAGTTTTATGATTTTTTACCTGGTTACTTAGAATTGATCATGTCATTTATTTCTTAAAGGAAAGTTTTATAACTTAATTGGAAAAATGTTAAAATTATAAGGTTTAATTCTGTAAATATATAGGCGATGTTGTTGAACAGGCGAAGTTGTGGATAACTTCGCCTAGGCGAAGTTATCCGTAACTTCGCCTGTATAACCCAGACCCTATATAAGGATGTTCAACAGGTATACTGTTCATCACTTTTCAAATATCCAGCGAACTTATCCGGCGAACTTACATATTCTCCGGCGAACTTGTTATTTAAACCGATTACGTGTTATTTTTTCCCAGATTTCATTAAGTTCAAGGTTCGAGATGTCGAATTATCATATATTTCATGTTCATTCATGTTTTCTGGATTCCTTAATCACGAAAACATCGACTGCACGTTGTTCCATAATCCTCACTGTCGCCGATTCATATTCAGGCGAATTTAGGGTTTAGGCGAAGTTATCCGTAACTTCGCCTGAAGCTTAAGTTCGCCTGAGGCGAAGTTATCCGTAACTTCGCCAGAAGCTTAAGTTCGCCTGAGGCGAAGTTATCCGTAACTTCGCCTGAAACTTAAATTCGCCTGAGGCGATGTTGTGATGAGGCGAAGTTAACATTAACTTCGCCTAAGATCATTTTTACTTAATATTAATTAGACGAACTTAAAGCTGAAGCGAAGTTGTTCCCAACTTCGCCTCAACTTTAACTTCGCCTATACAGAGTTTATCACAACTTCGCTCATGGTAACAAAGCGAACTTGTGCTATGTCTTTATGCTATCTAACTTGGTTCGTTTGTTGCAGATATGGCTGCGGTAGCTGGTGCTGGAGGTGCAGGAGGAGACGATGGTGATAACCAACGTCAATTTTTCCCGGGTCACAATATGTACATCACTTTAGACCGGGAGGCGAGCGGTGTGGACGATTACCGTGAGATCATAACTTTCCTCCTACGCTCGAGGATTTTTCATGCCATCACAAACACTCTGCCGATATCTCTACCAAATATCGAAGACTTCTGGCAGACGGTCGAATACGACTGTCGTGTTGAGCCCCCGGTCATGAGAGCGACTGTGAACAATCAACAAGTTCAGTTCAATTCTGAACAGATTCGGGTGGCATTACGATTTGGTGAAGAGACGAGGGACGACCCAACTGAGTTCGTAGCTCCGTTCCGTGATGGAGCGTTTCTCCGAATGGGCTACTCTGGTCCATTAGGTGATACCCAGAGGAGGAAGGGTTTCCTTCTAGATCAGTGGCGCTTCCTCATGCACGTTATGATAGTTTGCATGTCTGGGAGGAAGGCGGGCACTGACGGTATGGGTGCGACCATGCAGTCTGCAATGACTGCACTGACTTACAATAAACGCTTCAGTTTCAGTCAGATGGTCTTTTACGAGATTGACAGGCAAAGAAGGGCGATGTCTCGGGAGCGGTTCATTATGTATCCACGTTTTATACAGATGATATTGAACCATGTGGCTCCGAGTCTACCTCAGAGACGCCCGATAAGATACGTGGAATCTGTGAGCAAACGTATCTTTGCTCAATGCCGCACTTCAAGTGCGAGGAGCAACCCTGAACGTCGTCCGAGGAATACTCCACTGTTTGGGTTTTTAATCAACCCAGAGTATGTTCCTGCTAGTGGGGACGAGTTCAGAGATCCTCAACCGCGACAGGCAAGAGCAACTCAAGCTGTTCCTGCTCCTGCTGTGCCTGTTGTGTCGGCTGCAGAGGATATAGATCTTGATGCTGTTTTTGGAGGTCAAGGCTATTTTGATATGGATCAAGTTGAAGAGGTGCAGGTCTCAGCAGCACAAGGTACGGGTGTGAGTGTTACTAGAGCAGCAACGTCGATTGCTGACTCAGATTTGGATGAGATTATGAATGAGGGGAGACGGTTGATGGTGTCTCGAGAGAGAACGATAGGGAAGAGAAAGAGAACGGAGGATGATGATGAGTCAGAGGAGGAAGAAGATATACATAAGCTGATAAGAAGATCAAGACGGGAAAGGACAGGTGCTGGCATGGGAGCTGGAGAGACTTCAAGGATCGTACGTTTTGCTCCGGCCGCACTGTCTGGTATGTCTATTGTTCCTTCTTCTGTACAGGTTACAAGTACAAGCGCTGCGGATGTTCCCGTGGTGGCTACATCATCTGCTGGCATTCCATCCATCACTGCTATCCAGACGTCGACTCCGGAGATCGTGTCTCTACCGCCTCCAACGCTTACTCAGTCGGTGGTAGCTGCACGATTTGTAGAGTCAACGGTCGTCACTGCTGCAGGGTTATCAGGTATGGTACCACCTGCGGTTACGCCTGCTTCTGATGTCTCGCCTTCGCCTATGTCAGACTCAGAGAGAATAGCTTCACTAGAGCGAATCGTGGCAGAGCAATCGAAGACTATTCAACGCCTAGTGGAAGCAAATCAACTACAGTCATCCCTCCTGGTTGAGCATGGGAAAATTATAGATGCCTTGAAGGAGTTCTTGGCATCTCAGGGGGAGATGAGCTGTAAGGGCGACGAGCTCAGGACGAAGAAAAGAAATGACCGAGATGATGATCCCAATGCATCGAAAGATGCAGGTGGTGAGCTGCCAAGAACTTCTCAAGCTCTTGGTACTTCCACAGCTGAGGGGGAGTCTACCGACGCGGCTGGTGGTGATGATGTGGTGTTAGTTGAGGATGACGTGATTGATGCGTTGAAGGAGCTTGACGATGATATGTTCAGCGACGATGTGATGTTTGATGAAGATGTGCTGCCGAGTGATATGATTGAGAAGATCGGTGAGCAGATTGTGATTGAAGATGGGATAGAAGAAGGGGAGATAGTAGAAGAAGACGTTGAACACGAGATCCCTGATGTTGAGAAAGCCGACATGGGTACTGAGATGGATGAGACTGAGTGGGAGGAGCAGCCTAGGTGGAAGGAAGGCTGTGCTCATTGGTTTATCAAGACCAAGAAGCCTGCTGTTCCAGCCATGTTCAAGAAGAGTTATAACATCAAAGGCTATGCTGAGTCGAAGAAGGGAATTATCTGTTGGATATATGATGAACAGATGAAGTTGTTTGTGGTGAAGCGTTATGATGGTATTCAATACTTCAAAAGAATGTTGAGATCTCTCAATATGTTGCCGGAATGTGAGGTGAAGGATTTGGCCAGGTTGGGCCTGATAAATAGAAGTGACAACAACATGGCAAGAGTGATTGAGAAGATCGTGTGGAAAGAAAGCATAAAAGAAAAGAAGTTTGAATTATTAAAGCCACAGAAGGGAAAGCTCGTGGAGGATACAGAAAGGGGATTGAGAGCAGATGGCAAGCCATGGATGGTGATGAAGTACAAACCGATCCGATGCATCAAGGAGGTTCCAATGAAGACTATGCCTCAAGATGTGTTGAAGAATCTAAAATGGTGGTACGTTGATTGCCAGACTGCTGAAGCCGTGATGGAAGACGAAGATGAACAAGAAGTGCTGAGGGTGTATGATCCGATGCATCTTGTTAACTTATCGAAAGCTGATCTGCAAGTGTTGAATGAAAAGAAGATATTCTATATTCCTGCTTGGAAGGATGAAGCAAGGAAATATCAGCGAGTAGTCACGGTGTGTGTTAGAGAAGGAGTGCACGCGTGAAGATACAGGATTACGAGACAAGAGCTGAAAGATCAAGATATGAAGCTACTGCCAAGGGGGAGTCTGTTGGTGCATAGATGTCAGTAGTTCATATGTCTAATGTCTGTAATCGAGTCTGTAATATTGTTTGTGTATTTGTTTGTTAAAGCGAAGTTGTTGACAAGTTCGCCTAGGCGAACTTGTTGAACGAGCGAAGTTATGGACAACTTCGCCTGAGGCGAAGTTGTCGTGTATTTATATAGGCTACGGTTTACTGTTTTAGGATTGATCGAGTTGGTTAATTTACGTGTAATTCAGTGAGTCAAGTGACGTGAGGTCGAGAGTCTGTAAGTATCACGGTTTGAGTTATCAATATAACTTGTGTTTTGTTCGTATCGTGTTCGTGTGTTTGTGAGCTTGTGTTCTACGTCCGTAACGATCTACACAGGGATTCCGCACCTGTGTATATCGGGATATCTCGTGTGATCCGTCCAGGGAACCTACAATAACGAACCCATAGAAAGGTTTTCTTGGCTTCGCCACTATTCAGTTCGTACCGGACAAAACTCAACATCAACCGGACATCGGTACCGGCACAAGTATTCAATCTTTTCAATTGAATTTTATTTTTCTGTAACAATTTGAATTCATCATTATTTTTTCTTTTTAAGTAAGCACACATGTATGTTACCAATATTTTTTTTCAAATTATCATGATATAGATTTTATTGAAAAATAAATTTGTATTATAAAATACTGTATTCTTTTTACCGAACTAAACCGATAACAAGCAAACAAAATTTACAATTCGACATAAATTCTATATGACACAAGTCTTCGCAACACGTCATACAATATATAGTTATTGTGTTGAAGGGTTAGTGTCATTACAGAACTCTAAAAAACTTAAGAACTTTAATAACTATAAACAACCAACTATTTATTTAAAATATATATATATATATATAGGGAGAGGTTATGGTAAAAACACACAATTTCCTATGAAGCCTAAGAATAATTCTAAACCATTAGATCATGGGATCCAATGGTTGTGATTAAAATTTACTAAAAACCACATAGTGTTTTAATATTGATCAACCATTTGTGTGTTTGAGGGGTAAAATTGTCCAAATTGTGTTTTAGTAACTTCAACAGCCAACTTCTTTAGGCAATTTTATAGGCTTTTATATATTTTTTATCACACAATCTCCTAATCCTAACAAAGAAATTTGAAGTTAATCTTCAAAATCATCTACGATAGTGTTTTTAATCATCTCAGTATTACCGCTCAATTTTAATATATGACTTGTGTTTTACCATTCAATCTTGGATTTTTTTTTAATTAATAACTACGTACAGGTTCTTCTTCTTCTTGCTGCTGTACACCAAAAAACAAATTGCAAATACATTAAAAAAAATAATAATAAAACAATACTTGCAATAAATTCAATATATAAGAATAAACAGTCACGTACAGAGTCTTCTTCTTCTTTTGGCTGTTTATTTTTATTTATTTTTTTTTTTTTCATTATAGTATTTTAGAGGATTATTGTGTCTTAGATCATGTTATGGAATAATTTCATCATAGTTACCAAGGTACACAGATTGAAATTATGTATTGTATTAACGAACACAAATGATTGAAAACTGGTTGTTGGTGATGAATCGAGAGGTAGACGGTGAAGATGGCTGGTGGTAGATGGTGGTTGGAGACGGCAGTGTGCTGGTTGAGGGTGGTCGGATCGAGGCGGCAATATGGTGGTTGAGGGTGGTTGGCGATTTCAGTTGGTTACTACTAGAATAATTTTGGTGCCTGCAATTGGAATTTTGGAGGTTTTGTGATTGGATTGTTATTGTTACCGGATGTTCAATAATTAAACGACGAATCCAAAAAAATAGGGGTAAATTAATGACGAAAATAAAAAGACTATTACCATAATGCCCTTGTGGTTTATTTTAGATCATGCTACGTGTTAATAATATATTGGTTCTCACCATTCTTACAAAACTATTTATTTTTATTTAAACCCTTTTCTATATATATATATATATATATATATATATAGGGTTATCCTAAAAATAAATAGTTTGATAGGAAGACTAGGAATAAATCATAGCCATTGGATTATGTTGATCAATTGTTGAGATTTAAAACTACCAAAAACCGACATAGTTTCCTAGAATTACACTTTCACCATTATAACCGACATAGTTTCCTAGATTTATTCTTTCATTATAGTTTGTAATGCCAAATGTCAAAAATTTATTGGTTTTTACTATTCCTAAGAAACTCCTTATTCTTATTTGAACCCTTTTATATATATATATATATATATATATATATATATATATATATATAGCGCAGGGTTATCCTAAAAATAAGTAGTTTTCTAGGAAGATTAAGAATAAATCATAGCCATTGGATCATGTTAATCAATGGTTGAGATTTAAAATCACCAATAACCGACATAGTTTTCTAGAATTACTCTTTAATCATTATAACCGACATAGTTTCCTAGAATTGTTCTTTCACCATCATTTGTAATGCCAAATGTCTAAAATTTATTAGTTCTTACCATTCCTAGAAAACTCCTTATTCTTATTTGAACCCTTTTCTATATATATACACATATATATATATATATATATATATATTATTGTTATAGAGTAGTTTTATCATATTTTTAAAATAAATTTATTATTAAATATGTAAATCACAAGTTTACACATATGCAAAATTTATGTAATAACAAATTTACATATGTGTAAAAAAACATAGATTGTGTAAAAACTAATTTTCATAATTGTAATCACAAATATAGATATATATAAAAAGTGAAAAAACTACATTCAAATAATATTAACATACAACTTTTTTTATAAAAGATGTTAGTTATTAAAAGTTTTTTAAAAATTTTAAATAATTTATATGTTTTGTAATGATGCTCATCCGTACTTGTGCCGTATATGTTGGAAATTTATAAACTTTTTATTTCTCATCCCTCCGCAGCAAATTTTCTACTTTTTTGTTGTTTGCTAAACGTTCTCTCTTTTTGAATTTCATGCCAATATCACACATATTATTATTAACCGTCGTCCCATGTTTAACCGCCATGTCATTTCCTCATATATTGCATCCTCTTCGTTTTGCGTCTCTCATAAAACACACGCACACACACTTTCAATCCCGCCAATTTTCGTTACTTGAAATAACGAGGAATAAAGAATCAGATATCAACAAACAATTCAGTTTATGTTTTGATTTGGTAGATGAAATGGCAGTGAATGAATGGATCAATGGGTATTTAGAGGCGATATTGGACAGTGCATCTTTAAGTAACAATAAAGACAATAAAAAGACAAATTTGCATAATCGAGTGCGGTTTAATCCGACAAAATATTTTGTTGAAGAAGTAGTTACGGGAGTGGACGAGACTGATTTGCATCGGACATGGATTAAGGTTGTGGCGAAAAGAAACACGAGACAAAGAACTTGTCGACTACAAAACATGTGTTGGCGTATATGGCATCTCACTCGCAAGAAAAAACAGGTAAATTTATAATTATATGACTCATGTACTTGTAAGAACACGCTTTGTAATAATCATATATTCAGTGGCGGAACTAGAATGTGTTGACAAACAACTTGTTGATAGGGGTTATAATAATTTTTTATTCTATAAAAAATCATATATTGTAAAAAGTTTATAGAAATCCAGAGTCCGTGGCTCTTTTACCCCTATCTAGTTCCGCCCATGATCATAGAATTAAACAAATTGGAACGGAATTGCAAGGTTAAATTTAAAGATATGAATTTGATGTCTTAAAATATATAATTGGAGTGACTTTCTTATTCCCTCTGTTTGTGCCAATGATTATACATAATAGATGAACATGTTACAATTTTTTTTTTTCCATCACAATCGAAGTTTTATATAATTTACTATAAAACGATTACAATAAAGTGGCAGGCAAACGGGCAACAAGCTGCGCCGCAACCCCCTTTTGAACAGCAAAGCCAATCCTGCTAAAAACGAAGCTTTGGGACCTAGAAGCTGAAGAGGTTCCGTGTACGACGCGCTGAACCCCCTTGGGTTCCAATCATAATAATTATACAATCATAATAATTATACAAATTGGAATTACAAGGTAAAATTTGAAGATGAAATTAAGAATATGTTGACGTTTCAAAACTAGTTGGAGTGACCCTTTTACCCCCCTTGGGTTCCACCCATGGACATACATTCATACATAAGATATGTAACACATGTTTGAATCATAATTAAACAAGATGAAATACGAAGTTAAATTTGAAGATAATATGAATATGTGTTTTAAAATAGTTGGAGTGTCAAGAATCACAACCGATAGCAAAATGGAGATTCGAACGAGAACAAGGACGCGACGATGTAAGGGGGGACATGTCTGAAACAGTGAAAGGTGATGGTGCAAATAAAACACACCAACATGATGCTTCTAGCTCGGAGGTTGGATCAGATTATAAAAAGGAAAAGACGCTTTACATCATCCTTATCAGGTATCACTTCTAATTAATTGGCATGTGTATTATGGATGTGCATTTTGAAAATGATCTTGTGAACTTTAATGATGATACTAAACGGTGTACTGTGTTGATGCGGTTTTGGTGTTTGATGTTTATCACAACATTAAATGAATTGTACTATGAAGTCAAGTCATAATAATTAGATAACCTGTTCTAAACGCCCAATTTAAACACTCCTTCGAGCTTTTGTTAATAAATGTTGAAATACTTTCTTTTGGAACAGTTTACATGGTTTGATTCGTGGAGATAATATGGAGCTTGGTCGTGATTCAGATACTGGTGGTCAGGTATGATAAATCCCCATTGTTGTCACTTGCATCACTCATTTTCAAAACAATCTACTTCTAATAAACCTCAATTATCTAATGGTTTTCTATGTTGCATTTTGAATTCCAGACCAAATATGTTGTAGAGTTTGCTCGGGCTCTTGCTAAGATGCCAGGAGTGTATAGAGTTGATCTTTTCACCCGTCAAGTGTCATCACCCAATGTAGATTGGAGCTATGGCGAGCCGACTGAGATGTTGACAGCAACGGATGATGATCATGATGACAATGTTGGTGAAGGCAGTGGAGCTTATATTATTAGGATACCGTTCGGCCCCTTGCGACAAGTACCTTAGGAAAGAATTACTTTGGCCATATGTCCAAGAATTTGTAGATGGAGCACTTGCACACATTCTCAATATGTCCACAGTATTGGGTGAACAAATTGGCGGAGGCCATCCAATTTGGCCATATGTTATTCATGGTCACTATGCAGACGCGGGAGATGCTGCAGCCATCCTCTCGGGTGCTCTAAATGTTCCCATGGTTTTAACCGGACATTCCCTTGGTAGAAACAAGCTAGATCAGCTTCTTAAGCAAAGTAGGCAGTCAAAAGAGGAAATCAACTCAACTTATAGGATTATGAGAAGGATAGAAGGCGAAGAGCTTTCATTAGATGCCGCTGAACTTGTGATTACAAGCACAAGACAAGAAATTGATGAACAATGGGGCTTGTATGATGGGTTTGATGTAAATCTCGAGAGAGTTTTACGTGCTCGTGCTAGACGGGGCGTTGATTGCCATGGTCGTTTCATGCCAAGAATGGCGGTATGATCTTCTGCTTCATTAAAAATGTAAACAATTCTGAATCTTTGTAGTAACTCGTAGGACCGGATATTGTTTGTTTTCAGGTTATTCCTCCTGGGATGGATTTCAGCAATGTAATCCATGAAGCAAATGAAGCTGATGGGGATCTATCGTTAACCAAAACAGAACGACCTTCTTCAGAAACTGTACCGCCAATATGGTCAGAAGTGAGTATACATGGCTATTAAAAAATATATAGAATTCCATATATTGGTGCATTGTTCATCTGTAAAATGTTTGTTTCAGGTTATGCGATTTTTGACAAATCCACACAAACCCATGATACTTGCCTTGTCAAGACCAGATCCAAAGAAAAACATCACAACCCTTTTGAAGGCTTTTGGGAAATGTCATTCTTTGAGAGAGCTTGCTAATCTTGTAAGTATAATGGCTTTGGTTATGTGTATATATTTCTATATATGTATGTAGGTTTGTGGACTTAACGAAACATTCTTCTACAGACTCTTATAACGGGGAATAGGGATGACATCGACGAGATGTCTTCAGAGAATGCTAGTGTGCTTACAACTGTGCTGAAACTTGTGGACAAATACGATCTTTACGGGCAAGTAGCATTCCCTAAACATCATAAGCAAAGTGATGTTCCAGAAATCTACCGTCTAGCTGCCAAAACTAAGGTATAATCTTTTTAACTTGTGTGGCATGTAACAGCAAGTTGTTATTATAACTGTTCTGTTCTTACGACAGGGTGTTTTCATAAATCCTGCTTTGGTCGAACCTTTCGGGCTAACATTGATTGAGGTTTGTTGCTATAAATCTTCCCAATTTGTAAGTTTTGGATTTGTTTTATATGTATGTTTAAACTTGGTCTGGTGCGTTTTACTTTAATATAGGCTGCTGCTCATGGACTTCCTTTGGTGGCAACAAAAAATGGTGGACCTGTTGATATTCATAAAGTAAGTTTACTACTTTTATCACATAATCACTTTCAAAATAGCATGAAAAACTGCTCATATGTAATAATGTATGCAATTACAGGCACTAAACAACGGGCTGCTCATCGACCCCCGTGATCAACAAGGAATAGCTAACGCTCTACTTAAACTATTATCCGAGAAGAACTTATGGCACGAATGCCAGAGAAACGGTTGGAGAAACATACACCTCTTCTCATGGCCCGAACACTGCAGGACATATTTAACACGTGTGGCATCATGTCGCATGAGACATCCAACATGGAAAACCTGCACCCCTGCAGATGAAATGCCAAAAGAAGAATCTTTAAATGACTCGCTTCAAGATGTACAAGATGCATCATTGCTCTTATCCATAGATGGAGACGGTGGGGGAGATATTCAAGAACAAGTAAAACGGGTAATGAACAAGATGAAGAAACCTGCATCATCAGATAAATTCGGTGACATGAACAAAAATAATAATAATAATTTTTCTAAGTATCCAATTTTAAGGAAGAGACAAAAGTTGGTTGTTATTGCAGTTGATTGCTATGATAGCAAAGGAGAACCCGAAAGAACTATGATTAGTGTTATACAAGAGACGTTTAAGGCGATTAAACTAGACTCGCAATGGGCAGAAGGGACTGGTGTTGCTATATCCACAGCAATGCCATTATCAGAATTGACGGATTTTTTAAAATCAGGCAAGATTAAGGTGAATGAGTTTGATGCTTTGGTTTGTAGCGGTGGAAGTGAAATTTATTATCCTGGAACTTATGTAGAAGATGGTAAACTCTACTCCGATCCAGATTATGCCTCACATGTTGAGTACAGGTGGAAATTTGATGGTGTAAAGAAAACACTTTGGAAGCTGATGAATGCACCAGAAGACACCGAAGGAAAATCTAGCGAACTTTCAAAAGTGATTGAAGAAGATGTGAAAGCTAGCAACCCTCATTGTTTGTCCTACATGATAAAAAATATCAACAAGGTGTGTTCATAACTTGGGTAATAAACGGATCATGTAAGACAATTATCCGAAGACGGCATAGCCGGTTGCAAAAACTACAAATTTACAAAAAGGAAAGAAGAAAATACAAATGCCAGATTCTTTTTTACATTTTTAAAAGATGTTAAAAATAAATAGGTTAATCAGGTCAACCTACAAATGGTCAAGTTGACCTAAGCAGGACCTGTTCGGCTAACGTTTTAAGAGAGTTTGACTCATTTTCTGTTAGGTTCATGTGGTGTGTGAAATTCACACTTTTAATCATAACTCATAAAAACTACTGATATATATGCATCACTCTTTTTATTATATTTATTTTCTTTTCTCTGTGCATTTTGCAGGCAAAGAAAGTTGACGATCTGAGACAAAAGTTTAGGATGAGAGGTCTACGGTGCCATCTCATGTATTGCCAAAACTCTACACGATTGCAAGTAGTTCCGCTCCTCGCCTCTCGAGCACAAGCCCTTAGGTAAGACTGGAATCTCCTAACTGTAGTCTTTAACTATACTTGTTGCACATGATCAAGAAAGATGCAGACTTTACCAATCTGTATATTTGGGTTGTGTTTTGATTCAAATGTGTCAAATAAAATTTGTTTACCAGAAAGGAGAACTGGCTTGTCAAATGGGAACAAGTTGAAAAACCACCTAAATGATTTTATTCAACAATTTCGATTATATTGCTGGAACTAATAATGCTCTTGTAATTAAAATTAATGCGTATAGGTAGTATTTATAAAAGATCAAGAAATAGAGTAAACATGTATTTGTGTGTAGCACTTGATCTTAAATAATCTTGGCTACTGCATCAACCTTTTTGGAACTGAATTTATATTGGGGAATAGGTACTTTTTCGTCCGCTGGAGATTAAATGTTGCGAATGTGTACGTAATCCTTGGGGAAACTGGTGACACGGATTATGAAGAACTCGTACCAGGCACCCACAAAACGATTATTATAAAAGAAGTTGTGAAAGGGGGTTCTGAAGAGTTGCTTAGAACCAGCGGTAGTTACTTGAAGGAGGACGTAGTTCCTGGAGAGAGCCCGCTCGTTGCTTATGTTAACGGAATCAAGTCTGAAGATATTGCTAGTGCTTTAATCAAGGTTTCAAAATGTGATGCATGAATCTTTATTGTAAAGTAGTTATTGTTGTATTGTGGTAACATGTATAAGTAGTCCGCGTGTTGTAATATGCTATTCATTAGGATCATTTTAGTATTTACAAGATCGAACAAGTCATTATGATTGACAAAAGAATATTGTATTATATTGGACCATTGTCGATATGATTAGTTTATTTATTAATTATAATTAAGGGCAATTGTTTGATCCAATCAAGAATACAAAAGTGTTGGCTCATTAATTTGTTTGGCGTCCAACCCGTAAGTTAGACGATGGAAAGCCCACGTAGCTGTAACAAGTTGGTTGTGGGCTTAATGTGTCTAGTGGGTTTTTCTAATGACCAAGTTAGGAGACAAACTCGCGTTTTATATATAACGTTCAAAAAAAAAAAACCAAAACGCCGGTGGGGTGGGGGGGGGGGGCGGTGTGCCCCGGCGTTATAAGCTATAACACCCACATAAATTTCCGACTACGAACGGTCTTATTTTTTTAAAAATATGATGGTTCTCTTCTTTTAATTCTTTTTAAAGTAATAATAAAATACTGTATAAAAATAAAGTCGGCAGATCTAGGTGAAAGGTAGAAATACTCAAAAGACAAGAAAAAGAAAACAAGATGAGACTTAATGAGCAAGATTACAAGAGTTAAATAGTACAGTTGACGTAGTCTTCAAAGTTTGATCAAACTTTCTTACTGGTTTCTATTTATATATTTCCATTGAAAGAATTTGCAACGCTAGAAATGACCACCGTGTCGGACACGCCAAGTATCTCGGATCTGCCGGAAGGCTGCGTCACAGATATCCTATCCATGACGTCACCTCGCGATGCCTGCCGATCTGCCTTGATCTCCAAAGCATTCCATTCTGCTGCAGACTCTGACGCTGTTTGGGAGCGGTTTCTGCCGCCGGATTACCGTGAAATCATCGGGAAGGCGGTTTCTCCTGTGGCTTTTAACTCTAAGAAGCAACTCTACCACCGCTTATCGGACTCTTATATCCTCCTCGATCATGCTCATTTGGTAAATCAATCAATCTTACAATCCATACTGTATTAGAGTTTTTAGAGTTATAACTTAATAAGTCAGGATATTAATTGTGAGAACTTTTCAAGACCTTTTGTACTACTTAGTCAGTGATCTACATTACTCTGGTTTCCATTTTGAAATTCATTTTTTTGTGTTTGTTTTTTATTCTCTTTTTTACCTTCCCCTTACTTCTACCTTTTTTCTATCGGTTTATGTAATTTCCAAATACTTTAGACTATCTTTAAATAATTTAGGTTAATACTTGATGATTAAAAACATTTCATGTTGTATGAACCAGTATAAGAATTTGGATCTTTAATTATTTTGTTCTCAATTTCATAGCAATAATGGTTGTTTTGATTAGACTGTTCTTTTTTAACATCGACGATATATATAGGATATAGATTTGAGAGACGTGGTTCAATGTTATTACATGCGTTCTTCTGTTGATTTAAAGGCTCCGCCGCTACTCGCGGGCCCGAATACTAGTTGTGACTTATAAACCTTCGGCCAAAAGTCGTTTTCAAATTAAATAAGTAATCCCAAACACCCTTGATTATGAATAGGTAGTTGTTCATTGTAGGTCCGTATAGGGACAATTTTTTTCATGGCTTAAAGCGAATTTTAAAACCAAATGACCAATCAATACGTGTTATGGACTGAAACCATTGCTAGGTAATGAACCAGCTGTCCTAGATCAATTGTATGAGAAATTGATGTGGGGTTTTTATAGGGAAAATGGGCTTTATACTTTTTTTTGGGGTGTAGCAATATATTTGCTTGAACTTATATTTTCTTTATAAATAATAGTATTAGTCGAGCTGCCCTGCTTTTGGTGATATTGTAATATAATTATTGATGTAGGGTTTGAAGCTAGATAAGGAGAGTGGGAAAAAGTGTTACATGTTGGGTGCAAGGGACTTATCAATTGCGTGGGGTGATGACACTCGTTACTGGGAATGGGGACATGTACCCGAATCAAGGTATCCCTTCGTTCTCGATCTATGCTAGGATTATTTTTATTTTAGGCAAAAGCGGTGGACCAAGGGGTAGGGTATCGTGGCCAAAATTAACGAAGTGTGAAACTTTTGGTGCAGGTTTGCAGAGGTAGGTATACTTAAACACGTATGGTGGCTCGACATACGCGGCAAAATAGCAAGTGAGATGTTATCCCAAAAGACAACATATGTCGCATATCTTGTGTATCGGACGCATGGGGACTTTCGGGCGCTGGAAAAACAATAGTTAGCTTTGGCGTGACAAGAAATGAGAGACTAGATGTTCGTCTTCAACAACCACGTCCACAGGCCCGTGCACGACCACTGGTACAGGCGCAGGTTCAAGCACATGGTCCGGCATCGAGAAATGATGGATGGTTGGAGATTGAATTGGGTGAATTCCACTGCGATGATGGAGATGAAGGTGAAGTTGAGATGACATTTCAAGAGCATCATGAGCATAAAGGGGGTCTTATTGTGGAAAGCATTGAGCTTCGGCCTAAGTAGTACTGTGTTTAAATGAATAATTGTGAATAAATAAGTTGTAAGACAATATGGGTTTGTAAACTATGAAAGAATAATATGTAATAGTAAGTGTTTGGTAAACTAACATTTATGTGTGTGATAAGCTCTTATCAAGGGCACAATAAAAGACGAGGACAAAACATAATATCCCTAATACGTACGTAGTTGTTTATGAATAAGATGTACTCATGTTGATATGAAATGGATTTGAACGGTTAATCTCCTTGAGCAGGGATTCATTAAGGTTAAAACTCAAAAAAAATAGTCATATCATAATGTATAAATTGGTTAAGAACTAGTAAATGTATATGTGCGTTGCGCCGGAATTTAATTTAAATTGATTGAAAGCCATTAAAATGAACACAGCTATTGGTCCCCATGACTTTACCAACATAGGTATCAATTTTGTACAGGATTTCAACACGTGTTTTACATCGACTAACAATAAAGATGAATGACGATACACATTGCGATGGGGTGGCTACACCACCCGAAAATAGATGTAGAAATATTGAACCACGCACACGTGTTACGACTTGCTAACTCACAAAATATAGATCAAATCCTAAAACAAAAGTTAAAAAAACGTATAAACTACATGATTTATTAAAATTAAAAATAAACCTTATGGGTTATATTGTATTTATACATATGCTAATACCTTAAGAGAGGATATCTAAAAGTTGAAAATGAACAGATAAGGAAAATTGTAAGATGTACCAACATAAATAACGTTGAACAAAAAAGGTAGCACAAAATAAGTGGCAAACTCTTAAGGGGAGAAAAATGAAAATTATGAGATGCACCAACATAATAGTATATTTTGCAAAATAAATAATATATACAAATAAAAATAAAATTAATAGATATTAGTTTACGAATGTTTAATATATATTTTTTTAAAATTTGACTTCAACTCGAATTTGGTTACCCATGACGGACCTGAGGAATGACCCAAACCCAAAATACTTATAAAATAGGAATCGAGCAACCGCATTACAGAAATTTGGTTTAGTTTGAAGTACAATTGGTCTCGATTTTCATGTAAACCCAATTTATGCTCACCCTTAAACCATAATCTATGCCAAATTTAAAGATGCTAATGGTTAGGGTTAAAACTGCAAAACCATCCAAACGAATTATTGGATTGGTTTCATAGTCGTTTCTTTTTATTATCTTTTTATCGGTTGGCTTCAAAAATTCCAAACTGTAGCAAGCATTTTGGTTTGCTATTTACATATAAAGTCGGTTGTATAATAATAAACTAGATCGTAAGAATAATCTTTACTCTTAATAAAAGACTAGCAATTTTTGTGTATGTAAGATCATCACATTCACTCTCACAAATATTTAAATATTTAATAATTTATTAAATAATATAAATTCAATAAAGATACTTTTAAGGAAGGAATCTTAAATTAGTTTTAACTTAAGTATATCACAAAATTTATAATTAAGAAATCCCAATGATTTTGGTTTCTTTATATCTTTAAAATTTAACAAAATATGTTAATGTACAAATTAAATAGACGTGCTAAACGTAAGAATCAAATAGTATAACTATATAGTGTAATTACACTACAGTATAATTATAATATGCTACATATATAATTACAATACTTAATTTTCACAAATAATACGTTAATTTCGTTTGTATTTGAATCAAACTCATATATATGTTCTATTGACATCATATATAACATTTCTTATACATGTTATGTTTTTTAGAGTTTAGAGTGTTTTTTACCCATGTTATGTTTTTTTATGAAATCGTGTAATCTCAAAGAAACAAAACAAAAAATAATGTCATTTAATTATTCAATTGATAATTTTTAAATAATTTTAAATTATGTTGTACTTACGCTATATGATAACTATATTATTAGAGTATATTTTGATTAATTATTTATTTATTAAATGTATTTTATTTAAATTAATCAATACACAGGTGTCTTCCATTATAGTTTAGATCAATCAAACAAAAAGACAAATCAAGTTTTAAAGGTAGGAAAAAAACAAACTGACAAAAATACGAGGAAAGTTGATGAGAAAGATGATCACAGGTGGAAGTACGAATCATTTCTTCTTGGTTATTATTTATATTTATTATTTATTTCCGTCGACTAATATTTTCAACGCAAGAAAACATAAATGGCCGAATTGGACAACTTGCCGAGTATCTCTGTTCTGCCGGAAGGCTGCGTGACCGTGACCGATATATTATCGATCACGTCACCTCGCGATGCCTGCAGAGCTGCCTTGATCTCCAAGGCATTCCATTCAGTCGCAGATTCGGACGTTGTTTGGGAGCGGTTTCTGCCATCGGACTACCGTGAAATCATTGGGAAGGCGGTTTCTCCCGTGGGTTTTGAGTCTAAGAAGCAACTCTATCACCGATTATCGGACTCATATATCGTCCTCGATCGTGGTAATCTGGTAAACCGATTAACCTTACAATTTATACGTACTGTTTTGAATTGCCAATGATCCCCAACAAAAAAGTCGGGGTTCAGGTTGGGCGGGGGTTTGCTCACCTATGATGGATTCCTTTTGAGAGTGGTCTCTAATTACTTGGGGAATAGACATACTCGAGTGGATCAATAGTCTGTCAGTGATCAAAATCCAGATAACCGTTCAAAATTAGCATTGTATTCGAATCACAGGTGTTTTAACGGTTTGGAACCGAACTAAATTCACAATGTTAAAAACCGAAAGGAAAGGTTGAAATTGGATTGGATTAAATTAGGGTCTGCTCAAATAACTCGCGGCCCATAGCTCGACTCGTAGCTCACTTGATAAAAGCTCGAATAAATCTAGCTAAAAAACTTGATTTCAAATAACCTGAGCCAAGCTAGCTCATTGTTGTAACCAAGCCAAAGCTGAGCCGAGTTGCCTCGTTTATTTTCTAGATCGAGCTCAAACTCGAACTCGCCGACTCTACTCGTTTACTAGAATTGTATTTTTGAAAAACTTAAATAACTATTATTTGACAGCAGCTTATTCAACGTATTTAGTTCAAACTGAATTCAATTGGTAAAAACAAAACAAAATGGAAAACCAAATATCTAGTTTGGTATGGTTTTAATGTTGTAGTGTTTTTGGATTTATTTGCTAATGTTCTTGGATTTGTAATTAGGGTTTTAAGATAGATAAGGAGAGTGGGAGAAAGTGCTATATGTTAGGCGCAAGAGACTTATCAATAGCATTTGGTAACGACACTCGTTATTGGGAATGGAGACATGTACCAGAATCAAGGTATCAAAACTTTCAAATGTTAAATCTTTCTCCAAGTCTAAAAGATCCAATCCAAATTTATATACATGTTTGGAAACATTGTTGCAGGTTTGCAGAGGTTGGCATACTTAAACACGGATGGTGGCTTGATATCCAAGGCAAAATAGCAAGTGTGATGCTGTCACAAAAGACAACATATGTAGCATATCTTGTGTTTCGAATTAGTAAGAACTCGTGGGGCCTTTCTGCGGCTGGGAACACAATTGTTAGTGTTGGTGGGGTAAGAAACGAAGCATCTAATGTTTATCTTCAACAGCCAAGGGTGCATGTGCATGAAAACATAATTGTTAGTTTTGGCGAGGTAAGAAATGAGGCGTCTAGTGTTTATGTTCAACAACTAAAGGCGCATGCGCAGGCAAACATGAGGAACGATGGATGGATGGAGCTCGTATTAGGTGAATTCTATTGTGATAATGGGGATGATGGTGAAGTTGAGATGGTGTTTCAGGAGCACCATCGTAATAAAGGGGGTCTTATTGTGGAAGGCATCGAGCTTAGGCCTAAATAGTGTTTGAATAAATGGTTGTTAATATATGACTTTTTAACAATATTAGCTAGTAAATTGTAAACAGTTACGCTTATCTTTCGAGATTCGAACAAAGGCAAAGTAATATAAGAATAATTATCAAAGTAATACAGGAATAATTATAAAGAAAGATCTGTCATTTTATTGATTGAAGCTCCATTTATCATCAATTAAGTGAAGAGAACTTGAATGGTTACCTGCATGTCACAAGAACAATATTAGTATATAAACTAAACTTATTAATATTTATATTAAGTATAAGGTTCTTATTGTAATTAGTAGGGTTAATATGTAATTATTTAGTCTATAAATAGGGCTATGATGTTAGACAAATTAACGATCGTGTATTCAGTATTTTCTATCAACAATTTAGAATTTTAATTCAAGAATCAGTTTGTGTATATCATCTTGTTCTTATTCAATTGTGAATTGTGTGATTTGTTCGCTGATTACCAATAGTGACATCAGAGCCAAGGTTTGCAAAGCCTGTGATAACCGATCTGAATCGATTTGGGAATTGAGTTTGTGAACGTCCCTTTTTATAATCGATCAATTAGAAAAGGGTCGTGTACGATTGGTTCTGATTAAGGGTTGTAATAAGTTGAAATCAAGAAAACCCATATGATTGAATTGATCGATTAAAGGAGATTCTGTCACAGTCAACAAAGTGATCAAGAAATCAATTCAATTAGAGATTATCTAATTGACACAAACTAATTGTTTTTATTTGTCTTGGATCTCGATAAAAAAAAAAAAAAAAGAGGCAATAGTAATTGAGCATTTGGCAATTCTAGTTATCAAGAAACTAATTTTGAGGAAGATTATATAGTTAGTCACCAGCCAGGGAAAAGGCCTGAACGAATTTGGCAATTCTGGTGATCACAGATTGTGCTTGATTGTTGTTTGTTATAATCAGAACTGAAGAGAAAAAGGAACCAGAAAAGTTAAAGATAATCGGTTTGATTTGTTTGGCAACCGAAAAAACCAAGTATTGTTGTCGGTGGAGACGGAAAATTGGTTTAGATTTGCCTTGCAACCGAAAACCCAAACATAGAAACTATTCTCTTGGTCGAAGCGGTTGGATAAACCAGTATACCGTTTGTGTTTTGAATAGTTGGCTTAGGCAACGGATAAACCCGTGTACTGTTGGTGGTTGATACAAACAGTTGGTTTTGGCTTGCCTTGTTAAACCCGTGTACTATTTTCGGTTTAAAAAAAACGGTTGTTTTTAGTGTTTTGAATAGTCGGCTTAGGCAACTTATAAACCCATGTACTGTTGTTGGTTGAGACAAACAGTTGGTTTTGGCTTGCCTTGTTAAACCCGTGTACTATTCTCGTTTTAGAAAAAAACATTTGTTTTTTTATGCTTTGAATAGTCGGCTTAGGCAATGGATAAACCCGTGTACTGTTGTTGGTCGAGACAAACAGTTGGTTTTGGCTTGCCTTGGTAAACCCATGTACTATTCTTGGTAGAAAACGGTTTGGTTTTGATTTACATTGTGATCGAAAAACCCGAGTACCGATGTTGTTTGAAATAGTTGGTTTCAAAAAAACCCGTTCACTATTTGTGGGATTAACAGTTGGTTTGTTTATAACCCGAAACTGTTTAGATTAAAGTTGACAACAAATTTTTCTAAATTTGTAATAGTCAATTTATCAAGATTGGGAAAAAGAAAACTCGTAAAATGGTCAACTTCAAGGATAAAGAAGTTGTGACTTCAAAGGAAGGAGGGACATCAATGAGTTTTCAATGCTCTGTGTTAAACTCCACAAATTACACCATTTGGGCTATAAAGTTCAGATCGATTTTTAACGTCCATGGAATTTGGGAAGCCATCGAACCAAAAGAGGGCAGCGAAGTTGATGAGAAAAAAGATAATACTGCAATTGCATTACTATTCCAAGAGATATATATTCCAGAAAACATGGTATTGCAAATTGCTAATTTTACTTCGGCCAAAGAAATTTAGGACGCATTAAAGGTTCGACATGTTGGAGTTGACAGAGTTAAAGAAGCGTGTTTAGAAACACTCGAGTCAGATTTTGAGTCTCTAAAAATGGGTGTTGACGAGTCGCTTGATGTGTATGCCGGGAAAATAAGTGAGATTGCATCACAAGCGAGCAATCTTGGGCATACTATGAATGACAAGAAACTGGTCCGAAAGCTACTTAGTTCTGTGCCAGAAAAATTCATACAGATTGTTGCTGCGATCGAGCAGTTTGTGGATCTTGGTGCAATGCCATTCCAAGAAGCCATTGAAAGGTTAAAGGCTTTCGAGGAACACACCAAGAAGAAAAACAAGGAGGTAGACATGCATGACATACTTCTGTTCACTAAAGAAGAAGGAAATGAGAAAGCAAAGGAACAAAAGTGTGAAGATTGTGGTCATGAAAGTTCAAAGCAAGGAAACAAAGAACTTGGTCGAGGCAAGTATGGGAAGACTTGGAAGAATAAAAAAGGAAATCAAGCCCAACAGGACAAGGATCTCATAAAATGTTTCAAGTGTAATGAACGTGGGCATTTCAGGCATGAATGTCCAAATTGGAAAAGAAGGGAGGAGGCAAACTTGATCCGGGATGAAGATTACGAACCAACGGTACTGTGATGGCAACCGGATCTTAAAGAAACTAAGACCTCACTTAAACTAAGTTTAGTTTAAGGGGGGTTATTAGTATATAAACTAAACTTATTAATATTTATATTAAGTATAGTGTTCTTATTGTAATTATTGTAATTACTAAGGTTAATATGTAATAATTTAGTCTATAAATAGGGAATGATGTCAGACAAATTAGCGATCGTGTATTCAGTATTTTCTATCAACAATTCAGGATTTTAATTCAAGAATCAGTTTGTGTATATCATCTTGTTCTTATTCAATTGTGAATTGTGTGATTTGTTCGCTGATTACCGACAGACAATTGGATCAATAATGATAGATAAAGATCTATCTATGACTGATCTCTGGCGCAAGAATCAAATATCGAAGGTGAATTACTATATGATGCTCTAAGATTAATGGAATATGCCATTCCTAATTGTGTACTAGACTTGCCTATTTATTATTTTTGGGATTTGATATGTGACGTTTGTCCCCACCTGGACTTGTCGTTTTCTAATCCGTCATGATGGTCCCTCTTGGTTGTAAAAAGCGTACCACATTATGATCGACCTTCTTAGTTGCATTTAGTTTCGAATTGATTCGGAGCATTGTTTGCTTTAGATTTGGCCCATATGATATGCTTTTATACATGGTGTGGTTGTAACACGCCATTTTGGTGTGTTGTCCTTCCAAGTCCCCCACAATCCATTGGTTTGCTCTTTTTGTAGGTTGACCAGTGGACTATTTCACTCTTTTTGGAGGAAGCAAGTAAAAGTTATTTAGCAAGAAGTGTGTTTCGAAAGGGGAGTTCTTTGACTTGACTCACGGTTGATATTTGGAAGATATTAGGTACAAGTTAGAGGCCAGAAAGGATAAATTAATGCAATTGAAGCATGTAATGGACTCTTTTGTATAAAAACTACTGTGAGACCCTTTGCATCTTATACAGGTAGCTACTTTCACTATCAAGATTGGGTTAAGTTGAATCAGTTGTTAATGCTGGATGGGTATTAAGGAGGCGTAGTAGGTTATCCACTTATCCCATAAACTAGAAGGTCAGAAACCCAGCTGTCTGATGGTTGCCTCTCCCATCTTTGATATACAAAATGTCGAAGCCATTGACTCTAAAATGCGTTTAATAAATATAGTATCATACGAACAAAAAAAGCTCCATGTAAAAGAAAATGAGCTAAATCAAAAGTCACAACAATAATCAAAAGTTCATAATTATAGGAGTCCTATATAGTTATATAAATCCTGAGACATTCAGCTGAATCATCCTTTTCTCGTTGGTCGTGATTTCCTTTTGTCATACTTTTTTGTTTAAAACAGTAACATTGTTTCATAGAGTACTATAGGGCCATTTATTTAGACTCATGTAATATAATAGGTTATTGTTTTTATCATTTTCATGTATGTACGAACGTTTAATATGTATTGGGCCTATTGGGATGCCCATTTGGGCTTTTCATATGGAAAACAATGGGGGACAAGCCTATAAATAGGCTTGTCACATCACCATATATCATTGGCATTCTTACAAGGGTGCATTTTTTCCTTCTCATTTTCTCTCGTGTTCTTAGTCAAACCAATCCGAGACTGGTGTGGTATCATTGCATTCCATCTTTGAAATCTCGGATTGATAAGTGTTATTGTAGAGATCTAGTTTCGGGACCTCCACACACATTTCACAATGTAATTCCCTTGGGTTAAAGAACGTTATGCATTTTGTAATAAACTATTTCGAGTCTTTTATCAGCTCAACCACATTAGATTGGTATACATTTGAACGTTGATTGTTTGATAATGCAACAAGAAGTTTTAAAGACTGGAAATATCACTTTATATTTGGATTACAATGTTTACAATTTTGACTTAATGATCCCTGATTTTGAAGATAAATATTATAAAACAAGTGTTGTATTTTGGATACTAAAGATGATCATAAACTCAATATATCACAAGTGCATATGATTAACAAGTTCGAGTAACATCATCATACAACCAAAGATGGCAGTTGATCAAATCAACATGCATGCTATGCACAAGGTTCAAGGTATAACCGACAACACATATATGTTGTGGAATTAGAGAGACATAAAACAGATCATAGTAACATTACAATATTTAGAAAAATAGGATTTTTATAAAACTATGGTCATTTTCTAAAAAGAACCTATAAGACATGGCTACGTTGCTATAATATCTAAATCATTATAACATAAATGTTATGTATCGTTTTGAATTTGAATTTTGAAAATAAATAGGTGAATCTTCCATGTGTTATGCAAGCCATGTACATGCATTAAAAGAAAATTTGAGTCACAACAAAAGAAAAGAAGTAGAAAAAAAAGCAAGGCTAAACTAGAAAAACACAAGAAGTCAAGAAACACACCAAGAAGAGAATATTTATTACACAAGAAAACATTTAACATTGTGTAAGACACTCAAATATTTTTATGCAAAAAAATTACATTTAAAAAGTTGACAGTGCAAAGTGTAATTAAGCCAAAGTCAAATTCAAAGGGATAAAATGAAAATATCAAAAAAATAGAGTAGTCAGACTTTTCTGATTTGAATAGCTAGTTTAATACTAGAGCCGACTTGAGGGTATGCGAGCCGGACCTTCAATCGAAGCAAGTAATTTTCGATGGCTAAAACTTTATATATGTATATATTTTTTGGTAAAAAATCCCGAGTCAATCGACATTGTCAATTGGTTGATTTGGTGGTTAATTTTGATGTTTAAAACTCACCAGAAAATACATTCACCGGAAAACTTTAGCCGGAAATCAAGCTTAAAACTAACAACGTTAATTTTTAAGACAATGACTCAAGTTTCAAGGAATGGCAGAAATAGCCCTTGTTCATTATTTTATAATTAAATATATTATTTGCATACTCACCCCTTTCAGTTTTCCTTTAGTTATACTTCAACCTTAACTTAAAACCTTTTATTTCAACAGCATACCAAATCCTTTAAAAAAGTTAAAAAAACGTAAAAAAATATATATAAGAAACTATATTAATTTTCATAAATTTTGTACTAAAAAATCGTATAAACATTAAATTATAGGGTTTCGAAAATTGGGGTATTTCATCAATACTATATATTTTATATGTTTATTGTTATATCATTAACGTCGTTTATAAAAATTATCTTGTATATTTCGTTACTCGTTAAGGTTTGTGACTCTTTTTAGCTTGTATATGTCTCCAGAACTTTAGAGCAAAAATTATTGCTCCCAATTGTAGGTAATGTGTTGTGTAATTCTCGTCATGCTTTTTTAGTTGTCTCAATGCATAAGCAATAACTTTTTCATGTTGCATTAATACGCATCCCAATCATGATTTGAAAGCAGCATAACAAAATATGAAATCTTCAGTTCTTTCTGGTAGTGCAAGTATACGAGCATTTGTTAATTTATGCTTCAAAGTTACAAAAGCTTCTTCTTGCTTAGGTTCCCATTCAAACTTGACATTCTTACATATTTACTTTGTTTACGGAACTGCTATTCGGGTAAAATCTTGAATGAAGCGTCTACAATATCTTGTTAATCCTAAGAAACTTCAAATTTCTATAGAAGTTTTAGGAATTTCCCATTTAGTGATAGTTTCTATTTTGCCAAGGTCCACATGAATACCTTCAGTGTTTATCAAGTTACCTAGGAATTGTACTTCTTGTAACCAAAACTCACACTTTGAGAACTTACATAAAACTTTTCTTTACTCAATAATTTCAAAAGTGTATGAAGATGTTTGGCTTGATCATCACTAGTTTTGGAACAAATAAGTATATTGTCTATAAAAACGATTACAAATTTATCCTGATACGGTTTACATATCCAATTCATCATATCCATGAATGCATCTGGGGCATTGGTTAGACCAAACGGCATAACTGTAAAACTCATAGCGACCATATCTCATCTGAAAGCAGTCTTGAATTTGTGATGTTGGTTACCACCATCCTTGGTCCCACGTGAGAGCCATAAATAACTTTGTGAATATCTCGTATCAAATAATTGGTGTCTTCCGCATACAACACTCATTCTCTCAATTGATACTAAAATGCCTTGTGTCTTATATATTGAGGTTTGAATTTTTTTATGTGGAAGAATTCCTTCCGCCATAAAGGATTTAATCAGTGTCATCCATGACTTTCCGCATTTTGTCACACATACTTGTTTTGGTGGAATTGACGATTTTGCCAGGGTTTCTACTCTTAGTTCTTTTGCTAGGTGCATGAAGCTTGTCGATGCTAACTTGCTTCATGAGTATGCGGAATTGTTTTCACTCTGCTTGATGTGTATGACTTTGCAGGATGCAAATTTCTGAATTAATTCCTTGGCTTGTTCTAAGTATGACACCATAACTTCTTCCTTCGCCTCAAAAGCCCAATTAACTTGATTTTCTATCAACATTGAATCTACGTGAGCTTTGACATATCAGGCACCAAATTTGTTGGCTATGCGCAACCCTGCCAGGAAAGTCTCATATTGTAACACCCCGTAACCGCAGCGGAAACGTAAACGGGATGCAACAGACACGTCTGATATCAACAGCATTGCTTATAAAGAAAACACCACTACATTAATTTACACCATATTACATTGTTCCGAGTTTAGTTACCGTCTAGGCGTTAACACATCAGTTTCACCAACAGTACATTAACATATTTAATACAAAACGATCATTAAACTTCCACATAAAGCACGCATCGTCAAGCATGTAGCAATTATTCCAGTTTGTGGGTACCTAAAAAGCATGTAAAGAAAACGGGTCAACTACGAATAGTTGGTGAGTTTCACTATTTTAAATAAACAGTGACAAATCATTATAATGATCATATATTAGCGATGTAATTATGCTGAGCCCACAAGTGAAACCTTTGACTATCCACACACAACCCCGTGGCATACTCCGCCCACGAACCTGCCCCAAACCGCTATGCCTAACATTACATAGCAAAATATATAACAACAAAATAGACATGTGCAACTGGCTAGGAAACATCAGCAAATCCAAGCCGGACCAGTTGGGTTTGTCAGACCAATAGTACTATTCACACTCTACCGGCTTTTAGCTAATCACTCGTGTTGCGGGGCCTTACAATGTTAGCAACTCAGACAATTACCATCTTAGTACATTTCCGTACGATTCCCGTACAATAAAATATATATAAATACACGCAAATCCATGCGTTCAGTATGTACTTAAACATTTCAATAGTAACATGCTTTCCGCCCCTGGAAAATATTTAGAAACAATTCAGAAAAAGGGGCTCATGAAACTCACCTTATCGTAAACAAGCAGGTAACACAGTACGCAGCTACTAATCCGGATCTGTAATACGATCCCTAAGTTCGTTACTATACAATCACTATTAATATAACTTTAACCGTGCTAACCGGTACCTCTGGGACACTGTTAACCCAGTACTGTACCCGTTCCGGGGGAAATGTTAACCCAGAAACACTTCTCCGGACTCAGATTGTGATATCGTTTATAGTTCAATAGTTAAAATTACTATTAGTTCGTTTTCCCCGTTTTGCGTGCCTAGCACGGTTATCCGTTTTTACGTTTCAAAAATTGGTTTGGTCACACACGACCCGAAAATAGTTGTTGACTGATAATATAATTAAAGTTGTGAAATTAGAGCTCGGTTTAGACGCCTCGATTGGCCGCGGGACCCGTTTCCGTCTTTAGTGTACCGGAAACTGTTAAATCGGATAAAATTACTCAAATCATCCGAATTATTTTCGGATGATTTATTTTTACTAGTTTTACTCAGTTATATGAAAATAGTTCATTTTTAGGGTTTTTATACACCAGTCAGCTCGTTTAGGCGAACTTTACCGGTTTACGCGTTTTAAGCTTTAAAAGTTTGTTTTTATTTTCTTTTTAGCACAAATAATTATCCGTTTAATCTCGGATCTTGAAATTTTGCACAAATCACTTTTTGACAGTGGGGAATTTTATAAAAATATTTCCAGAATTAATTTTTATATTTAAAATTTATTTATCTATTTTTAAACACCATTTAAACACTAAAAATGTCGTAAATACCAAACGACCTTAGAAAAATTCCAAATTTTTCCTGGATGACCCCTGCCATCCCCATAGTCCCCTGTAATTTTTCCAGAACCAAAATCTTTTTTTACATGCCATTTTCACTAAAACCGAGCTAGAAAACCCTAGAACTCGTTTAACCGAAAAGCCTACTTAGACTTCTCCAACGGACCTAAAATTTTGTGTGTGACTTTTACATGTTATAAAAAGCTTATCTGGAATTGTCCAGAATTTTTCATGATACTTAAATATTTTTCACCATTTTTAGCCAAAACCGAGCATTAAATTCACCAAATATTCATCATTTGTCCAAAAATTACCAAATTTTCACAGATTCATATTTTCATGTGTAGATCATCTCTGTGAAATTTCGTAGCCTAACTCTAAACGTACCACAATCTGTCCAAAACACTCATAACCGAACATAAACCGAATATACCTTTTGTTTTCCGCCACTACAAGCTACAAACTCGTCTTTCCGCCTTATCTACCACTAAATACAGAACCTACAACCAACATACCACAATAACAAGCAAGTTACACTCACCATCAAGCCTCTTACACTATAGTTTCGGTTATTGTTTCAAAACTAAAGTTTAAACCGTAAAAATTCGTTTTTGGCTCGTTTAACTCCTTTCTTGGACCAAGATCCCTTGTATAACCCGTATACATCACTTGATCATGCAAGAATCGGTTTCATCTCGGGTTTTCACCCTTTTTCACTTGAAACCTCATTTTCTTGCAAATAAACTCAAGAAAAGAAGATGAACACGTAAATAACTCGATTTTTACCTCGGTTTTCTTGCTAAAATTCTGGATTTTTGGCTCATAGAATGGAGAGGGATGAAGGATGTTGAATGTTGTTTACCAAAAAAAAAAATAACAAGGCAAAGGGGTTTATCCCCTATGCCGATCGGAAGTCAAGGGGGGTGGGGTGGGACCCACCTTTCCAATTCTAGCCACACATTTGGATTTTGGAAATTCGGATAATGTTGTGGATAATCTGGTTCAGTTCGTTTTTCGGTTAAATGTTTAATTCGGCTTAAAACGAGGCTAAAATGGCCGTTTTCGGCTTAAAAATAGAGATTTATATAAAACCGATTTAAAAACTTTAAAAACTTAAACCATGACATTTATTAACTTAAAACATTATATTATTAATAATTGCGCATCTTTTTCGGCTTGATCGATTGTCTCTTGCTCGGTTTGGTATTAAAGGTTCCGTTTAACGTACCGACGTACCATTAAATCGAAAATTCTTTTTCTGTGCTTTAATTCACTTATCCTTAAGCTTTAATACTTCGTAAACATCACTAAATATCATATATCTCGTCTATAATGTAATCCTCGATTCGTTCGGGTTTCAACAACCGTTAATCGGTTGATCGTATTTCCAATACGATTAACTGTATAATCGAGTATAATCCGTACTGTGAATTATACATACTCGTATCAACGCATTATAATTCATATATTCCTTATTAAATAACACATATATAGTATATACCAACTAGGGTATACCTAATTTTGCCGGAATCGTTACATTCCCCCCCCGTAACAGAAATTTCGTCCTCGAAATTTTACGCGTCGACTACTTCTTTTTGAGGAAATAGATAGGGGTATTTCTTCCGGAATTCGTCCTTTCGTTCCCATGTATATTCTGGGCCTCGTTGCGAATTCCATCTAACCTTGACCAACGAAATCTTATTGTGTCTAAGTTGCTTGATTTTCCCGTCTACTATTTCTATGGGTTCCTCTACGAAATTGAGCTTATCACTTATTTGGACACCCTCTAAAGGTAACACCGATGTCTCATCCGCAAGACATCTTTTCAAGTTCGATACGTGAAACACGTTGTGAACTGCACTCAGTTCATCGGGTAGTTCTAATCGGTATGCTACGGGACCGATTTTTGCAGTAATATTGAATGGTCCGATATATCTCGGGGCTAACTTCCCCGCCTTTCCAAATCTGACTACACCCTTCCAAGGTGATACCTTCAAATACACTTTATCACCTTTCTCAAACGACAACGGTTTTCTACGGGTATCGGCATAACTCTTCTGCCGATCCCGCGCGGCCTTCAGATTGTTCCTAATTTCAAGGATTTTGCTGGTCGTTTCCTGGACTAGGTCTGATCTAATAACCTGAGTGTCGCCCACTTCAGTCCAACAGAGTGGTGATCGGCACTTCCGACCATACAATGCTTCGTAAGGCGCTGCCTTTATACTGCTATGGTAACTGTTATTATAGGAAAATTCAACGAGTGGGAGATGTTGATCCCAATTTCCCTTAAAATCCAGTACGCATGCACGAAGCAAATCCTCCAGGGTTTGGATGGTCCTCTCAGACTGACCATCGGTCTGAGGGTGGTAAGCTGTGCTTAGATCAATGCGCGTTCCCAGCGCTTCTTGCACAGCTTGCCAAAGATTGGAGGTGAAATGGCTATCCCGATCGGAGATGATTGAGATGGGTATCCCATGACGAGACACAATTTCATTTATATAAATCTGCGCAAGTCTCTCAGTGTTATAATTATTCCTAATCGGGATAAAATGTGCCGACTTGGTTAATCGATCTACGATTACCCAAATTGCATCATGTCCTCGGGACGTTTTAGGAAGATGTGTCACAAAATCAATCGTGATTTGCTCCCACTTCCATTCGGGAATTTCTGGTTGTTGTAACATCCCCGAGGGTTTCTGGTGCTCCGCCTTAACTCTTGCACAAGTCGTGCATTTACCGACATACGTTGCTATGTCCTTTTTCATACCCGGCCACCAGTAGAACTCCTTCACATCCTTGTACATCTTATCCGATCCCGGATGTATGGAATATTTCGATCTATGCGCTTCGTCCATGATTAATTCACGAAGGTCATGGAGGGTCGGGATCCAAATCCGATTTTTGAAATAGAGAATTTCGTCCACGCGTTGTTCGAAATTCTTCTCATTGCCGTAAAGTCCCTCCTTTTCCAATTGTTCCTCTTTCAACGCCTCACGTTGAGCGACTCGAATCAGGTCCGAAAGGTTCGACTGGACTATCATCCCCAGTGCTCGCACTCGCAATGGCTTAACCCGATCTTTCCTACTCAAGGCATCGGCTACGAAGTTAGCCTTGCCGGGGTGATAACGGATGTCACAGTCATAATCGCTTAACAACTCGACCTATCTTCGTTGCCTCATATTCAGTTCTTTCTGATCGAATATGTGCTGCAAACTTTTATGATCGGTGAAGATGGTGCACTTCGTACCGTAGAGATAATGTCTCCAGATTTTAAGTGCGAAGATAACCGCTCCCAGTTCTATGTCGTGAGTAGTGTAATTTTTCTCGTGTACTTTTAACTGTCGGGAAGCATAGGCTATAACCTTATTATTCTGCATCAACACGCATCCTAACCCCCTACGCGATGCGTCACAATACGCGACAAAACCATCGTCTCCATCGGGGAGACTTAAAATCGGCGCTTGGCACAATTTTTGCTTTAACGTTTGAAACGCCGTTTCTGGCTCTTCTCCCCATTCATACTTTCGATCCTTTTGAGTCAGGAGAGTTAAAGGTTGGGCGATGCTGGAAAAGTTCTCTATAAATCGACGATAATATCCAGCTAAGCCTAAGAATTGGCGGATTTCCTTTGGCGATTTAGGCGCTTGCCAATTCTTAATTGCTTCAACCTTACTCGGATCAACGTGTATTCCTTGATGGTTTACGACGTGACCGAGGAATTGCACTTCTTGTAACCAGAAGTTACACTTGGAGAATTTTGCATACAACTTCTCCTGATTCAGAAGCTCTTAAATTATTCTTAAGTGTTGCTCGTGCTCTTCTTTATTTTCGAGTAGATCAAAATATCGTCAATAAACACGATGACGAATTTGTCGAGGTAGGGTTTACAGACTCGATTCATGAGGTCCATGAACACTGCCGGCGCATTTGTTAGTCCGAAAGGCAAAACTAAGAACTCGTAATGGCCGTAGCGAGTCCGGAATGCGGTTTTTGGGATATCTTCTTCCTGAATTCTAACCTGATGGTATCCCGATCTAAGATTGATTTTTGAGAAATAGCTCGCACCTTGCAGCTGGTCAAACAGATCATCAATTCGGGGAAGAGGGTACCTATTTTTGATTGTTAACTTGTTCAGCTCCCTGTAATCAATGCACATTCTAAGGCTCCCGTCCTTCTTTTTCACGAATAATACAGGTGCACCCCACGGGGAATGACTAGGACGTATAAATCCTTTATCCAACAATTCTTGCAACTGATTGGATAAGTCTTGCATCTCGGACGGTGCAAGTCGATAGGGTGCTTTAGCAACCGGGCCAGCTTGAGGTATTAAATCGATTCTGAATTCGACATGTCGGGTTGGCGGTAATCCAGGAAGTTCTTATGGGAAAACTTGTGGAAATTCGCGTACCACCGGGATATCATCCACCCGTTTCTCCTCAGAATATGTGGCCGTCAAGCTCGCTAGATACGCCACGCATCCCTGACGTATATATTTTAACACCTTGAGGTGGGATATAAATGGTATCATTGTGCCCGACTTCTCTCCTTGCACTAACACCTCTTCGTCATACGACACCCGGATCTTGACGATTTTCTTTTCACAGTTTATTTCCACTTTGTTACGTGCTAACCAATCCATTCCCACTATTACCTCAAAACTACCTAATTCTACCGGTAATAAGTCAATCAGGAAGGATTGATCGTTCAGAATAAAAGGGCAATTCCGAACTATCTGATTAACTATCATGGTTTTACCGTTAGCGACTTCTACAGTATAAGGTTCTATGGTTTCACTAATCGGAAGGTTTGCTATCGATAGGAACTTAACGGAGACAAAACTTCTATCGGCGCCCGTATCAAATAATACAGAATCGTAATGATCAGAGACGAGGAATGTACCTGTCACTACGCTGGGGTCCTGGCGTGCTTCGTTCGCCCCCATCACAAATGCTCGGCCTCTCGTCGGATTGGACGACGATGCCTGACCCACGGTTTGCCTCCCATTTCCTCCCTGGTTCAGTTTCGGACAGTATCTCTTGAAGTGATCTGTGCTGCCGCATTCAAAGCAAGCACAGCTGGTGGTCATCATTTGGTTTCCTTGTGGGTTTTGTTGTCGGGCTGGTTGGGTCCTAGGTGGCTGCGCACGGATAGGTTGCGGTTGTCGGTTCAGATTGTTTAGGTTTGTCCTACAACTCGGTGCGTAGTGCCCATTCCTGCCACACCGGTGGCACACTACCCCCTTGCACTCGCCACCATGCTGGTAACCGCATTTCCCACACTTAGGGAACGTCCCTTTCTGCGATTCCTGCCTTCCGCCTGAACTAGTCATGGCGTAGTTCTGGGCAACGGGCCTAGCACGTTTATTTTGCTGCTTCTCCTGGAACCTATTGTCATACGTACCTCGTTTCCCCCAGCAGACTCTCCTGCCACCTTCAGTGACCCATTCCTCACGAAATCGTATGTGACGATACCAGCTTGCGTCACCGCACCCTCAAACGTCTTGTGTCCCCCAGAGTTGACTATACTCCTTACTACTGGAGTTAGTCCCCATATATAACGCTCAACCCTCTTTGACTCTGGGGTGACCAACCATGGAACCAATCGCGACAATTCATTAAATCGGTTAGTATAACCCAAGTGGTCTGCCCCCTGCATCTCCAGGTTCCACAATTCGTTTTCTAACTTCTGCAGTTCGTTTTTCGGGCAGAAATGTTCCAGTACAAGGGCCTTGAGCTCTGCCCAGGTCATGCGGTTTGTCGCTGCCTGACCGCGAGTTTGCACCACTGTGTTCCACCATGTCAAGGCATGGTCCGTGAACGTGCAGGTAGCATACTTAACAACGTAATCCTCAGGGCAGTTGCTGATGTTCACAACAGACTCTATTTTCTCAATCCACTTAACCAACCCATTTGGTCCCTCAGACCCGCTAAATTCTAGGGGCTTGCACAACGTAAAATCTTTGATTGAACATCCCTTTGTTGCAGGAGTCGGTTCAGTGCGGTTCGTTTCTACACTAGGTATAGGGCCATTACTGTCTGTAACGACTACCCTAGGCGGTGCGTCATTACTCGGAACCGGGTTACCGTTCGGTGGAGGATTAACATTTTGTTCCCCATCATTATTGGTGGTCGTTTGATTGCTCGCAGGGTCTGGATTGGTCGTATTGTTAATACTGGCGGCGATGCGCGATACTATATCCGGTATCGCCGCCTCTAACTGTCGAGCAATCAGACGATCCACATCCATTTCTGACATTCGAGCTGACCGTTTTGGTGCCATTCTACACAACATTAAGAAAATACATATAATTAATACAAATTCCAATCTCGATACACAACACATATTCCATTCATTAATAAACATCAGTACATATTACATAAACATCAGTACACATTACATAAACATCAGCCCATAGATTAAGTTTTCATACATCGGTCCTACATCGGCATCATTTCGACATAACCCGCTACGGGTCAGTGCTTGAATGATACACCAAAAGTATCTACAATGATATCCCCAAAAGAGACCCCCTATGGGCTAGTGGCTGTATTATAACTACCCAAGATTCACCCTATGTTAGCATCGCCACTAACTGCTTACACAGAGTATCAAAAAGCGGACCCTGACTACTACCACCCTAACACAACTAAGCATGGTGGTATACCAACCACACCAACACTGCCACCATCACCACTAACACCGCCAGCAAACCCCGGATCCGTGTCTCCATCCGGTCAATCATCCACTGGGAGTATGCGCCCTCCCTCCTCAGCTGGCCAATCGCGTACTGGCTGTCCAGTACGCAGTCCGCCAAGTGTCTCCTCCTCTGGATCCCCACCGTCAAGGCGATGGTGTGCTCAACCACCTGCTCGTGGAGCACTCGGAGCCATGCAGCCTCGGAGGAGGGACGCTCATCCCTCTCCAGCCTAGGTACCCCACACGGGTGGAGGCACAGGCTCGGGCTGGGGGCGGGAGGACTCGCCCCTGTGGAAAGTAGGTCTGGGTGGGGTAGAGGTAGGTGGGACATAGGGGACACTGATCCGCGCCGTGAGGCGGGGTCCAGGTCTGGGAGGGGTAGGGGTGACCTGTGGTGCGGGTGGGGTGGGGGATCTGGCAACCCTAGTAGGGGAGGACAAGCTAGTACTCCTACGACTAGTCTCACTAGGCTCAGTGCTGGATGCTAGGCGTAAGCTCCTAGAGTTCCCGGAACTGGCCTCCTCCGGGTCCTCTTCCACTGACAGACTTCGTGATCTCGACATCCTTACCTGTACACAAGTTAGCAAACATATAGTTCCTTCCATAATGTAAATCATAATTAGTATACACATACATATACAACTTTGTCACATAAAAATATTATCATATACTTACACATATGTTGGCGATTTTACCTATTAATGTTCCCCGTGACTTCCCCTGAATTCCCTCGTGCGGACAAGTCTGTTATTATGTTCCGGACCATAGTAACTCACTTGTCCATCCAAGTTCATCCAGATCTCGTCACTATAAATTATTAGTTGATATTCAGATCCTATAATACTTGAGCTACTGGTTATATTTTAGGTATCTTTTAAAGACATCCTAATTCTTTATATCCAATGGCTCTGATACCAAGTTCCGTAACACCCCGTAACCGCATCGGAAACGTAAACGGGATGCAACAGACACGTCTGATATCAACAGCATTGCTTATAAAGAAAACACCACTACATTAATTTACACCATATTACATTGTTCCGAGTTTAGTTACCGTCTAGGCGTTAACACATCAGTTTCACCAACAGTACATTAACATATTTAATACAAAACGATCATTAAACTTCCACATAAAGCACGCATCGTCAAGCATGTAGCAATTATTCCAGTTTGTGGGTACCTAAAAAGCATGTAAAGAAAACGGGTCAACTACGAATAGTTGGTGAGTTTCACTATTTTAAATAAACAGTGACAAATCATTATAATGATCATATATTAGCGATGTAATTATGCTGAGCCCACAAGTGAAACCTCTGACTATCCACACACAACCCCGTGGCATACTCCGCCCACGAACCTGCCCCAAACCGCTATGCCTAACATTACATAGCAAAATATATAACAACAAAATAGACATGTGCAACTGGCTGGGAAACATCAGCAAATCCATGCCGGACCAGTTGGGTTTGTCAGACCAATAGTACTATTCACACTCTACCGGCTTTTAGCTAATCACTCGTGTTGCGGGGCCTTACAATGTTAGCAACTCAGACAATTACCATCTTAGTACATTTCCGTACGATTCCCGTACAATAAAATATATATAAATACACGCAAATCCATGCGTTCAGTATGTACTTAAACATTTCAATAGTAACATGCTTTCCGCCCCGGGAAAATATTTAAAAACAATTCAGAAAAAGGGACTCGTGAAACTCACCTTATCGTAAACAAGCAGGTAACACAGTACGCAGCTACTAATCCGGATCTGTAATACGATCCCTAAGTTCGTTACTATACAATCACTATTAATATAACTTTAACCGTGCTAACCGGTACCTCTGGGGACACTGTTAACCCAGTACAGTACCCGTTCCGGGGGCAATGTTAACCCAGAAACACTTCTCCGGACTCAGATTGTGATATCGTTTATAGTTCAATAGTTAAAATTACTATTAGTTCGTTTTCCCCGTTTTGCGTGCCTAGCACGGTTATCCGTTTTTACGTTTCAAAAATGGGTTTGGTCACACACGACCCGAAAATAGTTGTTGACTGATAATTTAATTAAAGTTGTGAAATTAGAGCTCGGTTTAGACGCCCCGATTGGCCGCGTGACCCGTTTCCGTCTTTAGCGTACCGGAAACTGTTAAATCGGATAAAATTACTCAAATCATCCGAATTATTTTCGGATGATTTATTTTTACTTGTTTTACTCAGTTATATGAAAATAGTTCATTTTTAGGGTTTTTATACACCAGTCAGCTCGTTTAGGCGAACTTTACCGGTTTACGCGTTTTAAGCTTTAAAAGTTTGTTTTTATTTTCTTTTTAGAACAAATAATTATCCGTTTAATCTCGGATCTTGAAATTTTGCACAAATCACTTTTTGACAGTGGGGAATTTTATAAAAATATTTCCAGAATTAATTTTTATATTTAAAATTTATTTATCTATTTTTAAACACCATTTAAACACTAAATATGTCGTAAATACCAAACGACCTTAGAAAAATTCCAAATTTTTCCTGGATGACCCCTGCCATCCCCATAGTCCCCTGTAATTTTTCCAGAACGAAAATATTTTTTTACATGCCATTTTCACTAAAACCGAGATAGAAAATCCTAGAACTCGTTTAACCGAAAAGCCTACTTAGACTTCTCCAACGGACCTAAAATTTTGTGTGTGACTTTTACATGTTATAAAAAGCTTATCTGGAATTGTCCAAAATTTTTCATGATATTTAACTATTTTTCACCATTTTTAGCCAAAACCGAGCATTAAATTCACCAAATATTCATCCTTTGTCCAAAAATTACCAAATTTTCACAGATCTCATATTTTCATGTGTAGATCATCTCTGTGAAATTTCGTAGCCTAACTCTAAACATACCACAATCTGTCCAAAACACTCATAACCGAACATAAACCGAATATACCTTTTGTTTTCCGCCACTACAAGCTACAAACTCGTCTTTCCGCCTTATCTACCACTAAATACAGAACCCACAACCAACATACCACAATACCAAGCAAGTTACACTCACCATCAAGCCTCTTACACTATAGTTTCGGTTATTGTTTCAAAACTAAAGTTTAAACCGTAAAAATTCGTTTTTGGCTCGTTTAACTCCTTTCTTGGACCAAGATCCCTTGTATAACCCGTATACATCACTTGATCATGCAAGAATCGGTTTCATCTCGGGTTTTCACCCTTTTTCACTTGAAACCTCATTTTCTTGCAAATAAACTCAAGAAAAGAAGATGAACACGTAAATAACTCGATTTTTACCTCGGTTTTCTTGCTAAAATTCTGGATTTTTGGCTCATAGAATGGAGAGGGATGAAGGATGTTGAATGTTGTTTACCAAAAAAAAAATAACAAGGCAAAAGGGTTTATCCCCTATGCCGATCGGAAGTCAAGAGGGGTGGGGTGGGACCCACCTTTCCAATTCTAGCCACACATTTGGATTTTGGAAATCCGGATAATGTTGTGGATAATCTGGTTCAGTTCGTTTTTCGGTTAAATGTTTAATTCGGCTTAAAACGAGGCTAAAATGGTCGTTTTCGGCTTAAAAAAGGAGATTTATATAAAACCGATTTAAAAACTTTAAAAACTTAAACCATGACATTTATTAACTTAAAACATTATATTATTAATAATTGCGCATCTTTTTCGGCTTGATCGATTGTCTCTTGCTCGGTTTGGTATTAAAGGTTCCGTTTAACGTACCGACGTACCGTTAAATCGAAAATTCTTTTTCTGTGCTTTAATTCACTTATCCTTAAGCTTTAATACTTCGTAAACATCACTAAATATCATATATCTCGTCTATAATGTAATCCTCGATTCGTTCGGGTTTCAACAACCGTTAATCGGTTGATCGTATTTTCAATACGATTAACTGTATAATCGAGTATAATCCGTACTGTGAATTATACATACTCGTATCAACGCATTATAATTCATATATTCCTTATTAAATAACACATATATAGTATATACCAACTAGGGTATACCTAATTTTGCCGGAATCGTTACATTCTCCCCCCGTAACAGAAATTTCGTCCTCGAAATTTTACGCGTCGACTACTTCTTTTTGAGGAAATAGATAGGGGTATTTCTTCCGGAATTCGTCCTTTCGTTCCCATGTATATTCTGGGCCTCGTTGCGAATTCCATCTAACCTTGACCAACGAAATCTTATTGTGTCTAAGTTGCTTGATTTTCCCGTCTACTATTTCTATGGGTTCCTCTACGAAATTGAGCTTATCACTTATTTGGACACCCTCTAAAGGTAACACCGATGTCTCATCCGCCAGACATCTTTTCAAGTTCGATACGTGAAACACATTGTGAACTGCACTCAGTTCATCGGGTAGTTCTAATCGGTATGCTACGGGACCGATTTTTGCAGTAATATTGAATGGTCCGATATATCTCGGGGCTAACTTCCCCGCCTTTCCAAATCTGACTACACCCTTCCAAGGTGATACCTTCAAATACACTTTATCACCTTTCTCAAACGACAACGGTTTTCTACGGGTATCGGCATAACTCTTCTGCCGATCCCGCGCGGCCTTTAGATTGTTCCTAATTTCAAGGATTTTGCTGGTCGTTTCCTGGACTAGGTCTGATCTAATAACCTGAGTGTCGCCCACTTCAGTCCAACAGAGTGGTGATCGGCACTTCCGACCATACAATGCTTCGTAAGGCGCTGCCTTTAAACTGCTATGGTAACTGTTATTATAGGAAAATTCAACGAGTGGGAGATGTTGATCCCAACTTCCCTTAAAATCCAGTACGCATGCACGAAGCAAATCCTCCAGGGTTTGGATGGTCCTCTCAGACTGACCATCGGTCTGAGGGTGGTAAGCTGTGCTTAGATCAATGTGCGTTCCCAGCGCTTCTTGCACAGCTTGCCAAAGATTGGAGGTGAAATGGCTATCCCGATCGGAGATGATTGAGATGGGTATCCCATGACGAGACACAATTTCATTTATATAAATATGCGTGAGTCTCTCAGTGTTATAATTATTCCTAATCGGGATAAAATGTGCCGACTTGGTTAATCGATCTACGATTACCCAAATTGCATCATGTCCTCGGGACGTTTTAGGAAGATGTGTCACAAAATCCATCGTGATTTGCTCCCACTTCCATTCAGAAATTTCTAGTTGTTGTAACATCCCCGAGGGTTTCTGGTGCTCCGCCTTAACTCTTGCACAAGTCGTGCACTTACCGACATACGTTGCTATGTCCTTTTTCATACCCGGCCACCAGTAGAACTCCTTCACATCCTTGTACATCTTATCCGATCCCGGATGTATGGAATATTTCGATCTATGCGCTTCGTCCATGATTAATTCACGAAGGTCATGGAGGGTCGGGATCCAAATCCGATTTTTGAAATAGAGAATTTCGTCCACGCGCTGTTAGAAATTCTTTTCATTGCCGTAAAGTCCCTCCCTTTCCAATTGTTCCTCTTTCAACGCCTCACGTTGAGCGACTCGAATCAGGTCCGAAAGGTTCGACTGGACTATCATCCCCAGTGCTCGCACTCGCAATGGCTTAACCCGATCTTTCCTACTCAAGGCATCGGCTACGACGTTAGCCTTGCCGGGGTGATAACGGATGTCACAGTCATAATCGCTTAACAACTCGACCCATCTTCGTTGCCTCATATTCAGTTCTTTCTGATCGAATATGTGCTGCAAACTTTTATGATCGGTGAAGATGGTGCACTTCGTACCGTAGAGATAATGTCTCCAGATTTTAAGTGCGAAGATAACCGCTCCCAGTTCTTAGTCGTGAGTAGTGTAATTTTTCTCGTGTACTTTTAACTGTCGGGAAGCATAGGCTATAACCTTATTATTCTGCATCAACACGCATCCTAACCCCCTACGCGATGCGTCACAATACGCGACAAAACCATCGTCTCCATCGGGGAGACTTAAAATCGGCGCTTGGCACAATTTTTGCTTTAACGTTTGAAACGCCGTTTCTGGCTCTTCTCCCCATTCATACTTTCGATCCTTTTGAGTCAGGAGAGTTAAAGGTTGGGCGATGCTGGAAAAGTTCTCTATAAATCGACGATAATATCCAGCTAAGCCTAAGAATTGGCGATTTCCTTTGGCGATTTAGGCGCTTGCCAATTCTTAATTGCTTCAACCTTACTCGGATCAACGTGTATTCCTTGATGGTTTACGACGTGACCGAGGAATTGCACTTCTTGTAACCAGAAGTTATACTTGGAGAATTTTGCATTCAACTTCTCCTGATTCAGAAGCTCTAAAATTATTCTTAAGTGTTGCTCGTGCTCTTCTTTACTTTTCGAGTAGATCAAAATATCGTCAATAAACACGATGACGAATTTGTCGAGGTAGGGTTTACAGACTCGATTCATGAGGTCCATGAACACTGCCGGCGCATTTGCTAGTCCGAAAGGCATAACTAAGAACTCGTAATGGCCGTAGCGAGTCCGGAATGCGGTTTTTGGGATATCTTCTTCCTGAATTCTAACCTGATGGTATCTCGATCTAAGATCGATTTTTGAGAAATAGCTCGCACCTTGCAGCTGGTCAAACAGATCATTAATTCGGGGAAGAGGGTACCTATTTTTGATTGTTAACTTGTTCAGCTCCATGTAATCAATGCATATTCTAAGGCTCTCGTCCTTATTTTTCATGAAAAATACAGGTGCACCCCACGGGGAATGACTAGGACGTATAAATCCTTTATCCAACAATTCTTGCAACTGATTGGATAACTCTTGCATCTCGGACGGTGCAAGTCGATAGGGTGCTTTAGCAACCGGGCCAGCTTGAGGTATTAAATCGATTCTGAATTCGACATGTCGGGTTGGCGGTAATCCAGGAAGTTCTTATGGGAAAACTTGTGGAAATTCGCGTACCACCGGGATATCATCCACCCGTTTCTCCTCAGAATCTGTGGCCGTCAAGCTCGCTAGAGACGCCACGCATCCCTGACGTATATATTTTAACACCTTGAGGTGGGATATAAATGGTATCATTGTGCCCGACTTCTCTCCTTGCACTAACACCTCTTCGTCATACGACACCCGGATCTTGACGATTTTCTTTTCACAGTTTATTTCCACTTTGTTACGTGCTAACCAATCCATTCCCACTATTACGTCAAAACTACCTAATTCTTCCGGTAATAAGTCAATCAGGAAGGATTGATCGTTCAGAATAAAAGGGCAATTCCGAACTATCTGATTAACTATCATGGTTTTACCGTTAGCGACTTCTACGGTATAAGGTTCTATGGTTTCACTAATCGGAAGGTTTGCTATCGATAGGAACTTAACGGAGACAAAACTTCTATCGGCGCCCGTATCAAATAATACAGAATCGTAATGATCAGAGACGAGGAATGTACCTGTCACTACGCTGGGGTCCTGGCGTGCTTCGTTCGCCCCCATCACAAATGCTCGGCCTCTCGTCGGATTGGACGACGATGCCTGACCCACGGTTTGCCTCCCATTTCCCCCCTGGTTCAGTTTCGGACAGTATCTCTTGAAGTGATCTGTGCTGCCGCATTCAAAGCAAGCACAGCTGGTGGTCATCATTTGGTTTCCTTGTGGGTTTTGTTGTCGGGCTGGTTGGGTCCTAGGTGGCTGCGCACGGATAGGTTGCGGTTGTCGGTTCAGATTGTTTAGGTTTGTCCTACAACTCGGTGCGTAGTGCCCATTCCTGCCACACCGGTGGCACACTACCCCCTTGCACTCGCCACCATGCTGGTAACCGCATTTCCCACACTTAGGGAACGTCCCTTTCTGCGATTCCTGCCTTTCGCCTGAACTAGTCATGGCGTAGTTCTGGGCAGCGGGCCTAGCACGTTTATTTTGCTGTTTCTCCTGGAACCTATTGTCATACGTACCTCGTTTCCCCCAGCAGACTCTCCTGCCACCTTCAGTGACCCATTCCTCACGAAATCGTATGTGACGATACCAGCTTGCGTCACCGCACCCTCAAACGTCTTGTGTCCCCCAGAGTTGACTATACTCCTTACTACTGGAGTTAGTCCCCATATATAACGCTCAACCCTCTTTGACTCTGGGGTGACCAACCATGGCACCAATCGCGACAATTCATTAAATCGGTTCGTATAACCCAAGTGGTCTGCCCCCTGCATCTCCAGATTCCACAATTCGTTTTCTAACTTCTGCAGTTCGTTTTTCGGGCAGAAATGTTCCAGTACAAGGGCCTTGAGCTCTGCCCAGGTCATGCGGTTTGTCGCTGCCTGACCGCGAGTTTGCACCACTGTGTTCCACCATGTCAAGGCATGGTCCGTGAACGTGCAGGTAGCATACTTAACAACGTAATCCTCAGGGCAGTTGCTGATGTTCACAACAGACTCTATTTTCTCAATCCAATTAACCAACCCATTTGGTCCCTCAGACCCGCTAAATTCTAGGGGCTTGCACAACGTAAAATCTTTGATTGAACATCCCTTTGTTGCAGGAGTCGGTTCAGTGCGGTTCGTTTCTACACTAGGTGTAGGGCCATTACTGTCTGTAACGACTACCCTAGGCGGTGCGTCATTACTCGGAACCGGGTTACCGTTCGGTGGAGGATTAACATTTTGTTCCCCATCATTATTGGTGGTCGTTTGATTGCTCGCAGTGTCTGGATTGGTCGTATTGTTAATACTGGCGGCGATGCGCGATACTATATCCGGTATCGCCGCCTCTAACTGTCGAGCAATCAGACGATCCACATCCATTTCTGACATTCGAGCTGACCGTTTTGGTGCCATTCTACACAACATTAAGAAAATACATATAATTAATACAAATTCCAATCTCGATACACAACACATATTCCATTCATTAATAAACATCAGTACATATTACATAAACATCAGTACACATTACATAAACATCAGCCCATAGATTAAGTTTTCATACATCGGTCCTACATCGGCATCATTTCGACATAACCCGCTACGGGTCAGTGCTTGAATGATACACCAAAAGTATCTACAATGATATCCCCAAAAGAGACCCCCTATGGGCTAGTGGCTGTATTATAACTACCCAAGATTCACCCTATGTTAGCATCGCCACTAACTGCTTACACAGAGTATCAAAAAGCGGACCCTGACTACTACCACCCTAACACAACTAAGCATGGTGGTATACCAACCACACCAACACTGCCACCATCACCACTAACACCGCCAGCAAACCCCGGATCCGTGTCTCCATCCGGTCAATCATCCACTGGGAGTATGCGCCCTCCCTCCTCAGCTGGCCAATCGCGTACTGGCTGTCCAGTACGCAGTCCGCCAAGTGTCTCCTCCTCTGGATCCCCACCGTCAAGGCGATGGTGTGCTCAACCACCTGCTCGTGGAGCACTCGGAGCCATGCAGCCTCGGAGGAGGGACGCTCATCCCTCTCCAGCCTAGGTACCCCACACGGGTGGAGGCACAGGCTCGGGCTGGGGGCGGGAGGACTCGCCCCTGTGGAAAGTAGGTCTGGGTGGGGTAGAGGTAGGTGGGACATAGGGGACACTGATCCGCGCCGTGAGGCGGGGTCCAGGTCTGGGAGGGGTAGGGGTGACCTGTGGTGCGGGTGGGGTGGGGGATCTGGCAACCCTAGTAGGGGAGGACAAGCTAGTACTCCTACGACTAGTCTCACTAGGCTCAGTGCTGGATGCTAGGCGTAAGCTCCTAGAGTTCCCGGAACTGGCCTCCTCCGGGTCCTCTTCCACTGACAGACTTCGTGATCTCGACATCCTTACCTGTACACAAGTTAGCAAACATATAGTTCCTTCCATAATGTAAATCATAATTAGTATACACATACATATACAACTTTGTCACATAAAAATATTATCATATACTTACACATATGTTGGCGATTTTACCTATTAATGTTCCCCGTGACTTCCCCTGAATTCCCTCGTGCGGACAAGTCTGTTATTATGTTCCGGACCATAGTAACTCACTTGTCCATCCAAGTTCATCCAGATCTCGTCACTATAAATTATTAGTTGATATTCAGATCCTATAATACTTGAGCTACTGGTTATATTTTAGGTATCTTTTAAAGACATCCTAATTCTTTATATCCAATGGCTCTGATACCAAGTTCCGTAACACCCCGTAACCGCATCGGAAACGTAAACGGGATGCAACAGACACGTCTGATATCAACAGCATTGCTTATAAAGAAAACACCACTACATTAATTTACACCATATTACATTGTTCCGAGTTTAGTTACCGTCTAGGCGTTAACACATCAGTTTCACCAACAGTACATTAACATATTTAATACAAAACGATCATTAAACTTCCACATAAAGCACGCATCGTCAAGCATGTAGCAATTATTCCAGTTTGTGGGTACCTAAAAAGCATGTAAAGAAAACGGGTCAACTACGAATAGTTGGTGAGTTTCACTATTTTAAATAAACAGTGACAAATCATTATAATGATCATATATTATTATATGGGAAACATCAGTTTAAATCGATTTCTGACAGGGGCGAGTCCTATTTCCAATACGACGGAGAGAAATTCTTTTTCTGTGCTTTAATTCACTTATCCCGAAGCTTTAATACTTCGTAAACATCACTAAATATCATATATCTCGTCTATAATGTAATCCTCGATTCGTTCGGGTTTCAACAACCATTAATCGGTTGATCGTATTTCCAATACGATTAACTGTATAATCGAGTAAAATCCTTACTGTGAATCATAGATACTCGTATCAACGCATTATAATTCATATATTCCTTATTAAATAACACATAAATTGTATATACCGGCTAGGGTATACCTGATTTTGCCAGAATCGTTACACATATTCCTTTTCATTATTTGTACTTGTAAAATCTAAGTGGATTGCGTATGTGAACTCTTGATTTCTTGGGCTTACCAATTTTAATCCAGCTCCTGACCCCTCATCGTTGGATGCTCCGTCTGTGAATAACATCTATATTTCGTTGTCTTCTGGTGAGGTTGTTGGTTCTTCTTCTGCCTTGGATTCCACTTCCTTTTCAACTGACACCTTTGCGATAAAGTCTGCTAGTACCTGATCTTTGATCGTTGGTCTTGGGTTGTACTACAGTGTGTGTTCTCCCATTTCAATGGCCCATTTTGCTAGTTTTTTGGAGAGTTCGGGTTTACGAAGAACGTTGTGAATCTTATAATTGGTTTACTGTAACATCCTAAATTTTATAATATTAAATAAAGGAAAGTTATGTTGTGAAACGTGTGCTAATATTTAATTAATATCAAATATAATAAGGAATTTGGACTTGAGTGAGGAAAGATTGAATAAGGGATGGGATGGGCCTTAGGTCCATTGACTTAAGAGAGTATAAATACTCCCTTAAACCTCCCTAAAACCCTAAATTCCTCATTTCTCTCCATCTTATTCCCTGCACACTCAAAACACACACACTAAAACACTCTCATACAGCCATGAGTAAGAAGAAGAAGTCAAAGACCAAAACCAAGCCAAATATATTTAAGCAAGATACAAGATTTGTTGTTCATGCCCAAGATAACTGTGACCTAACGAACACGTAAAGGTATGTTCTTTATTTTAAAGATTACGTTTTTATGAACGGCTATTCACGGAAGTAAACCCTAGAGAAGATCAGGTACAAACGAACCATAAAGTCATAAACTTGATGTTAAAGTGAACGTAGCGAACCCGAGAATAGGTACGGTTGATAAAATAAACCCTAGATCTAGCTTTGGACGTTTTAGCCATAAAGGTTCAAGCTTTATGGTCACTCGGGTCAAGTTTTGGCCGAAAAACGGTTAAGGAAATGTTTAGGGGTTAATACCGAACCATAGGAGGTGCTAAAGTCATGTAATATAACAAAAACGATGATAAAAGGACCATAACAGTCAGCCGTTCTCTTTCAATGAACAACTCACTCGGTAACAATTATATATTGTCGATTACATGATAAAATCGATTACATTGTTATATTCGCTTACAAAGGAATCGATTACATTGTCTAGAATCGCTTGCAAATAAACAATCCGATTACAACATACAGTCCATTCGCTTACAACTTATAAATTCGATTACACTAGTAAACTCGCATACAATGATGAAGTCGATCTCAACATGAATCGATTACAAAGGACTTGTTCACATACAAATGTCTAATCGATTACATCTTATACTCGATTACATGGAATAAAGTCACATACAATATGACTTTCGGTTACATTTCATAACTCGAATACATTTGTAAGACTCGCTTACAACACTGAATTCGAATACAATGGAATACTCAATTACAAATACTAATTCGATTACATCACCAAACTCGATTACAAAGGAAAGATTCGAAAACGACCTTAAATCAATATATATATATATATATATATATATTGATTTATTCAAAGAACGAGTCTGATCATGCCGAGCATCTGAGAGAGGTATTGGAGACTCTGAAGAAAGAAAAGTTGTACGCTAAGTTTCCGAAATGCGCGCTTTGGTTGCGAGAAGTGCAATTTCTAGGTCGCGTGATTAATCTTGAAGGGATTACCATAGACCCAGCTAAGATTGAAGCGATTATGAATTGGAAGACTCCATAGAATCCGACTGATATACGAAGCTTCTGGCTATAATAGGAGATTCATCGAAGGCTTCTCCAAGATAGCAACACCGTTGACCGGTATGAATCGAAAGTCGGTAGTATTCAGTTGGGGTAAGTTTCAAGAAGAAGCTTTTGAGGAACTAAAGAGAAGACTTACGCAAGCTTCAATCCTTGCTTTATCTAATGGTGAGGAGGATTTGGTTGTTTGTACTGATGCTTCGCATCGTGGGCTGGGTTGCGTGTTGATGCAGGGAGGAAAAGTGATAGCCTACGCGTCTAGACAGTTGAAGGTCCATGGGAGTACTTATCCGACGCATGATTTAGAGCTAGCAGCAGTAGTGCACGCTCTTAAGATATGGAGACATTACCTGTATGGTACTAAGTGTATTATTTACACGAATCATATAGTTTAAAGTACTTCTTCGAGCAAAAATAATTGAATATGAGGTAGAGAAGGTGGTTAGAATTGATAAAGGATTACGACTGTGATATTAAGTACTATCCTGGTAAAGCTAATGTGGTCTCCGACGCGCTAAGTCGTAAGAATGAGGAAGTCATTGCAACAGTGAAGTCATACCAGTTGATTATGAACTCAAGCCTATTTGAAGAAATCATCAAGGTGCAGTCGGAAGTGATGGTAGATGAAGGGAAAGTAAAGAAAGAAAGGATTTTCGGTCAGCAAGACGAGTTGATGGAAAACACGCATGGTGTTAAGACTAGGTTTGATCGTATGTGGATTCCACGCCATGGAAATCTTAGAGGTCGAAATTTAGACGAAGCTCACAAGTTTGTTCATCAAGGAGGTCGTGACTAAACATGGAGTGCCACTGTCGATCGTGTCTGATAGAGATACTCGTTTTACTTCGAGGTTCTGGAAGAAGTTCCATGAAGCTATGGGAACGAAGTTGAACATCAGTACGGCGTATCATCCTCAAATAGATGGACAGTCTGAAAGGACAATCCAAACACTTGAGGATATGCTACGTGCTTGTGTTTTAGACTTTGGAGGAAGTTGGGATGATCATCTGCATCTGGCAGAGTTCTCCTATAACAATAGTTACCATTCAAGTATTGGTATGCCGTCATTTGAGATGCTATACGGTAGGCGTTGTAGAACTCCTGTATGTTGGGGAGAAATTGGTCAGAAAGAGCTTGGAAGCTTGGAAGTTGTTTAAGAAAGCTCTACAAAGTTTGATCAAATCAAGGCAAGGATGAAAGCTACTCAAGACCGTCAGAAGTCGTATGCTGATAAGCGATGACGACCGATTGAGTTTAACGTTGGTGACAATGTGATGCTCGAGGTCTCGCCTTGGAAAGGAATTATCCGTTTTAGGAAAAGAGGAAAGTTGAGTCCGAAGTACATTGGACCGTTTAAGATTATGGATCGTGTGGGTGAAGTGGCTTACAAGCTAGATTTACCTGAGCAGTTAGAAGGAATTCATTCAACCTTCCATGTTTCTCATCTGAGAAAATGTCTGACTGATGACACATCTAATGTGCTATTAATGGACATTGAGGTTGATGAATAGTTGAACTACATTGAGCAACCGATCAAGATAGTTGACCGCAAGGAGAAGCAACTTCGTCATAAGGTTATACCCTTAGTGAAAGTGATATGGAAGCAATGCAATGGTTCAGATGCCACATGGGAAGTCGAGGAAGAGATGCACAAGTTTTACCCTGCTTTGTTCAGATGATAGTTAGGTTTCGGGGACAAAATCTCTTTAAGGAGAGAAGACTTGTAACATTCTAAATTTTATAATATTAAATAAAGGAAAGTTAGGTTGTAAAATGTGTGCTAATATTTAATTAATATTAAATATAATAAGGAGTATGGATTTGGGTGGGGAAAGATGGAATAAGGGATGAGATGGGCCTTAGGTCCATGGGCTTAAAAGAGTATAAATACTCCCTTAAACCTCCCTAAAACCCTAAATCCCTCATTTCTCTCAATCTTATTCTCTACACACTCAAAACACACACTTAAACACTCTCATATTGCCGTGAGTAAGAAGAAGATGTCCAAGACCAAAACCTAGCTAAATATTGATAGACCTTGGATATTTAAGCAAGATACAAGATTTGTTGTTCATACCTAAGATAACCGTGACCTAACGAACACGCAAAGGTATGTTCTTTATCTTAAATATTACGTTTTTATGAACGGCTATTCATGGAACCAAACCCTAGAGATGATCGGGTATAAACGAATCATAAAGTCATAAACTTGATGTTAAAATGAACGTAACAAAACCGATAGGTACGGTTCATAAAATAAACCCTATATCTAGCTTTCGACGTTTTAGACATAAAGGTTCAAGCTTTATGTCACTCGGGTCAAGTTTTGGCCGAAAACGGTTAAGGAAATGTTTAGGGGTTAATATTGAACCATACGAGGTGCTAAAGTCATGTAATATAACAAAAACGATGATAAAAGGACCATAACGGTCAGCCTGTTGGCTTACAATGAATAGTTCACTCGGTAACAATTATATATTGTCGATTACATGATAAAATCGATTACATTGTTATATTCGCTTACAAAGGACTCGATTAAATTGTCTTGACTCGCTTGCAAATAAACAATTCGATTACAACATACAGTCCATTCGCTTACAACTAATAAATTCGATTACACTAGTAAACTCGCATACGATGATGAAGTCGATCACAATATGACTCGATTACAAAGGACTTGTTCACATGCAAACGTCTAATCGATTACATCTTATACTCGATTACATGGAATAAAGTCACATACAATATGACTTTCGGTTACATTTCATAACTCGAATACATTTGTATGGCTCGCTTACAACACTGAGTTCGAATACAATGGAATACTCGATTACAAATCATAATTCGATTACATCACCAAACTCTATTACAAAGGAAAGATTCTTAAATGACCATATACTCGCTTACAGGTGTTCATTCGATCACCAAGCTATACTCGCTTACAATGTGACTCAAATACCCTACAGGCATTAGAATACATGTAAACCTTTGAATACTTATACACTCGCTTGCAATAGATAATATGAATACAACTTAGAGATTCGATTACTTGCATGTATACACATACATGTATACACCCTCATGCATACAACTGACACACTTGAGGACTCAAATACTAAATGCATGTAAGGTACATTGCATAAACCCTAATACTAGACTCATGATAATATACATGGAAAGATTTAAATACAATAAGGAAAAGAATATTAAATAATTAAAGACCTTGTATTCAAATACAATGGGCTTTAAGAATAAAATACTCTAAGTGAATGTAATCTAAAGCAAGAACAATAGATCAGACCAGACTTATCCATTTTGGCAGAAATATAAATAATAGGATATGTATTGATACGTGTAATTAATGTACAGTCAGCCGAGCTCAGCTAAGGAAAGGATTAACGATAAACAGAGAAGGTAACAGGATCCATGTGAGTTTCTAGCACCATTTACTTTTTATGTTTTCGGGGCTGTGTGCATACTCAATGCGAATGTTAATATGCTTTCCTTAAATGGTAAGTGTATGCCTTAATAATAAATGTGATAGTTATGTTGCTATTATGAATGAATGCTTGACAGTACGTGAACGATCTTCAGGTATTGCACGTATTGTTAAGGAAGGTATTATGTAGTAAGTATGAAATGAGTATATGGATAAAGTATGCATGAATAATGCATGTATGATATGTATGTATATATGTATGAATGTTATAAGGATAATAATAAGGAAAAGTAATGTATGGTTGTATGGTAACGAAAGGGAACCGGGCCCTAATAATACTCATGGAAAGTAGGGCGTAATGCTCTTTAAATTGTAAGGTATGAAAATGAAAGAAAGAAGGTATGAAGGTAAGTAAGTGTATAATGAACGAATGAATGAAAGTATGAACAAAATTATGTAAATATGAATGTGTTTTATGTTGTATGATTAACTAGAACTCACTAAGCGTAGCTGACTTTTAGTATGCACGCTGGTGAGTAGAATGAGGCTGCTAGCTTGAGCAGGGCACGTGGCAGTAGAATAAGAGGTTGGCATATGAAGACTCAAGATGTTTTATGTTTAATGTTTTTGATTTTGAAAGACAAGATGTTTGTTTAAGACAAGTTATGAATTAATATGTAATGTTTTATGAAAGTTTTAATATTCCACGAATGCTTTATCTAACTCTGATATTTAGAACTGTGTTTATGAGTAAATCCATTGTCCAAAGTAGGGCACCGGTAACGGGGCCTTACATTTACACATTTATCTAACTCTGATATTTAGAACTGTCTTTATGAGTAAATCCAACGTCCAAAGTAGGGCACCAGTAATGGGGCCTTACATTTACACATTTATCGGATGCCCATGAAAGTATTCGCGGAGACGTCTTGAGGCGTAGACTAGCGTCAATACCAGTTTTTCCATCGTTGAGTATCTTGTCTCTACATTTGTGAGGGTTATGTTGACGTAATAAAGTGGTGTTAGCATCCTTTTTCTGATCAACCAATAGGACTACTCCTATCCATCCATTTTATGTTAATAGGTATAATGCCAATTTCTCTCCGCGTTGCAGAGCTGTTAACGTGGGTAATTCCATAAGACATTTATTTAACTCTAAGATGGCTTGTTCCACTTCTAGTGTCCATTGAAATTGTGTTTTCTTCAAATAGTTTATGAATGTAACGAATGGGAAAGACATGGTGGCGTGATTTGTTAGGAACCTGTTTATGGTTACCAATTTCCCGTTAAACTTTTGGAGTTCTTTCAAAGAGTTTGGGGATGACATGCGACTTATTGCGTGTACCTTTTCTAGGTTGGCATTGAAACTATCTTTTGTAACTATGATGCCGAGGAATTTTCCTTCGTCCATCCTAAACGAGCACTTGCTGGGTTTAGTTTTATGCTTATCTTTTACAGTTTTTTGAAGGTATCTTCAATGTCTCTAAGCATCTTGTCTTCTTCTGTGCTCTTTATGACCATGTAAACCATGTATACTTCCAAATTGTTTCCGATCTATTCACCGAGCTATTGATCTATCAGGCGCTGATTTGTTACTACCACAAATTTTAACTCTAAAGGCCTCATTTTGTAACAAAAGGTGTCATTGTCTGTGCGAAATGCGGTTTTATCTTGATCTTTTTATGTCATGTGAATTTAATGGTAACCTTTATACGCATCTAGGAAACATTTCAAGCGCTATAGTGCTAATGCATCTATCTTTAAGTCTATTTTGGGCAATTGATAGCAATCTTTGGGCAGACTTTGTTTAGGTCTTTGTAATTAATGCACATTTTGGCATGCTCCTTTGCTTTTAGGGATCATAAATGGGTTAGCTACCCATGTCTGATATCGTATCTCACGGATGGTCCCTGCTATCAACAGTTCTGGAACTTGATCGTACATTGCTTTCGTATGCTCTAGACCCATATTTTGTCTTTTTTGAACGACTGCTGTAAATGTTGGATTAACTTTCAAAGTGTGTTCCGCTATGTACCGCGAAACTCCCACCATGTCACCAGACTGCCATGAAAAAACATCTATAATAGCAACAAGTGTTTCAAGCATGAGTTCACACTTTTTGATAAGCTCGACCCTATGGTGACTGTCTGATCATGGAACTTTGCATTAAGTACCCATTTTTCTGGTTCCGAGTTGTCGGCAAGTTTAGGCGCCTTCAGTGGTTTTGACACTTCCGCGACTAAACAATCTTTGTTAGGTCGTATCAGCGTGATGCCTGTTGGTGCGAAGACACCCATTATGTCATGTGTGGTGGATGAGTTTGCGTTAAAGTCATCTATAGTTTCTCTGCCCAAGTTTATATCATGTTTTGAAGTCATTGGTAACACGAGGAACTCTACGTCTTTAATTCGAGAATGTTTTACATCGTTTAGTGTTATCGGGAACTTGAGCTGGCCAAACGGATGAGTAATTTCATTTGAAAACCCTGAAACTGGTGCGTTGACCGGTTCTAATCTTGTTTTGTCTTCCTCGTCCAGGTGATCAAAACATTGTTGATACATTATGTCATAGGTGCTTCCTTGATCAATAAAAACTTACTTGCTCTGGTAGTGACCAATTACGACGGTAATTATTAAGGATTGTTTCAGGCATGGTCCGCCTTTGATCCTTGGGAATATGAATGACTCTTCCTTCCCGGCTTCACTGCTTGGTGTAAGCATTTTAGCATTTTGACGCTTCCCGCCTTGGATCATATGGGAATTCATATTTTTTATTTGTTTTTTTGGCGGACCATCGTCTCTGCCTGTTCCTTGATTTCTCGTGTGTTTTCTAATCGATAACACCAAATGATCCGGCTTCCCTGACTTCACCGCCTCTTCAATTTCGTTATGTAGATTTGTGTAATCACCGGTTGTATGGCCAACATCCTCATGGAACTTCTAATAGTTTGAGCTATCCAATTTTTGTTTGTTGGAAATTTGCTTCGTTTCCAGAAGTCTATATTCTCTGTTCCCAGAATCTGTGACGGGGTTTTTGATAACGGTGTCCATTCACTCTGTTTGTATCCGCGGTTTCGGTCACATTGTTTCTCTTCTCAACGGCTTTGATGTTGTAGGCGTGGGAGCTTCCGCGGGTGGTTGGATCCTGGACCATATGCATAGATGAGAATATGAACAGATCTCTTGGTTAGCAAGTTAGATCTCTTGGTTAGCAAGTTAATGTAATCAAAATGCCAAGATACGAATATGAGCGCAACCCCTAAGAACTCTTTTAGAGAGAGATAAAAATAGCGATAGCAATATCACAACAACATCGAACAACACCAGCACCGACTGTGACCATAGACAAGTGAGTGTTTTTACTTGTGTATGACAAGAGGTGAAGTAACCGACCTTCATGAACCTTATCATGCGAAAGTGAGTAATTTAGGTTATACAAAGTCATATTACCATAATATATTATTTTGGTGTTAACAAGATTCCTATGATGATTGCACACTAGGTGGCCATTAATGGGTTTTAATATCATGTGGGAGTAGGTAGTTTTAGGTTATACAAATTTACCTCAGGACAAATTAAGTCACTTAGATGCAAATGACATCTGTATGTCGCTAGGTCAGTCAAGCAATGGGCCATTATGTTCTTTATCATGTGTAAATGAGTTCTTTTGGGTTACACAAAGTGACCTTATGTAATAACAAGTCGTTCCGGTGCTAATGATATGTATATGATGACCAATACAGTAGTAGGCTATTAATAAGCCTTATTGGTGTATGTAAAAATACATTTAGGTGTCAATGCATGGCATGCTAATGATGGAAGGTTCACTAATGGGCCTTATCATTTGTAAGTGAGTTGGTTTAGATTATACAAAAAAATAATTAGATCATAACAAGTCATTCTGGTGTTAATACATGTGTACGACGCCGTCAGTAAGCAGTATCATGCGTACATGAGTTGCTTTCGTTTATATTAGCTTCGATTATCGTTGTTAGTTTATTAAATGCAATAAATAGTATATCAAGTCTTTCAAACTTTGCATGTATTGGATTTTGTTTTTTATTAAATACATACATTAAAATTGATGTTGTATCTAATTTTATAACCGTGACACGTGGCCCATTTGGTATGAAGTGTTACATCGAACTCTTACTTACATGATAATAGGAATTACTGACACATATTAAAATGTAACATATCATGTATGAAAACTGGTAGTGTATCTAGCCATACCCATTATACGTTCATTCTCAAGGAACATGGTCTTATTATAATCGTGGCCAGAAAGAGAGTAAAGAATAAATCCGATCAGTGCTGACAAAATGCACTGGTTTATCAAAGCTTTACTAAATAAGCTTCTAAGGATGCCAAAAGTTTCCCTAACAATAAATAACGAACCCGAAGCTTGGCAGGAACGGAAATGGATGCCCAAACCCGAAGAAAATTGTAATTGTGCCTTGAACGGACACATTTTAAGAGCAGTCGAATTCCGGGCAGACTGAGAGAATAATGATCAGTAACAAGGCAACAACGATACCAAAAATTACTAGTTTCACCTTCATATTATGAAACCACATTTTTCTCTTTATCTTGGTTCCTTGTTTCTTGAAATCTTGTGCCTAAACATGATATACAATCAAACCATCAATGTTAGAATTATTATCAAACTAGAAAAAAAGCATTTTTTAACACTTAAAATGGAGTTTAAAGTTTAAATATTAAATATAATAACCTGAGTGCGAAGGTTGTCACTTTTATCAACAAGTAATTCAATCTTCTCTCCACGATCAAGAACCTAAACATGACAAATATGATTCAGACATCATGGAGACTCCATTGATAACATATATTTCAAGCTATTTTATGTTAACAAAGTGTAAAAACGTTTTGCGGATCAAATCATTTACAATACGAACAGTTGTGCGATAATAATATCGTATGAGATGGATGTGATAAAAAGGGAACAAAACTATGCAAATTTTGTGTTAGAAAACAAGAAAGTTACCTTCTCTATGTTCTCCATCATCACTCCTTTGACTTCAGAAACTTGAGCCTGTACCTTAGCAATCTTGCTAATTTCTTCCGGATGAGAGACACAGTAGCGCATATGCTCTTTAAGTTTTGGTCTGAAATTACAAAAACATTTGTATCTAAGAGATTAATTTTTTTTTTAAAAGGGATTGTTTTAAACCATGATGATAAATGGGTAATTTTTTTATTTAATTTATGTGCTAGCTAGTATATCTTGAACAACGGACTAACCCAATAATCAAATAAAAAAAATACCCATTTATCATCATGGGTTTAAAAAAAATGCAAATCGGTTTTCATAATTCAAACTACGACTCATTGATTGATAGTAGTCCGTACTAACAATGTAATCTATAGCATTCCCAACTTTCATTCTTGTTAAAAATGTCATTCCAATAGAAAACTAACTTAACTTTCTCTACCCTAACTTTTTATTTTTGTTGTTTCTAAACAAGTTACAACATTACGATTGAGATAAAAATCAATCATTTGCTCGTTACGGATAAACGGGGTTTCTTTATCAGTATAGTGGCATTGGCCATTGGTAATTATTGAGAAAGTTAAGAGTATCATTTTAATCACATTGTCGGTATAAATCATTATCTGTCATTAAGTGATAGTTTGGATAATTAAAATCCATTATGTTCCGAAATAATTATGCTCTAAGATTTATGCATAGATGCTTACCCAAAATCTTTGTTCAAGCTTTTGGCACCATCAGTTTTGCCTTTGCCTGCCCCATATTTATTATAAAAATCATCCTTAATACGCTCCAAGAAGCCAATGGGAAGTTCCCTACCCACAGACTCGACCGCAACAACACAATATGCTGCAATAGCCATATGAAGTCGTTAAAACCGATCGCAACTATAAGTATTCCCCAATATCCAACTATAAGTTTTTACAGTTTTTCGGCATCATAGATTTCATGAATAGACATGTGCAAGCATAGATCATACAATCTTATTCATAGAATGGCTATCATCTTAATAGAGCATCTGAAGAAACACTAATTGACCCCGGGCAGATTACGGATAATCTGGGGGTTAAATAGATGTTTCCCACGAGGGGTTATGTCCGGCAAAGATGGTTCTTCTGGTGACCTGCAAAACAGACACCGTGAGCTCGTCACTTAGAAGGGGGGGTACCTCCTTGTGACCACCCTCCGGCGTGAGAATCAGACTAGATTGCTCTTGAATATAAGCGTATATTAAGAGATTGCTAGAAAAGATAAGATGTGATAAGGTAATGTAATGTGTCCATACCATTCCAAGGTGTTGGAGTATTTATAGCCGAAGGTAGGTTTTCAAGCAGGTACAGCCGGCTGAATAGTATTCCTGTTCTGCCAACTGTGGGCTACGCACGTGCCATGCTGGTGGTTGGTGGGTAGGCAGCGGCTGATAGTGACCAGGCCGGCTGTGTACTATTTCTGTTCCACCAACTGCAGGCTATGCACGTCCTCTGACAGGTTGGTGAGTAGGCAGCGACTGATAGTGACATACAGTACAAGAGCGTGCTGCTCGTCATACTGTTGTCAGTGAGCTGTCGTATCTTTGGTCAGATCTTTTGTCCATACCTCGTCAGGTACAGTACAAAAGATCCTCCAGTATCGTACGGACTGGCTCATTTGTGCGGGGGTGTTCCCGGCTTTATGCGGGAGTGTCCCGGCTTGCTCACTCCTTCTTCAGGTGACATTACTAAATTATTTAAGAGTTAAGTGCCTTTTGCGTGTAGCCTTGCTGCGCGGGTAGCCTTCCCTGATGGCTAGTATCCGTTGCTGCGGGAACAGGCGGAGTACGTCGACCATTGGGAGGCTTTTCCTGCGGGAACAGCTTGCGTACTGCGCGTAAGGACGTCACGTCTCTGAGCATGGTGGGTCCTGCGGATCCAGTTGGTTTCTGCGCAGACGTCTCTTCAAGGTGAGTTGCGAGTTTAGCCTTTGCGCAGACGTCCCTGTTGAAGGTGAGTCTTGCCGGTTCAACTGCGCAGAGGTCCCTCTTTGAGGTGAGTCTTGCGGGTCCAACTGGGCTCTGCTGGGACCTACCTCTTCAAGTCCCCCCAGTCCAATGTTCTTCTCATGAATTGTTAATAAGTGAGGTGAACTTTTGGACTTAAGCAAAGGGTTTTGAAAAGGTTTAGTTTTAAGGTTTTCCATGGGGATTCTTCCCGCGGAAGTCCTAATGTCACGTGCAGAAATTCCCGACTTTTCTGCTTGATCTTTGGGTATGATGCGGGTAGGTCTGTAACCTCCTCGCAAGTCAGGAGCGTTGAGTTCCACTTGTATAGATTATCCATGAGGTTTTGGTAGTTTTGAACATAGTGATCAATTATGTTAAAACAACCAATTCCATCTTGGAGCTTCAAACAATCTAGTTCTCGACGTTCCCGCTATGCGGGGATGTTATTCCCGTTTCCGCAAGCATGGCCCAGAAGATCCTTCTTGGTTTCAATTCCCTGCGGAGTGCTAGGTATGTGAAGGGTTTCGCCTTGACATTGTACCCGCACTCGTCTTATAGTTACTTTACTTCCAACGTATTCCTGGCTTCAATTCCCTGCGTGTGCTAAGTATGTGAAGGGTTTTGCCTTGACACTGTACCCGCACCCGTCTTACAGTTACTTGGTCGCCGAGGTATTCTTGGCTTCAATTCCCTGCAGGTGCTAAGTATGTGAAGGGTTTTGCCTTAACACTATACTCGCACCTGTCTTATAGTTACTTGGTTGCCAAGGTAAGGGGTATAGTCCCACTTACTTTTGAATCTTTTTGAAATTCGAAGAGTTGGTGAAAGGATAAGAACAGTCCAAACTGTTGAAACGTCGTCCGACGGTTTCTTCTGACAATGTCAGGACGTGCAGGAAGTTATGACGACGTGACAGTATATGGTCATTCCAGACGCTTTTTCAGGCGCGTGGGCGCGAGTTTTCGGGCGCGTGGCCGCGAAGTTTACGGCACGCGTCCTGTCAACAGCTGTTGCCAGCTTGCTTTTTCCACGTGTCAGAGTTTCATTGCACCAGCGTTTTCCTCTCTCTTCCGCATTAAATTCATCGCATTCATTGCGATGAGTATATAAAGGGAGGAGAGGTTGCATCTCAACTCACAGTTTTACCTCTCTTTTTCTTCTAAACGATTTCCGGCGAATACTCTAACTTTTCTGTCGAGAATTCTCCTGAAATTGTTCTTGTTTACATCCCAAACATGTCTTCTCATGATCCTGAGGTTACTGTCGAGGAGTCCGATGTATACCTCGAGAATCCGTCGTCCACGTCGGACAAGGATGACAAGAGTACTGCTGGCGAGTGCCAGTGTGCTCTTCCGGTCGACCTCTATCAGTACGTCGTCAAGAAGTTCATGCTCGAGCCTTTCGAGCCTAAGTTTCCTGCACCTCATCAGACGGTGTACGATGCCCCCAAGGGCAAGATAGGGGTGTACGCTGCATTCTTCGTCTATGGGAATCTCAGGTTCCCATTGACGAAGTTTGTATACCGTGTTCTGGAGAGACACGGTGTGCATCTGACTGAGGTACACCCAATGGCGATCGCCAAGATCCGCCATTTCGAGTGGGTGTGTCTCATTCTGGGTGTGGAGCCCCATGTTGACTGCCTGATGACCTTCTATTCCTGGAGGTGCATCCAGGGGTGGTATACCTTGGTCAATCGGATCAAGGGTTTGAAGATCTGCGCTACCGAGCGCAGTCTTCGATCTTGGAAGCGGGAGTTCTTCTATATCTCCGCTCGCGTCGTCCCCATAGCGATGACGTTCAAGAACGGGAGAGCTCTCCCGAACCTTCACGCCTCCAACTACCAGGAGGCGGAATGGTTCTCCAAGGTTTCCCGGATCCAGTCTCCGGTTTACCGCTTTGCGGAGTCCGGGATGGTGATGCTCGGGATGAGCCGGGTGTGGAAGGAGGCGTCACAGATTCCCATCGTCCTCGAATACGGTTTGAACTCTGTCCCTTACGGTATGCTTCATAATATCCGTTAATTTAGGGTTTTTGTTCTAACCGTTTTTTCTTTTTGTTTTCAGAGGGAAACGACTTGCAGTCTCTCTTGCAGCCGCGGGAGAGTGATGGTCCCGCTCGGATGGGTACTCGTGCTCTAGATGAGAACGAGTTGCTCATCCTTGAGCAAACGGCGGATCGGTTCGTGGAGGTCTACCCGCCAGGCCACGAGATCCTGAGCGCCAGGCGGCCAGGTAAAGAACTTTTTGACCCTCGCCCTCTCAATGCTCAAACCTCTTCGGGAATTCCTCTAATTTTGTCATCTTCTGATGAGGAATCCGTAGATGGTCCTTTCTTGGCGAGGAAGAAGGCTGCCGGCGAAGGGCAAGGCGAAGGTTGCCTCCACTGCCGATCAGGGGAATCGGTCAGAGTCGGAGACCGAGAGTGAAGAGGTTGCGGGGAACCTTGGTGGTGATGAGACCACTGTTCCGGAGGTTGAGACAGCTGTCACCTCCGGGCAGCCTAGTACAACGACGGTGACCGGCGTGAAGAGGCCGGCTCCATCGGGTTCGTCCCCGCCTATTCGCACCTTCAAGCTCAAGAGGACTCGTAAGTGTAAACTTTAACTTTAAATTCATATCTTTCCGTCATTATATTTAAATATGTTTTCTTCATGCAGGCGTGGATGCAACCGCATTCCAGGGTGGAGCGGGGAGGAGCACTTCTGGACCCATGACGGTAGGTTTGGTCAACCTACCCGAGGCGATGACCCAGGCGGCTGCGCCTGCTTCACGTGTTGGTTCAGTTGCTCACTCGGTTGAAGCAACTGTTCCAACTGTGACGTCGTCTCCGCCGGCTGTCAGTGCCATATTCACTGATTCCTTCACTGAGCCGGCGGTGAGTTTTTCTGCGGGCTCTTCCGCAGTGGGCGACCACGGTTGTGAGTTCACCTCCGGTGAGCTCACCTCTGTTGGTTCCTACGACGGCGGCTTCAACCGCGCCTCCGGCACCGGCGACCACCTCGCCCCCGGCCGGTTCAGCAGGTATGTTTGGGGTTGGGGCGTCTAGCCAATCTCTGCCTCCTTCCCATCTGCCTGACCTCTTGGATGGATATCCGTTAGGTTCGGGTGATGGGTTTGGCGGCTACAGGCCTGTCGTCGACCCTACAGGTACGTAGGGTTATTTTGGCCTGTTATGTTTTTTTTTTATCATCTTTTCCTAACTGCTTTTTGTTTTTGCAGTGTTGGATTCGAATGAGGTGTTTGTTCCGCGGTGGAACATCCGCTGGGGAACCACCCTTCGGACGGCTGTGGACTGCGTCGAGTGGGCGTGCCACGCCGCCCCCCAGTGATGCACTGGGAGAAGCTATGTCAAGCTACCAGGAGGGTAGGCTGACAAACGAGCTTCGAATTCTCCTTGCCCGGATGCAGCCGCGCGTCGAGCTGCTTTGTCGTGAAAACGACAAGTTAAAAGCAGCTCGTATCCAAGAAGTAGCTCAGGCGCGGGCTGTCCGGGAGGAGAACAGGAGGCTCTCCGCCGTTGCTGCGGAGAAGGAGAAGGCCTTCAAGGCCCTTGAGGTTGAAGTTCAGGCCCGTCTCGAGGCCCCGTTCCAAGGCTGCCCAAGCTGTTAACGAACAGCTTCGGTTAGCTAAGGAAAACCGCTCGGAACGCAACTGAGAGGGCCACCAGGGCTGAAGCTGTTGTTGAGCCTCTACGCACCGAGAATGAGGAGCTCAAAGCCAAATTAGAGAGGCTCCAGCAGGCTCATGACGCCTTGGCCATGGAAGACGCCAAGAAGCTTCAAGAAATCTTGGACCAGAGGGGTATGCTTGACCATACTGAGCGTAAGCTAAAGGGCGTTGAAGAGGCTGCTGCTAAGGAAGTGTTGCTTGCCAACCTTAACAAAAATGAAGCCGAACGCGCCCGTAACCAAGCTCGAGCTGCCCTCCAGGAGGCTCTGGTTACCAAGGAATGGCTTCTACGAGAAGCGTTGTAGCAGATAAGCTTAGCTTCATAATGTCTTCACGCTTTTCTTTATACTTAGAAAAGGTTTTGATACTTGTATTTTTGTTTTGTAGGTTGTGCAGTGGGTCTTCACGGACACATCATATGACGATGCCATGAGCGCAGCCCTCAACGCTTCTCATGAGGATGGGGAAAAGGCTGGCTTCCTGCTTGGTCTAGGGTTCGTTGAGAAGGGCATCCCGCCTTCCAACTTCCCTTTATATGATGTGGATACTGAAGCTGCTTATGACCAAGCAGTGAACCAGTATGCTGCCTTCCCGCATCCAGTGGTGGAGAAGGTGAACGAAGTTGCTGCTGCTGATGATGGGTTAACCATTCTCAAGACCTTCCTTGAACCGCCACAGCCAACTGATGGTGCGGGTACAAGTGGGTTTGGAGGGAGTGGTCCTGAAGCTTGAACCTTTAGATCCCTTCCCACTGTTAGGATAGTTTTATGTTTTTGTATAGATTTACACTCTTGTAGGCGGGTAGATACCTGGCCATTCTTGTAATACTTGAATTTTTATGGAATGTAAATCTTTTGTGCGGGTAGGACCGTCACTCTTGCTTTATAAACGTTATACGACTTGCTCATGCATATTATAGTTTAATTTGGCACTTGTTTTGCCGCATAATCAATATATGATTTGCTTGTGCATACTTTAGTTTAACTTAGCAATTTCTTAAGTACTTTGAATAAGTTAACCTATCAACGTGGCAGATAATAGGTTAAAGTTTTGCTTCCTCTTTCGTGATTGTGCGGGTAAGACCGTCACTTGCACTTAGTAGGATGGCTAAACTTTACCTATATCTGACCTGCGTGGAGGTTTTCCTCATTTTTTCCTTGAAGATATTTTCTAAGTGTTCTGAATAAGTTAACCGTTCGACGCGCGGTTGTCAATAGGTTAAAGTTCAGTTTCCTCTATCATGATTTGTTCGGTTAGGCCCGGCACTTTCATTTAGTGGGATGACCGAACTTCACCTATGACTGACCTGCGTGAAGGTTTTCCGTTTTTTGTGTTTATGCGGGTTTTGCCGCCTTCCACACGCAACGATTTCTTCGCACTTATTTATGCGGTGAAAACCGGCATCAGTGTTTTGAATAAATTAACCGTTCGA